>NC_136853.1:45870378-46375215 GCF_951799975.1 Gobius niger
GAACTAATGTACAATTATCATCTCTAAAAAATTTAAAAAAGTGGTGACGATATGCGAGAACATGACCGTGATGTTGTCCAATAGAAAGGACTTTCAGACAAAAAAATAATATGTCAGGTTTGTGAATGCGAGTTTTTATGGGCCCCGCCTCCACCTGACATTATGACATCATCACGTTCTAGATCGTGAACGCCGCCTGTTAACAGCATTACACTTTCACGAGTCGTATCAAAAAACAAAATGTCTGAATTAGAAAAGTGATCATAAATATCAGTCAGTGGGTCCATTATCTCTCTTCACAAGAACAAACATTTCCTCCAAAACAACATAATTTTAACTCTATATAATATTATAGGCCTGTAGAACGCTGTGATGTCGCCTGAAACCCAGCTATAGGCTCGTGCCACATGAACCTATAGAAGGAAGAGGACGAAGCTCAAGTACAAAGTGTGTTCTCACTCTGGAATAGAACCAGTGCCTCTCGGTTTATGCTGAGAGTTATCACAGACAAACAATGGGACGCTTTCCTTACTCAAAAAAAAAACACATATATAAAAAACTGGAGCTTCCCGCAGGAGTTGTTTGTGGGCAGTTCTGCCAGCGAGTATCGTCAGACCGAGCGAGTGCGTGAGAGCAGGAGACCTGATAAAGCAGCATAATGGTCCGTGGCGTCCCGCGCAGGACCCTGATTTCCCCGGACACGGCGGGAAAGTGAGATTAAAGATGTTCCCGTCACCAGAACCCTGCAGGGAAAACACCGCGGTCTGACGTGCTGCCCCCGCCCCCTGCCACCCCCCCCCGCCTCTACACCCTGTCGTTTACAGCCGGGACAAACCGGTTCACGGCGTGGAGAGGCTACAACGGGAGGCTATTGCAGCGGCGGACTGGCCCCTCACTTTACCTTACCCTTACCCCCGAGCTTTACCCAAATCTAAAAGCTTCACCTCTTAACTCCCGCCTGAACCGAGAGGATCATTTCTCACGTCATCAGATTTTTTCCATCATTTTAACTCATTTTTGTCAATTTTTTGTCGTTTTTTGTTACATTTTTTGCCTTTTTTTTGGTCATTTTTTGTCACATTTTTGTCGTTTTTTGTTATTTTTTTGGGCTTTTTTTTGTCATTTTTTGTCATTTTTAGTCACTTTTTTGTCACTTTTTTTTCTTTTTTTGTCATTTTTTAGTCATTTTTTAGTCATTTTTTAGTCATTTTTTGTCACATTTTTGTCTTTTTTTGTCATTTTTTGTCATTTTTAGTCACTTTTTAGTCACTTTTTTGTTACTTTTTTGTCACTTTTTTTTCTTTTTTAGTCATTTTTTAGTCATTTTTTAGTCATTTTTTAGTCACTTTTTTGTCATTTTTTTGTCATTTTTTTGTCATTTTTTTGTCACTTTTTGTCACTTTTTGTCACTTTTTCTCACTTTTTCTCACTTTTTGTCATTTTCTTTTCACTTTTTTGTCATTTTTTGTCACTTTTTTGTCATTTTTTTGTCACTTTTTGTCATTTTTTTGTCATTTTTTTGTCATTTTTTTGTCACTTTTTTGTCATTTTTTTGTCACTTTTTTGTCACTTTTTTGTCACTTTTTTGTCATTTCTTTTGTCATTTTTGTCACTTTTTTGTCACATTTTCACACCTTTTTTCCAGAAGCTTTTGGATTGGGGTAAAGCCAAACTTAAGAAAATGTGCTCGGTTCAGGCGGGAGTTAAGGGCTTAAAAGAAAAGCATCCAAAATCAAAAATGTGCTGGAAAAGCAACAAAATGTGACGAAAACGTGACGACAAAGCGATGAAAAAACAACAATAACATGAAAAAACCCTGAAAAACAAGAGACGAAAACACAATGAAAAAGCAACAAAAACATGACAAAAAAGCAGCGACAAAGTGACAAAAAGCTAACATCACTTTTCCCGATTTTCACTTTCAAACGAGGCGTTACAGTGTCGCTCTCCAGTCAAGAAGCTTTTAGATTTGGGCAAAGCCGAACTGGAGAAAATGCTCTGGGTTCAGGCGGGGGGTCAGAGGTTCACATGTGTATTTGGGCCCGGCTGACCCGAGTCCAGGGCTGTTTCTCAGTCCCAGTCCGGCCCTGGGCTATTGTGCATGTTTTGGGTTTGCGGTAGACTCTTCTGCTTGGCCCCCGTGCATTCCTCTGGCCCGGGTTCTGTGTTTACATTCACTAGAATCTGGGGTCGCTCGGCTCCTTTATGACTCAGGCTCAGATCTTTTCACGACTCGCTCAAAAACCAAAACCACAAAGACGCTGATTTTCAGATTCTTTGATTCTGGTAAAGAGAAAGAAAAAAAGTCTTGTAAAGCTCTGAGAAGGCCAGCTTTTTTTTAAAAAACATGTTTCTTTTCATCTCGAGTCTGTATGTAACGAGTACTTTCAGATAAAAAACTTTCTACTATTAACACAGGATTCTCCCATAATACAATAATCCTCACGCCAACGCAGGGGCCGGACTGAAAACCAGACCTGGACCAAATACACATGTGAACCTCTGACCCCCCGCCTGAACCCAGAGCATTTTCTCCCCAAATCTAAAAGCTTCTTGACTGGAGAGCAGCACTGTAACGCCTCATTTGAAAGCTCAAATCTAGAAAAGTGACGGTAACTTTTTGTCACGTTGTCGCTGCATTTTTGGCCTGTTTTTGTCACTTTTTTTGTCTTTTTTTTTGTCATTTTTTTGTCATTTTTTTGTCATTTTTTGTCATTTTTTTGTCATTTTTTGTCATTTTTTTGTGATTTTTTTGTGATTTTTTGTGATTTTTTTGTGATATTTTTGTCATTTTTTTTCATTTTTTTGTGATTTTTTGTGATTTTTTTGTCTTTTTTTGTCATTCTTTGTCATTTTTTGTCTTTTTTTGTCATTTTTTGTCATTTTTTGTCACTTTTTCGTTGTGTTTTCGTCTTTTGTTTTTCGGGGGGGTTTTCATGTTTTTTCACCGCTTTTTTCATTGCTTTGTCGTCACGTTTGTCACATTTTGTTGTGTTTTTGTCGCTTTTCTTTTAACTCCCGCCTGCACCGAGCACATTTTCTCCAGTTTGGCTTTACCCCAATCCAAAAGCTTCTGGAAAAAAAGCTGTGAAAATAGCGACAAAACTGAGACGAAAACAATGATGGAAATGTGACAAAAAAATGACCAAAAAAATGGAAAAAAATGATAAAAATTTGATAAAAATTTGATTAAAAAATGACAAAAAAAATGATAAAAAATGATAAAAAAGTGACAAAAAAGTGACAAAAATTAGACGAAAAAGTGACAAAAAAATGACAAAAAAATTATAAAAAATGATAAAAAAATGAAAAAAAAGTGACAAAAATTTGACAAAAATTTGATTAAAAAATGACAAAAAAAATGATAAAAAATGATAAAAAGTGACAAAAAAGTGACAAACAAGTGACAAAAAAAGGACAAAAAAATGACAAAAATTAGACGAAAAAGTGACAAAAAATGACAAAAAAAATGATAAAAAATGATAAAAAGTGACAAAAAATGACAAAAAATGAACCAAAAAATGACAAAAATTAGACGAAAATGACATAAAAGTTACAAAAATGAGTTGAATACCCAACAAAAAAATGACGTGAGGAAAAAGATCCTCTCGGTTCAGGCGGGAGTTAAGAGGTTAAGCTTTCAGATTTGGGTAAAGCTCGGGGGTAAGGGTAAAGTGAGGGGCCGGACCGGTGGCCCTGGAGCCGGTGGCCCCTCTGTGCTCTTCCAGAACACAGGACATGTGGCCCGTCCGCCCCTGCGCCCACACACACCACATCAGTTTTCTCCAGCGATAACAAACGCGCAGGAGCATTTCCAACAAGTCCGTCTTAACTCTTAACAGCTCGTTTGATTATTTATTCATGTATTTAAATCTACTTGGCTGCGAAGCTGAGGGCGGGAAACACGATGAGTCTGCGAGTCTGGAGAACAGAGGATTTTCAGGGCTTTGTGCCACGTTTTAATGTCCCCTCATTACAAAACACTTTCCTCTCTTGTCAGGAGACCCCGAAGTGAAACAACTGTACATGTTTCTAATGGAAGGGGAAGCAGTGGAAGGTCCTAGATTATTTCACTTGTTCTGAGATGTTTCTGACTCGTTTCGATACATTTCGTCCTTATTTCAGGTCATTTTCTTTGCCAATGGGGAAAGAAAACTGGTCTTATCTCATTGGCAATTTTACTTTCTTATTTCAAGCGAGATTTACCCTAGAACTGGTCTGAAATGTCCTCAAACAAGCAAAGGAAACTCGGTCCGATCAGGAAAAGTGTCTAAATGAGTGAAAACCGCTCAAAACAAGAAACATTTCCTCAATTCATTTAAGCCAATGCTTGATATTCACTTTTTGTAGTGTGGTGAGAAAAAGAGGATGAAAACAAAACAAAAATGGGAAACACTTTACATTACGGGCCGGTAAGTCTGTGGTACTTATAGTGGTAATTACTAGTAATGACAGTGGTACTTACAGTGTAATTACAGTGGTAAGTACTAGTATTTACAGTGGTAATTCTAGGTTATTATTGTGGTACTAAAAGTCATAATTACTAGTCATTAGGGTTAGGTAGACACAGAGTTACCACAGTATCTCTCATTACTAAGAGATACAGTGGTAAATCTTAGTAATGAAGGTCATACTTTCAGTGATACATCTATGGTACTTATTGGTCATTCAAGGATACTACAGCAGCAATGTGGTACTTTTACAAACTGTGACTATAAAACAACATAAAACAGCATTAGGGAAAACAAGAAGTACAACCTTCATTACTAAGAGTTACCACTGTATCTAGAAGTACATACCTTGTAATTTTCACTATAGTATCCTTTAAGTACCACAATAAGTATCAAGAATTACCACTGTAATTACCACCATAAGTACCATTGTAGGTACCACTGAAGTAACACCGTAAGTACCAGTGTAAGAACCACAATAAGTACCTAGAATTACCACTGTAAGTAACAAGGACTTACCGGCCCGTCATGTAAAGTGTTACCCAAAAATGTGCTGGAAAAGTGACAAAAGTGACAAAAAATGTGATAAAAAGGCAACAAAAACATGAGAAAAACATGACATAAAATGATAGAAAAAAGATGACAAAAATGACGTGACAAAAAGTTTCCATCACTTTTGTAAGTCTTAGCTTTCAAATGAGGCGTTACATTGTTGCTCTCCAGTCGAGAAGCTTTTAGATTTGGGTAAAGTATAAAAAATTCCGTGGAGTATGGTGCGCCACAAGTTTCAATTTTGGGACCATTATTATTTATTATTTATATTCATGATTTTGCTTCTGTTTCTACGACCGCCTTTCCCGCTCTTTTTGCTGACGATACCAAAAAAAAGAAGAAAAAAGTCGACCTGGGGAAATCGAAATCCGCGCAGTAATCTTCACTTTACTGTGCGGATTTCGAATTACTCCTGGTATTATTACGCCTTACAATATAGTTCCCCCTTTAATCCGCTTAGAAAATCCACATTGTTTAATTGTGTGTAATTATACTTTGTAGTGGAACACTTCACGTAACCATATTTAAATAGGGAAAACGTGGAAGAGCTTGGTAGCTTCTATCTTGACCTGTTTTGGAGCTATAGAGGAGAGAGGGAGAGGCTAAATGCTAACGAAGATCAGACAGGTCCTAAAGAACTCGTCACAGCTCAGGTAAGAACATATCTCAGTATGGAAAAACGGTGGCCTGTTCCTTTAAAGGGGACGGTAAGTAAGTAAGTAAGTAAGTAAGTAAGTAATACAAAGTACATTTACATTGACAGTCACAGAAAACGTGGTCATAAAACAACCCCTATTCCACTGGAATTTAAAATGCTTTCTGAAACAAGTAGGTTTTCAGGTTACTCTTAAAAACATCGACACTATCAAGTAACCGCAAGGAAAGCGGAAGATCGTTCCAGAGCGTCGGCGCGACCACCTGGAAGGAGCGATCTCCTCTGGTCTTAGAACGAGTACGAGGGACCATGAGGAGGTTCTGATCCTGAGACCTCAGCCTCCGAGAGGAGGTATACGGACACAACAAGTCTCTGATGTAGGAGGGGGCCTGGCCATGCAAGGCTCTGAAAGTCAACACCAGGATTTTAAAATGGAAATGAAAACTGACTGGAAGCCAATGCAGGGCTTTCAGAATGGGAGTAATGTGAGCCCTTCTGTTTGTGCGAGTCAGTAACCTCGAGTTTTGTATCTGCTGTAGACGAGACAGCTCCTTTTTGTTCAGACACGGGAACAAACTGTTACAATCGTCTAAACGGGAAGACACAAAGGCCTGGATAATCATTTCAAGATCATCTCTGGACACAATTGATCTCAGTTTAGAGATTTTTCTCAATTGGTAAAAACAGTTTCTTGTCAGCAGTTTATAGAGTGATGCTCTAAGGACATTGCTTTGTCAAAGTTTACGGTCATAGCGGGAATTAAGAATTGAAAAGGTGTTTAAGATCAATATTGCATTTGCGGAGATTTCCTAACAGAGCAGGCAGCCAAAATATGTCCCACTTCCATCTGACTCTCCCCGTACAATAACACATTGTCCCAGTCGAAAAGATTTCCCGTTTTAAACTGATCGCTTTGTTCGCGCCTCCTTCCTTTACATCATTGTCTTCATTTCAAATCTGTCCGATCCGGTCGAACGCGGCGCCAATTACCGGGTTCGGCGGTAAAATCACAGAGCCGTCCCTCCGCACGTACAGGGCCTAATTGCGGCGCATGAACGTCCTTTGACAGCGATCATGTCACTTTTTTTGATGGATTTTTGTCTTTTTTTTTATGGATTTTTGTCTTTTTTTTTTATGGATTTTTGTCACTTTTTTGATGGATTTTTGTCTTTTTTTGATGGATTTTTGTCTTTTTTTGATGGATTTTTGTCTTTTTTTGATGGATTTTTGTCTTTTTTTTGATGGATTTTTGTCATTTTTTTGATGGATTTTTGTCTTTTTTTGATGGATTTTTGTCATTTTTTTGATGGATTTTTGTCACTTTTTTTGCTGGATTTTTGTCATTTTTTTGCTGGATTTTTGTCATTTTTTGATGGATTTTTGTCACTTTTTTGCTGGATTTTTGTCTTTTTTTGATGGATTTTTGTCACTTTTTTTGATGGATTTTTGTCTTTTTTTATGGATTTTTGTCTTTTTTTTGATGGATTTTTGTCACTTTTTTGATGGATTTTTGTCTTTTTTTTGATGGATTTTTGTCACTTTTTTGATGGATTTTTGTCTTTTTTTGATGGATTTTTGTCAATTTTTTGATGGATTTTTGTCTTTTTTTGATGGATTTTTGTCTTTTTTTTAATGGATTTTTGTCACTTTTTTGATGGATTTTTGTCATTTTTTTGATGGATTTTTGTCATTTTTTTGATGGATTTTTGTCATTTTTTTGATGGATTTTTGTCATTTTTTTTTAATGGATTTTTGTCATTTTTTTGATGGATTTTTGTCATTTTTTTGATGGATTTTTGTCATTTTTTTGATGGATTTTTGTCACTTTTTTGATGGATTTTTGTCTTTTTTTTTGATGGATTTTTGTCTTTTTTTTTGATGGATTTTTGTCACTTTTTTGATGGATTTTTGTCTTTTTTCTGCTGGATTTTTGTCTTTTTTTCTGGATTTAAAAAAAAAAAATTGATGGATTTTTGTCACTTTTTTCTGGATTTTTGTAATTTTTTGGATGGATTTTTGTCTTTTTTCTGCTGGATTTTTGACACTTTTTTTCTGGATTTTTGTCTTTTTTCTGCTGGATTTTTGACACTTTTTTTCTGGATTTTTGTCACTTTTTTCTGGATTTTTGTCACTTTTTTGCTGGATTTTTGTCACTTTTTTGATGGATTTTTTTAAAGGCAACAAATCGTTTGAATAATCGTGATTTCAATTATGACAAAAATAATCGTGATCATTATTTTTTCAATAATCGAGCAGCCCTACCCACTTCCATCTGACTCGCCCCATACAATAACACATTATCCCAGTCGAAAAGATTTCCCGTTTTAAACTGATCGCTTTGTTCGCGCCTCCTTCCTTTACATCATTGTCTTCATTTCAAATCTGTCCGATCCGGTCGAACGCGGCGCCAATTACCGGGTTCGGCGGTAAAATCACAGAGCCGTCCCCTCCGCACGTACAGGGCCTAATTGCGGCGCATGAACGTCCTCTGACAGCGATCATGTCAGACCGTCTGCGAAGGCTGTAATCGTGACGCGGCGACTGTCGGGTTCGCCGCACTGAACCGCTCAATGCGACTCTGACCCCCCGCCACGCTGCGGAACAAAACGCTTTTCAGATTTGTGTCACAATTCATCACGGCGCCGCACGGCAACCGGAGGAAGACGGCGGAGAAACGGGGCTATTGAGCGCGGCTGACAGTTAGATTGTCGGATTCGGAGCGAGCGGTTTTTGTGATGTGACTATTTGTATCCGTGTACTTATGAGGATGAATGGGAAATGGAGGAAAAAAAGACAGTTACAGACAGAATGGATGTTTCGGATGTTGAGAAAGGGAATGAAAGTTGAAAGTGGGAAGCAGACGGGACGAGGTTCGGAGCTTTGCTAAATAAGTCCTGTCCTATATTGTGCGATGATTTGAAACGGCTTTGTTTGCTTTCTCCGTTCAGCCACAGAGTCTGCACACATGTCTATATGCTGTGTGTCTTTGAAGCAGTGGTTCTCTTCTTAAAAGGGATTCGTGAGCCCCGCTCGGGTCACACCGTGAGGAATAGAAATAGTCGCTGACGTAATTCTTAACCTCTTAACTCCCGCCTGAACCGAGAGGATCTTTTTCCTCACGTCATCACGTTTTTTTTCCATCATTTTTTTGTTGGGTATTTAACTCATTTTTGTCATTTTTTGTCATTTTTTTGTCAAATTTTTATCGCATTTTTGTCATTTTTTTGTTTGTTTTTTTGTCAAATTTCTGTAATTTTTTTCGTCAATTTTTGTCACATTTTTTTCATTTTTTTCGTCATTTTTTGTCACATTTTTTTCATTTTTTGTCACATTTGTTGTCACATTTTTTTATTTTTTCGTCAAATTGTGTCTTTTTTTGTCATTTTTGTCATTTTTTCGTCATTTTTGGTCAATTTTTTGTCATTTTTTCGTCATTTTTTGTCATTTTTTTGGTCAAATTTCTGTAATTTTTTTCGGCAATTTTTGTCACATTTTTTTCGTCATTTTTTGTCACATTTTTTCATTTTTTCGTCAAATTTTGTCTTTTTTTGTCATTTTTTGGTCATTTTTTGTCATTTTTTTTGTCAAATTTCTGTAATTTTTTTCGGCAATTTTTGTCAAATGTTTGTCATTTTTTGTTTGTTTTTTTTATTTATTTTTTGTCTTTTTTTGGTCAAATTTCTGTAGTTTTTTTGTCACATTTTTGTCACATTTTTGTCACATTTTTGTCACATTTTTGTCATTTTTTTGTCAAATTTTTAGCGCATTTTTGTCAATTTTTTGTTTGTTTTTTTGTCAAATTTATGTATTTTTTTTCGTCAATTTTTGTCTTTTTTTGTCATTTTTGTCATTTTTTTGGTCAATTTTTTGTCAATTTTTGTCATTTTTTCGTCATTTTTGGTCAATTTTTTGTCATTTTTTCGTCATTTTTTGTCATTTTTTTGGTCAAATTTCTGTAATTTTTTTCGGCAATTTTTGTCACATTTTTTTCGTCATTTTTTGTCACATTTTTTCATTTTTTCGTCAAATTTTGTCTTTTTTTGTCATTTTTTCGTCATTTTTTGTCAATTTATTGTCATTTTTTGTCATTTTTTGTCATTTTTTTTGTCAAATTTCTGTAATTTTTTTCGGCAATTTTTGTCAAATGTTTGTCATTTTTTGTTTGTTTTTTTTATTTATTTTTTGTCTTTTTTTGGTCAAATTTCTGTAGTTTTTTTGTCACATTTTTGTCACATTTTTGTCACATTTTTGTCACATTTTTGTCATTTTTTTGTCAAATTTTTAGCGCATTTTTGTCAATTTTTTGTTTGTTTTTTTGTCAAATTTATGTATTTTTTTTCGTCAATTTTTGTCTTTTTTTGTCATTTTTGTCATTTTTTTGGTCAATTTTTTGTCAATTTTTGTCATTTTTTCGTCATTTTTGGTCAATTTTTTGTCAATTTTTGTCATTTTTTCGTCATTTTTGGTCAATTTTTTGTCATTTTTTCGTCATTTTTTGTCATTTTTTTTGTCAAATTTCTGTAATTTTTTTCCGTCAATTTTTGTCAAATTTTTGTCATTTTTTTTATTTATTTTTTGTCATTTTTTTGGTCAAATTTCTGTAGTTTTTTGGTCACATTTTTGTCACATTTTTGTCATTTTTTGTCATTTTTGAATGAATGGGAAATGGAGAAAAAAGACAGTTACAGACAGAATGGATGTTTCGGATGTGGAGAAAGGCGATGAAAGTTGAAAGTGGGAAGCAGACGGGACGAGGTTTGGAGCTTTGCTAAATAAGTCCCGTCCTATATTGTGCGATGATTTGAAACGGCTTTGTTTGGGGGAAAGTGCTTTCTCCGTTCAGCCACAGAGTCTGCACACACGTGTATATGCAGTATTTTAACAGTAAAGGGGATTCGTGACCCCCCGCTCGGGTCACACCGTGAGGAATAGAAATAGAAGCTGACGTAATTCTTAACCTCTTAAGTCCCGCCTGAACCGAGAGGATCTTTTTCCTCACGTTTTTTTTCCATCATTTTTTTGTTAGGTGTTCAACTCATTTTTGTCATTTTTCGTCAATTTTTGTCAATTTTTTGTCATTTTTTTTTTTTTTGTCATTTTTTTCGTCAATTTTTGTCGTTTTTTTTCGTCCATTTTTGTTATTTTTTCGTCAATTTTTGTCATTTTTTTTGTCAATTTTTGTCATTTTTTTGTAACTTTTTTGTCTTTTTTTGTCTTTTTTTTGTCATTTTTTTGTCAATTTTTGTCTTTTTTTTCGTCAATTTTTGTCATTTTTTCCGTCCATTTTTGACATTTTTTTGTAATTTTTTTCATCATTTTTTTGTCACAATTTTGTCATTTTTTTGTCACATTTTTGTCATTTTTTGTCACATTTTTGTCATTTTTTGTCACATTTTTGTCATTTTTTTTGTCAATTTCTTGTGATATTTTTGTGACATTTTTGCCACTTTTTCATCAATGTTTTCTCACTTTTTTTGTCCCATTTCCATCATTGTTTTCCCAGAAGCTTTTTCCCAGAAGCTTTTGGATTGGGGTAAAGCCAAACTGGAGAAAATGTGCTCGGTTCAGGTGGGAGTCAAGACTTAAAAATAAATGGCTAAAATGAAATTCATCAAACTACAAACAAATAATGTCCCTCTGGTAAAATAGCACACACATGCTACAATAAAATATCAGATAATTTGCTAATGAAAATATGGCTATTTTATCTAAATGATCTGGCGACCCCCCAAACTTGTCTCGCAACCCCCAGGTTGAGAACCACTGCTTTAAAGGGACTGTACGGCGCATGTGTGATTGTGGCAGATGTGATGAACAGAAGTGAAATAAATGACCATCAAGAACTTGGACATTTCATATATTACTGCGTCTCTTTTCTGTCTTTAGTTCTGGGAGTGTGGTGTTATGTAGCGAACAGCTGTAAAGCCGACACCTCTCTCTCGCTCTCTGGAGCACGTTTGACAAAGCAGAGCAGCTTCCCATGGACAGATTTGAACATTTACGCCTGTACTGAGAGCTACACACGTCCAACACGGAGGTGACGCTTTCTAATGTAACATACGAGCGGGAGATGTGGCCAAACATGAAGTCAATCTTAAATCTGTTTGCAATACCATGACTGATACATTTTATAATAGTTTAAACTCAAATGGCTCGTTTTATTTCTGTCATTCCTTGTTTGTTTTGGCTGCCGAAAAAGGGGGCGTGGCCGTTCGGCAGCAACACGTCTTGTGGAGGATGAATAGGCCTTAAAGAGCAGGTAAAATGACAACAATACTAAGAAGAAAAATACAATTCTAATACATGGAATACACTGATAAACAGCTCAGAAAAATATAAACACCACATTACATATTAGTTTGAAGATACGACGACGACAGTAATAGTAACTCCCCGTCTCAACAACCGCAACACTTTGACATGAGCAAAACAGTTTCCAATTGAGCACCTGTTGCATTTTTACTTTTTTACACAGTCTATATCACACTACAATGATGACGAAACCTTCTGTTGGTCTGTAAATGCAGTAAATCAGAATAACTGCCTTGTATAAAATGTCTCTCTCAAAATGGCTGTAGTGAATGTCTTGAAATAGGCCTCTGTCTCTTTAAGAACCTCTGAGCCTTTAGACACGCCCCCTCCACACGCTTTCTGTGGCATCAGTGGGGAGGGGGTTCTGCTGAGGAGCAGTGGTTGGTTACTCGGCTGGTGACCAAAGCTCGGAGGCGTCTCCAGGAGGTGGGGGCGTTCCTAGGAGGACTCAGGCAAACCTATCCCTAAAATGGCCGCCATCAGTTTTTTTACAGATTACTCAGAAATACGTGAATGTGCCAAGGCAACACTTCAGCCATGTTTTTAATGAGGGAGTGACAGAATAACATGATGGAAAGCTTGGAAAAGTCCATTTTGCAGAATACCCCCCTTTAAGTCTTCAATCCGAGAACCAGGCTGTTCAGAAGCACACGCGATTAAAAGCGATCGATAACACGCTGTGTTTCAATACGTGTCAACAATGTTGTAGTTAAAAATTGACTTGAAACTGACATATTTAGGCATTTGCCTCTTCCCATAACGTTACTGCCCGTCCAGAGAGGAGCTCAACAGAAAGGAGAGAGTTGCATAAAAAACCTGTTATCTCCGATCAAAACTAGCCTCTATTTAGCTTAGATTTCTCAGGAACCGAGGCACGTAGAATTAAACTGTCTTTTGTTTTCTCTAGTTTTTGTCTCTTTTTTGTTGCTTTTTCATCCTCGTTTCCGTTGCTATTTTTTATAATTTTTTCAAGAAGCTTTTAGATTTGGGTTTAAGCCAAACTGGACCAAATATGCTCGGTTCAGGTGGGGGTTGAGGGGTTAATAGATTGATTATGGATATGCGACATCTTGTTTGTAAAGGATCGTTTTTTCACTCACAGCAAGCCCTCAGTATCAGTATTGGAAGAAGAAAAATATGGATTTTTTTTTGTTTGCACCGAGGGTATGAGAGGAATGCACTTTGATTGACAATAAAGCTAAGTGATCTAATATTGAAATTATCACCTTTAAATCAGATAAAAATGAACCAAAGTCAATATTTTAACAGTTTTAAACATTGCAAATGCAGTAGCGGAACATATACGCCACCTGCAGATGTCCTGTAAAGATATTTCTTAAAGGGATATTTCAGGATGTTTGACATAGGGCCTCATTTCCTCGTTATCCAGAGTGTTACTGATACCTGGAGATATTTTTTTTTTGTAATTCATGCAGTTCTTGTGTTTGAAGAGTTTCGTGGCACTAGGCTAGTGCAAGGCTAGTGCATGTCTATGGTATCAGCTAGCCTGCATTAAAAACAGTGTGACCCGCTCCACAGAGCACCTGAGGCAAATCACTGATAACACCAGACTAACCATATACATGTCTGTGTCCATAGAGTCATTTAAAACACCTTATATTTGAGCAGCATCAGCTTCGTGGTTGTATAAGCTACGCGGCGGCGGAGTGATCTGCTAGAAAATAGTCCCTCAAAATGCGATCATTCATGTGATGCAGGTCAGTTATATTCCAAACATGACTCTATGGACACAGACATGTATATGGTTAGTCTGGTGTTATAAGTGATTTGCCTCAGGTGCTCTGTGGGTCACACTGTTTTTAATGCAGGCTAGCTGTTACCATAGACATGCACTAGCCTTGCATTAGCCTAGCGCCACGAAACTCTTCAAACATAAGAACTGCATGAATTACAAAAAACAATATCTCCAGAAATCAGCAACACTCCGGATAACGAGGAAATGAGGCCCTATGTCAAACATCCTGAAACATCCCTTTAAGGCAGGCGCTTCTTCTCTCAAGTGCGACGGCATCTGACTTGAACGACTGACATCGTACTTGAAAAATCAGATTCTTATTGCAGAGTTTAGATGTTCCTCAAACGCACACAGAAAATGTCCGTTCTTCACCGTCCGCTGAAGGGGCTGCAGAGGAGGGAGCGGAGGAAGGGCAGGTCATGGGAACAGACATGGACCCCCGGGGGACGTCCATGATCCGCAAATATGCAGATCAAACCTACGCAGAGACGACCAGCACTAAATTTAAGGCCGGTCTAAAAGCGGCAGCTCGAGTGTGTGACCTAAAGCTCGGCCGGTCTCTGGGACGGGCCTCTTCATGTGGGAAACGGAGGAGCATCCCCACAGGAAACCACACAGATCTGCCAGTCAGATTTACTCGCTGCTACTGACGGGCAAACTGCACTGGTCAGCAGCTTCTGGTATCAAGACGTACCAAGGTTCTGAGGAATGAAGGATCTGTAATCTAGTGGAGCAGAAACAGCCAGACTTTGCCGTTGTTTGATAACTTCATTTTTAGTATTTGAGATTCATCGGGCTGTATGAGCACATTGGCACAAACTGATTGGACGTTAGAGAAAGATTATGCTCTGTTTCTAGGGATGCACCGATAGCGATTCCAGTATCGGGTATCGGGCCGATACCACAGGCTTTCACTCATACTCATTCATGAGGTCCCGATACCAGAAACCGATACCATTTGACGTGCGGCCGGCGCTGCTACAGGACGCAGCTCCGTTGAAGAGAGAAAATAGCAACAAACTGGAGAATTGTTTAGTGTAAATCTAATAATCCACATAGAGCTGACTTTATTACAGACTGCGCTCTCTAAACCAGAGTCTGAGCTGGATTTAACCAGAGCTTAATGTTGTTAGAGCTGCAGCGTCTGCAGTGTTTACAACATACAGGCTAACGATGCTAACTCGCTACAGCGTCTGCAGTGTTTACAACATACAGGCTAACGATGCTAACTCGCTGCAGCGTCTGCAGTGTTTACAACATACAGGCTAACGATGCTAACTCGCTACAGCATCTGCAGTGTTTACAACATACAGGCTAACGATGCTAACTCGCTACAGCGTCTGCAGTGTTTACAACATACAGGCTAACGATGCTAACTCGCTGCAGCGTCTGCAGTGTTTACAACATACAGGCTAACGATGCTAACTCGCTGCAGCGTCTGCAGTGTTTACAACATACAGGCTAACGATGCTAACTCGCTGCAGCGTCTGCAGTGTTTACAACATACAGGCTAACGATGCTAACTCGCTACAGCATCTGCAGTGTTTACAACATACAGGCTAACGATGCTAACTCGCTACAGCGTCTGCAGTGTTTACAACATACAGGCTAACGATGCTAACTCGCTGCAGCGTCTGCAGTGTTTACAACATACAGGCTAACGTTGCTAACTCGCTGCAGCGTCTGCAGTGTTTACAACATAGAGGCTAACGATGCTAACTCGCGGCTAACAGTTTTGGCCATTCTGACGCCGTTTTAAGCCCAGGGGTTTATTCATCTGAAAAACTAACCCAGCGACTAAAAAGTCCTCAGAAAATCCAGATTAAAGACATACAGCATGTTTATATTGAGGGAAAATGAGCTGCAGCAGAACAATGAAAACGCTGTAGCTTCTCGCTAAGTTACTACAAACACACGAGAAAATCTACAGGAGCTGAAGTAAAGACGAAAAGAGACCATTTAAGTAACATCTCAATACTATTGTTAAATAAAAATACATAAATGAATAAAGCTCAGGCATTGGGAGCTTTAGGACATGGGCTTTTCCAGACCAGACAGGTACGCATCAACTCGTCTAAGCTCAGGTAAGAACATATCACAGTCTGGAAAAAACGGTGGCCTGTTCCTTTAAACTAAAACGACTAAAAGACTAAAACTAAATCAAAATATGTTTTCAAAGTTGACACTGGAATGAGGGCGAGTGGTTTTGGTGGTCGAAGGTCGATGGCGCAGACTGGTCGCCTCACTTCCATCAGTCTACCCACTGGCAGCCGTGGCCACAAACATTTGTTCACGGGAATAAAAATATCATTCAATTTATCACCTGCACACTGCAAAAAGTAATCAACTAGATCAGTATAAACATCTCAATTTGAGCACAATAATCCAAATGTTAGTTGTTTTGACTGGTTAAGAAGTTGTTGGGCATTTGTCCTGGATTATTTCACTTGTTCTGAGATGTTTCTGACTCGTTTCGATACATTTCGTCCTTATTTCAGGTCATTTTCTTTGCCAATGGGGAAAGAAAACTGGTCTTATCTCATTGGCAATTTTACTTTCTTATTTCAAGCGAGATTTACCCTAGAACTGGTCTGAAATGTCCTCAAACAAGCAAAGTAAACTCGGTCCGATCAGGAAAAGTGTCTAAATGAGTGAAAACCGGCTCAAAACAAGAAACATTTCCTCAATTCAAGTCATTTAAGCCAATGCTTGATATTTACTTTTTGTAGTGCAATGTTGGAATAAGTGGGTTCAAGTCATCGGGTTAGCCTGAGATCAGTGAGACCGAAACGCTGCAAAAAAGCCAGAAAGAGCGAGACAGTGCAGAGCTATTATTTATCCAAGGGGTTCAAGTCATGTCATAAAGAATATCAGAGCTGGTGCCGTTCCATTCTGCATTATATATCCACTTTAAAAAGACCCAACCAAGCTTTACTTTCCCCCTAGATCAAAGTGAACACAAAAGGGTTGAAAAGTGCCCCCGCCTTGTGTGAAATCTTCATCTTAATATAGGGCTGTGCAATTAATCGAAATTCTATTATTTATTTTTTTCTTTTGTTTTTCTAATTTTTCATTTTTGGATTTTTTGTCACTTTTTTGCTGGATTTTTGTCTTTTTTTTGATGGATTTTTGTCATTTTTCTGCTGGATTTTTGTCACTTTTTTGCTGGATTTTTGTCACTTTTTTGATGGATTTTTGTCATTTTTTTGCTGGATTTTAGTCATTTTTTGCTGGATTTTTGTCACTTTTTTGATGGATTTTTGTCTTTTTTAATGGATTTTTGTCTTTTTTTTTGCTGGATTTTTGTCACTTTTTTGCTGGATTTTTGTCTTTTTTTTGCTGGATTTTTGTCACTTTTTTGCTGGATTTTTGTCTTTTTTTTGATGGATTTTTGTCACTTTTTTCATGGATTTTTGTCACTTTTTTCATGGATTTTTGTCACTTTTTTCATGGATTTTTGTCTTTTTTTGATGGATTTTTGTCTTTTTTTGATGGATTTTTGTCTTTTTTTGCCCGATTTTTTTCACTTTTTTGATGGATTTTTTTTAAAGGCAACAAATAATCGCTTGAATAATCGTGATTTCAATTATGACAAAAATAATCGTGATTATTATTTTTTCAATAATCGAGCAGCCCTATCTTAACACGAGGCTTACATTGGGCATGAGCATCAGTCAGACGGTGCCTTCAGGGCGCAGCTCAGTGTCACATGTCATAGTTCATGTCACGCACCATTACAGCTGTCAACAGTGCTTTATGTGCTTTTCCCCTTGATGGCCATGATATACTGGGACACATCCACCAGACCAACAGGCCCCTGAGCGACACATCCACTCCGCGTTCCAAATCATTATGCAACTCCTCGTTTCAATACATACATAATAAACTGAAAAGGGTCATATGTTAAAGGATCTGTATCTGCTATTTTAGCCATTCCAAAGTTAAGTATAGGCATGTATATGATATATTGTACCTCTACCATTATGCAGCACTCATTTTTGTGATAAATATAAGTGTTTTCTGGAGGTATTTTTCAAACCCGGAAGACACAACGCTTCGATTCAGTTAACTCCGCCCCCTCTCTCCGCACATACTTTACCGTAATATAAATAAACAGCAATAAGTGAAGATACTTCACGATGCAGTTATACGGAGTTGACATCTGCAACACAGCTTCATAAATGGCTAACACACACAAACTAATACACGTTTTAATAAACTCACCGCTCTGCTCCATCGCTGTTTACATTGTGGGACTCGCGTTGGTTATAAAAGTTAATCCTCTTTGGTTCTGGCGAAGGTTCACCAAACATCCATCAGTGACAGTCACAGAAAAACAATATTTTGGTGAAAGTCGCTGAATCACAGAGAGAAAAACAGCTGAGTGGCCTCTGCTTTAGAAAGGTTGAATATAAACTCCTCGTCCTCGTAGCCAAACGCGCTTCTTTTTCTCCGTGACATGATCGTTAGGTAAGAATAAAGAACAGGTGTGTCCAGTTATAACGAGCTCCATCTTCAGCTGCAGCACAAACATGACTGATCTGTTCAGACGCTCAGGGATGTGTTTGTTTTGGCCTCAGCTGACCTGGAAGCACCTCGGGCACATCCTTTTTTAGTTTTTTTTTTTTTTTCCTTTTTCCCTTTGTTTCTCTCTTACAACAGAAATAATGAAAACGCTGTTTTACAAATTAAAATCCGTCCGTAAGCATAGAATTAAGACATTACATTACAGACGCCGAGCACTTCCGTTCCGCTGTGACGACACAACTGAACACTCAGTCGTTCACCAGGAGAGGGCGGAGCCTCAGAGAGCAGGAGGGCGGAGCCTCAGAGAGCAGGATTCAGGAGGATTACTGAGAGCTGCGTAAATGAAGCCACAAACCACTCTGGGGGTGTTTTTGATAAGGAAATAGCAAAACAACATGGCTAAAAGCTCTAGAAACATGATATAGGACCTTTAAATTTGTAGCATTAGAGGTCATATTTACTGAAATCAAAAGCTATTTCAATCAAAAACATCTTAACAGGTGAAGTTATATTTTTACCAAAGGAGCCCTTGTGTGAAGCAGCTTCAAAATTCTTAAATCCATTAAACTTGTGAGTTTTTGGACAGTTTCTGCTTGGATTTGTTTGCAGGATGTCAGAATAACCTCCCAGAGCTGCTGTTTGGATGAAAACTGCCTCCCACCCTCATAGATGTTTTGCTGTTGAGGCTCCAAAGGTTCTCAATAGGGTTGAGGTCAGGGAAAGAGGGGGTCCACATCATGAGATTCTCTCCTTTTTTGCCCATAGCAGCCACTGATGCAGAGGTTTTCTTTACAGTATCACATGGTGCGTTGTCATGATGAAGAGGATTTTGTTCGAGAAAACACGGCTCTTCTTTTTGTAGCATAGAAGACAGTGGTCAGTCAGAAAGAGGTCATTTTCACACCTTCAGGGATCCTAAAGGGACTGAGCAGCTCTCTTCCCATGACTCCGCCCCCTCCTTACTGACGTCACAGCCTTGTTGGGACATTGTGGTCATTCACCAACCGTCCACTACTCCATTGATTTGACCATCCAGGGTCACACGGCCTCATCAGTGAACAAGACTGTTTGAAAATGAGTCCTCATGTATTTCTGAGCCACTGCAGCCGTTTCTGCTTCAGCTTCAATTAACAGTTAAGGGGAGGCCGGATAGAAGGTTTATGCACAACTGCAGCCTCTGGAGGGTCCGACACCTTCATGTTCGGGAGACTCCAGAGGCACCAGCAGCTTCAAATACCTGTCTGCTGCTTTGTAGCATCTGTTCTATTGATCCTTTGCTGTAAAGTGCTTTGAGTGCCTAATGTAGGTGGAAAAGCGCTTTATAAGTTGAGACCATTTACCATTAATCTGCTGTGTTTGTCTGGCAGAAACCGTCCTCATTGTGCCATTATCTGCACAAACCTGTGTGTGTCTGAATCATCCACAAATCTCTTATCAGTTCGATGATTTTGCTTAATCTTTCATGAAAGATCGAAGGTTTTCATACCTAGACCAAGACATTCAACTATTTCACGCTTTTCATCAGCAGAGAGATCCTTTTTCTTTCCCATATTGCTTGAAAATGATGATCTGCTTAATAAAGTGGAACACCCTTTTTCAGTAGTTTTTCCCTTAACTGAGCTTAACCTGACAACTAATAATCCCAGGTCTCTGAGATTAATGTCAGTTAGGGCTGTGCAATTAATCGAAATTCGATTACGATTTCGATTACAACAGTAAACGATTACAAAATTAGCATAATCGCAAAAAATCGATTATAATTTTTATCTATTTATTTATTTCAATTTTCTTTTTCAATTTTTTTTTTCAATTTTTTTCATTTTTTTTTCTTCTAATTTTTAATTTTTGGATTTTTGTCACTTTTTTGCTGGATTTTTGTCTTTTTTTAATGGATTTTTGTCACTTTTTTGCTGGATTTTTGTCTTTTTTTAATGGATTTTTGTCACTTTTTTGCTGGATTTTTGTCACTTTTTTGCTGGATTTTTGTCTTTTTTTAATGGATTTTTGTCTTTTTTCTGCTGGATTTTTGTAATTTTTTTGATGGATTTTTGGCTTTTTTTTGCTGGATTTTTGTCACTTTTTTGCTGGATTTTTGTCTTTTTTTATGGATTTTTGTCACTTTTTTGCTGGATTTTTGTCTTTTTTTAATGGATTTTTGTCACTTTTTTGCTGGATTTTTGTCACTTTTTTGCTGGATTTTTGTCTTTTTTTAATGGATTTTTGTCTTTTTTTAATGGATTTTTGTAATTTTTTTGATGGATTTTTGGCTTTTTTTTGCTGGATTTTTGTCACTTTTTTGCTGGATTTTTGTCATTTTTTTGCTGGATTTTTGTCATTTTCTTTGCTGGATTTTTGTCTTTTTTTATGGATTTTTGTCACTTTTTTGATGGATTTTTGTCACTTTTTTGCTGGATTTTTGTCTTTTTTTATGGATTTTTTTAAAGGCAACAAATAATCGTTTGAATAATCGTGATTTCAATTATGACAAAAATAATCGTGATTATTATTTTTTCAATAATCGAGCAGCCCTAATGTCAGTGATTCAAAGAGACCCAAGACACGATACCATCCATGAATTTCATTGAAAAACTGTTTTTTTTTTACCTTTTTGACTCGACTTTGGAACGCGGTGCATGCTCTCCCTTTTTAAACCAGAATTAAAATCATTTCTAAATTGATTTAAACGTCTGTCTTGTCTTCATTTGGCCGCTTGTTATTTCCGTCCTCGCCGCGCTCCCTCCCTCGACAAGTGAAATCCTCATCCCAGGTCAGTATTTCTTCAGTGACCGAGGCTGTGAGCCGGCACTCGGAGACGAGAGGTGACACGGCGGCACCGGATGACAAACGCCCATGTCTGGGACTAATTGAGAGCACTTTCAGGCTGTTCCTATATCACGCCTGCCGCGGCTTTACGACCCGCCGGACCTTGTACTCGCAGAGGACAGGTGTAATTATACAACACAAATATGGATTTTGTTTTGCCCTTCATTCATTATATGGCCAAACACGGCTCGCAGTTAGGACGCGGCCAGGAGCTTCAACGCTGTGAGGAAACTGAAATATGAGCCGTGTTTCTTGACTGGTTTTAGAGACAGACATTCAGGGCTGTGGGAAGATAATTTGGGTAGGGGGTGCTGGGAGACAAGACTGCCCCCCAAAACGCTATTTCTTTGCTTATTTCCTATTTATTTAACCCCTTAACTCCCACCTGAACCGAGCACATTTTCTCCAGTTTGGCTTTACCCCAATCCAAAAGCAAAAAAAGACCAAAAATGACCAAAAAAATGACCCAAAAAAATGACAAAAAATGACAAAAAAAATGACAAAAAATGACCAAAAAATGACAAAAAAAATGACAAAAAATGACCAAAAAATGACTAAAAACAATGACAAAAAATGACCAAAAAAATGGCAAAAAATAACTAAAAAAATGACTAAAAAAATGACTAAAAAAATGACAAAAAATGGCAAAAAAAATGGCAAAAAAAATGGCAAAAAATAACTAAAAAATGACAAAAAAATGGCAAAAAATAACTCAAAAATGACTAAAAAAAGACAAAAAAATGACTAAAAAAGACAAAAAAATGACAAAAAAAATGGCAAAAAATAACTAAAAAAATAACTAAAAAAATGACTAAAAAAAGACAAAAAAAAGACAAAAAAAGACAAAAAAATGACAAAAAAATGACAAAAAAAGACAAAAAATGACAAAAAATTAGTGAGTAGGGATATTCAGTATCGATATCGGTAGCCGATCCGGGCATTTTGAGAGTATCGGATTGGATCGGATTTGATGACTGGACGGGTCCGATTCAAGACTGTCGTGAACAGGGGCGGACTGGCCAGATGTGCATTCTGGAAGAGCACAGAAGGGCCACTGGCTCTAGGGCCACCGGTCCCGCCTCAGCTTTACCCAAATCTAAAAGCTATAAAGAAAAGCATCAAAATAGCGAGAAAAAGAGGATGAAAACAAAACAAAAACATGAGAAAAACACAACAAAAAATGATGATAGAAAAAAATGCACCACAAGGTTCAATTTTGGGACCATTATTATTTATTATTTATATTAATGATTTTGCTTCTGTTTCTACGACCGCCTTTCCCGTTCTTTTTGCTGATGATGCCGATCAAAAAAACTATAATAAAAAGCCGAACTGGGGAAAATGCACTCGTTAATGTTAAGGCGGGAAATATGTATTTGTGGAAGTGTCACAATTACGCTAATTTGGGCCAGGCTGGTCAGAGCCCAGGGCTGTTTTTCAGTCCCAGTCCAGCCCCTGGTCGTGAATCTGCGGTCATGGATCTGCCCGTTTACTGCACTGCAGCGCTTTGACCTTTATCGCAGCACAGCGGTGAACCTGCAGATCCAGGACCACAGATTCACAGCCTTCATGCTATCGCTAAGCTAAGATACTGACTTGACTTAATTGATTTGATTTATTCTTATTATTGTGTCTTGCACATAAGTAAGTGCCCAGCAGATGCTGCCAAAATAAAATCACAGAAACTGTACAATCAATGGTAACAGAACATCCACATCACACAGGAGGACATGAATTAATTGTCTACTGTCTTTAACCTGCTTAACACCTGCTTCTGAAAAACGTTCTAATTTAAAACTCAAAGCTAAAGCCAAAACCTCCTGCATGTTTATAAAAAAAAAAGGTAAAACTACTGTAATATCAATGGGCTTTAATATATAATGATATATATTACTGTATATTTAAAAAAAAATAGATTGACTGTATGGGATCAGTATCAGATGAAGTGTCAAAATATCGGATCGGGAGCTCAAAAATGCGGATCAGTGCATCCCTACTGGTGAGAGGGAGTCGCTAATAAAAGAGACTCGACTGAGAACGGGGCTCTGATGGCAGCCTCACACTCATTTCCTCGTTTACATCTCGCTCCCTTGTGTTGTTCCTTAAACATTATAGGCTCTCACAGCTCAAAGTAAAAACTTTATAAACCCCATCGTGAGCTGAACAGTGTTCGTGTCCTGAGAGAAAGAGATGTGACCTAAAGCCGGGTCGGCACTCGCTGGGCCATAACTGCGTTAACGCGACCAAAAGAGAAGCACATGTTTAACCCTCCACTCAAAAACAACCCCTCCCCTCTGCCTCCCCCTCACCGCGGACTCTGGTTGGAGGAACAGGCTGTTGTACCTAACATCTCCATTGGTCATGGGAGTTTCTTCACCCCACATACTTCCCACTTAAAAGCGCTAAGTGGAGTGGCAAGATCTGAAAGTGCGCTCCTATTAAACGCAAAATGTTATGCTATAGTCCAGTGTTTTTCAACCACTGTGCCGTGGCACACTAGTGTGTCTGGTGTAAATAATGTACCGTTTTCGAGTGTCAGTGCTGTCTAGAGTAGAGTAACCATGTAATAAATACTCCATATTAAGTCGCTAATTTCTTTGAAACAAGAGAAATAGTGATGCATGGATGCGGCAGGTGGCGGTGACTGTGGCATTGTGGCTCACCAGACTATACGGTGTTCCTATTCAAGACACTTGATGTGAACGACTCAATATAGGCTACAGGTTAGGGCTGTGCAATTAATCGAAATTCGATTACGATTTTGATTACAACAGTAAACGATTACAAAATTAGCATAATCGCAAAAAAACGATTATAATTTTTTTTTAATTTTTTTCAATTTTTTTTCTTCAATTTTTTTCTTTTTTTTCTTTCTAATTTTTGGATTTTTGTCACTTTTTTGCTGGATTTTTGTCACTTTTTTGCTGGATTTTTGTCTTTTTTTGATGGATTTTTGTCTTTTTTTGATGGATTTTTGTCATTTTTTTGATGGATTTTTGTCTTTTTTTTGATGGATTTTTGTCTTTTTTTGATGGATTTTTGTCATTTTTTTTTATGGATTTTTGTCATTTTTTGGATGGATTTTTGTCACTTTTTTGCTGGATTTTTGTCACTTTTTTGCTGGATTTTTGTCATTTTTTTTGATGGATTTTTGTCTTTTTTTTGATGGATTTTTGTCACTTTTTTGATGGATTTTTGTCACTTTTTTGATGGATTTTTTTAAAGGCAACAAATAATCGTTTGAATAATCGTGATTTCAATTATGACAAAAATAATCGTGATTATTATTTTTTCAATAATCGAGCAGCCCTACTACAGGTTACATTTTTTTATATTTTCTGCTGGTGGTGCCTCGTGATTTTTTCAATGAAAAAAATGTGCCTTGGCTCAAAAAAGGTTGAAAAACACTGCTATAGTCTGTGTTTAGAAACACAAGATCGAGCCCTATTCCTCTTTCCATTCTGAAATCCTATAAAGTCCGCTGCGATATATGACATGACATATGCAAACTCATGACCCTACCCACGTTAAGGGAGGGCTCTTTCCAAATACAAAAAGTGTCAAGTCTTTCATCGCTTTTGGTTAAGGAGACACAGCATTAGACAAAATCGCAATTACAAAATATTTACTCGTTTGTTACTAGTATCACGCCTGTATTAAATCGACATAATTTTACAGATTCAAATGATTGTTTATTTTGGCTGAGAGATGTTATTTCACTTAACATTTTTTACAATCCGATCCAAAGACCATAAATGATTGTAAAGTCAGTCCTGCATCTCCAGTGCATATATTCAGCTTGACTGTGTGTAAAAGATTTAAAATGGTTACAAATTACAGTTTTGGTGCCAAGGGAAATTTACAGTAAAGACCCGTGCCCCGTCTCATTAAAGTCCACGAGCAAAGGTCAAACCCATTGTGCATTATCGACCAATGGCATCGCTCCTTCAGCATGTGTTAACCAATCAGAATTGAGCTCTTCATCTTCACATAATGGCTATTGACGTTATTGACCAGCTGATGGATAACTCATTAGTGTTGGTTATTGACAGATCCGCAGATTTAGACAAAGCGACGTCACTCTGACAGCTGCGTACGGCGCGGGGCGGGCGGATATAAGGGAACCTTTACACTGCGGGACACAAGAGCAGAGCCGGTGCTGGCCCTTCTGGGGCCCTAAGCGAAAATCCACATGGGGCCCTACTGTAGCGTCCCATGGTTATTCGACGAAGAGTGAACCCATTTACGGTCAAAAACAGGTCCACTGTGCAGTCGTGCAGGGCAGAAGAGGAACATAATGACCTCAATTCAGGCCCTGTCCCTCTGTGTGAGAACCACTAACCACTAAGCCACTGTGAGACTGAGATTTACGACTACTAGTCTATTTCCCAACTTTTTAAAATGGCAAATGATCCCATTCTCTCACCTCTGGTCCCTGACCCACAGATTGGGAACCGCTGATTTAAAACTAACTGAAACCTGCTCCTGACGGTTGTTTCTGTCTGACCGCTGAGAATCAACCTGTGAGTCGCACAACCCGTTTATAAACTGTGCACATTCAGAGAACCAGAGTTACTGTAAGTAACTGCGCGCATGAGATCCGTTTGGATTCAACTCATCTTTGAGACAAAAAGGCCCCGAAACAACGCCTTGTTTAACCCCTTAACTCCCGCCTGAACCAAGCACATTTTCTCCAGTTTGGCTTTACCCCAATCCAAAAGCTTCTGGAAAAAAGGTGTGAAAATAGCGACAAAACTGAGACGAAAACAATGATGGAAATGTGACAAAAAAGTGACAAGTGAAAAATGTCACAAAAATGACCAAAAAAATGACAAAAAAGTGATGATTTTTTTTTACAAAAATGTGACAAAAATGTGATAAAAAAATGTCAAAAAAAATGATAGATAATAGACACAAAGTTGCCGAAAAATGACAAAAATGTGACTAAAAATTACCAAAAAAATGAGTTACAAAAATGAGTTGAATCCCCAACAAAAAAACGATGGAAAAAAAATCTGATGACGTGAGGAAAAAGATCCTCTCGGTTCAGGCGGGAGTGAAGAGGTTAATCAGTGTAACAACACCGTAGTTTGACTCAGATGTGGGGCCCTTGCGGCTGCTTGACGTTTCTTTAGTGGAAATATGTGAGAACCAGATGTTTACATAAACGTTATAAAAAAAACACATTTACATTTTTATCTCACTGTCTTGACATGAAACCAGAATTCACTTTTATTTATTTTCTTAGGTCAATTGGCTTGTTGCACAATGTGGCTACGCTAGTTCCTCTAACCTGAAGTTGTGGGCGCTAGTACTTCCTGTTCGTATTGATTTCCATTAAAATTAGCTTAGACTTGTTCGAATCATCGTATTTCCTAGAGATTCTGTGACAGTGAGTTCCTGGTAGACGATCACTTCCTGCAGGTGAACGAGTAGCTAAAGGCTAACATTCATTTCATGCATTATACAATTTGAAATAGTGCCTTTTATTCATTTTTTAATAGCATGTTAGCCATTAGCTTCAAGACAAGCTCAATCCTTTATGATCACATGTGTCTCCGATCTAGACAATATGATTATTATTCCAGGAAAAGAACACAGACAGGAAGTACTGGCGCTCACACCTTCAGGTCAGAGGAACTAGCATAGCCAAACCGTGCAACAAGCCAATTACAATCTTCTACATTATTTATATTTGCAAATGCCAGAAGAATGAGAGAGATCTTTTTTTTAAGAAATGTTTTTGTTACTTTTTTCCAAAGTCAGAAGTTTCCATACATGAAGACAGGGGCGGGACTGGGACTGAAAAACAGCCCTGGACTCTGACCAGCCTGGCCCAAATCAGCGTAAATGTGACACTTCCACAAATATTAACCTCTGACCCCCCGCCTTAACCGAGTGCATTTTCCCCAGGTCGACTTTTTAAAAAACATTTTTTGGCATCATCAGCAAAAAGAGCGGGAAAGGTGGTCGTAGAAACAGAAGCAAAATCATTAATATAAATAATAAATAATAATGGCCCCAAAACTGAACCTTGTGGTGCACCATACTCCACGGAATTCCTTTTAGATTCATGTTTTTTTTATACTGGGCTTTACCCAAATCTAAAAGCTTCTCGACTGGAGATCAACAATGTAACGCCTCATTTGAAAGCTAAGACCTACAAAAGTGACGGAAACTTTTTGTCACGTCATTTTTGTCATATTTTTGCTGTTGTTTTTTTCATTATTTTTTCTATCATTTTTTGTTGTGTTTTTCTCATGTTTTCGTTGCCTTTTTATCACATTTTTTGTCACTTTTTTGTTGCTTGTCCAGCACATTTTTGTTTTGTTTTCATCCTCTTTTTCTCGCTATTTTGATGCTTTTCTTTTTAGCTTTTAGATTTGGGTAAAGCTCGGTTGAGGCGGGACCGGTGGCCCTTCTGTGCTCTTCCAGAACGGACATATGGCCAGTCCGCCCCTGGACGAAGATTACTAAAGCCCAGCTGAAGCACCAGTCTGGGTCATCCTTGGATGTAATTTCAAGACGCCTGAAGGTGCCCCATTGGTTAAAACAGTGATGGAAACGTCCAGTCGTCGTACAGATCAGAAAGAAGGCGGGTTCTGTGTCCCAGAGATGAACGTGCTGTGTCTGAAATGTGAAGATCAACCCAAGAACAAATGGAAAAGACCTGGTGAAGATGCTGAAACTAAGAGTTTGTCAATATCCAGAGAGACACAAGTCCTGCACCGACATGGACTGAGAGGGAACTCTGCAGGAAGAAGCTCTTACTCCGAAAGAAACATCAAAAAGACAGATTGAATTTCTAAAATAAAAAAGGATAAAGCCTGAGAAAACCATCCCAACAGTGAAATACGGGGGTGGCAGCGTCATGCTGTGGGGCTGTTTTGAAAAAAGAAAAATATGTGGAAATATTGCAGCAGCATCTCAAGACATCAGCCAGGAGGTTAAAGCTTGGGCGTAGAAGGGTCTGTTCCCAAAAGCATATGGTTAAAAAGTGGCTTAAGGAAAACAAAGTCAATGTTGAAAATGTGCTGTTGTGCAAAGGAGTGCTCTCAAAATGAACGTTGTTGTGATTAATTCTGCAATGACATTAAAGACCTATCTTATCCAGAGCTGAAAAGGCATGGGCAAGCAAGGCGGCTACAAATGTGTCTCAGTTACACCAGTTCTTTACGGAGGAATGGACCAAAACTCCTGCCAACTATTGAGAGAAGTTTGTGGAAGGAAATCCAAAACGTTTGACCCAAGTTATACAGTTTAAAGGAACAGGCCAGCGTTTTTCCACACTGAGATATGTTCTTACCTGAGCTGTGACGAGTTCTTTAGGACCTGTCTGATCTTCAGTCACGTAAACACAGCGCAGACGGCGTTAGCATTTAGCCTCTCCCTCTCTCCTCTATAGCTCCAAAACAGGTCAAGACAGAAGCTACCAAGCTCTTCCACGTTTTCCCTATTTAAATATGGTTACGTGAAGTGTTCCACTACAAAGTATAATACACACAATTAAACAATGTGGATTTTCTAAGCGGATAAAAGGGGGGACTATATTGTAAGGCGTAATAATACCAGGAGTAGTTCGAAATCCGCGCAGTAATCTTCACTTTACTGTGCGGATGCCAAACTACTCCTGGTATTATTACTACGTTATGTGACAAGATTTGACAAAATGTGACAAAAATTGACAAAATGTTTAAAAAAAAGACACAAAAATTATAATAAATCGACAAAAAAAATGACAAAAAATGACAAAAAAATGACAAAAAAAGTACAAAATGTGATGAAAATGTGTAAAAAAAATTACAAAAAAATGATAAAAAATGTGACAAAAATTGACAAAATGTAAAAAAAAAAGACACAAAATTTATAATAAATCGACGAAAAAAATTACAAAAAAATTACAAAATGTGATGAAAATTTGACGAAAAAATGGACAAAAATATGATAAAAATGTGACAAAATGTAAAAAAAAAGACAAAAAATTGATTAAAAAAACAAAACAAAAAATGACAAAAAATTGACAAAATTTGACAAAATTTGACAAAATGTAAAAAATCTAGGCTAAATGCTAACGCCGTCTGCGCTGTGTTTACGTGACTGAAGATCAGACAGGTCCTAAAGAACTCGTCACAGCTCAGGTAAGAACATATCTCAGTGTGGAAAAACGCTGGCCTGTTCCTTTAAAGGCAATGCTAAATATGAAATGAAATGTATGTAGACTTTTGGTTTTGTAAAAAGTAACAAAAACATTTAAAAAAAAAATAATAATAATCTGCAATTTAGCAAAAATAATACAAATAATTTTCAAAATTCTAAATGACAAAAAAAAGAAGTTAAAGTTAACTCCTGGTTTTATGTCAGACACTGAGAAAAAAAATGCAACTGTGTCTCAAACATCTGGCTCTCACTGTACGTCTTGAACATATGATAAAACAGGTCACGCAGAGTTTTAGCCACATGAAAGTTACCGACCTTTCCTCACAACATCACACACTTTTGTTCACATTTGACACATTTGCATAACCACCTCCGCTGTGAGCCAGGCCTCTGCGCCGCCGGTGCAGCTGCCTGCGGTGAACCAAGGGTCAGGATGTGGTGGAATATTTGACCAGAACATGATATTTCTGTGACAGAGAAACAGTATTTTCATCCGTCTGTGTAGTTTCATATCACGGTCGTTTGAATCTTTCAGTCAGAGATAATTGAACAGTGCACTTCATAAAGAGATGTTTATTTAACACATTCTGACATTTGTGACGTCGCTCAGATTGTTTTCGCCTGTTGATATAACTTCCTGGTTGTTTCCTCCGCTGGGTTAGAAAGGTTCAGAATGTCCTGACGCAGAAGGAGCAGCTGAAGCTCCTGTTCCTCACTGGAAAAGGCTCCTCGAGGTCGACCTCATGACGTTGGCCTCAAAGGTTGAAGGGATGTTTCAGGATGTTTGACATAGGGCCTCATTTCCTCGTTATCCAGAGTGTTGCTGATTTCTGGAGATATTTTTTTGTGTAATTCATGCAGTTCTTATGTTTGAAGAGTTTCGTGGCGCTAGGCTAATGCAAGGCTAGCGCATGTCTATGGTATCAGCTAGCCTGCATTAAAAACAGTGTGACCCGCTCCACAGAGCACCTGAGGCAAATCACTGATAACACCAGACTAACCATATACATGTCTGTGTCCATAGAGTCATGTTTGGAATATAACTGACCTGCATCACATGAATGATCACATTCTGAGGGACTATTTTCCAGCAGATCACTCCGCCGCCGCGTAGCTTATACCAGTGGTTCCCAATCTATTTTGCCTCCCGCACCCCTTGAGTCGTGGATTTATACTCTGAGTACCCACTACCTTGAGGATTTTGCCAATATTATTACAAAGTGACCGACTAAATCAATATTACACAGTATTTAACAGTGTGTTGTGTTCAGAATTAAGCAAAAATACTCTCAAAATCAAACCATTTACTGAAAAAAATAATCAAAACTAACTTTCCTTTGAAATTCATATTGAAATTCTATTCAGTTTCACCTTCTTTTTTAAGTAGCCCCAGAGGTCCCTGCACCCCTGGTTGGGAAACACTGGCAAATACACGAAGCTGATGCTGCTCAAATATAAGGTATTTCAAATGCAAAATGGTTAAAATGACTCTATGGACACAGACATGTATATGGTTAGTCTGGTGTTATAAGTGATTTGCCTCAGGTGCTCTGTGGAGCGGGTCACACTGTTTTTAATGCAGGCTAGCTGATACCATAGACATGCACTAGCCTTGCACTAGCCTAGCGCCACGTAGCTCTTCAAATATAAGAACTGCATGAATTACAAAAAAAATATCTCCAGAAATCAGCAACACTCTGGATAACGAGGAAATGAGGCCCTATGTCAAACATCCTGAAACATCCCTTTAAGGAAAAGGAGGAGTTATCGTTCCACTTTTTAGATGCAGCTCAATCCAGAAAGGTTGGCCATGTTGGGGGAGGAGCTGGACTCTGTGACATGTCCGTCCTCAGAACATGAGCAAGGATCTGAGAGGCGAAGGTCAGTGAGGATGGCACACCTCCTCACCAACGCCTCTGCTGGGCTTGGTGTCGCTCACCCGAGGCAAACCACTGTAAACTAAGACTGGACTGAGTGTGGTTGGTTTACTCCAGGGGTGGGCAACGTCAGGCCCGGGGGCCAAATCCGGCCCTCCAGCTGCAGCGCTACACGCTCTGATGCTCTGATCACAGAAACTTTCCTCTGGAGTCACACGTCTCGGCTCCACAGATGAAGCTGAGCCTGAGTCCTCTGCAGCTCACTAAAGGAGGCTTATGTTTGGGAATGTTTTGGATAAAGATAAGAACTTATCTCACAACCACTGACTAAAACACAAGAGCAAACAGCAAGAAATGATTTAGGCTATTTACAACAACAAAATAATTCAGTATAAGCCTTGGAAATGATGTAAATGACTATGTGGACTATTTGGAATTATCTTCCATGTGATTAAAAAGGACTTAAGAGTAAGTAATACTTTATTAAAGCAGTACTAAGTAACTCTTCCCCCTAGAGGCCATAAGTGCAACTGCAGGTGTAGTAGCAAGTTACGATTTTTTAACTTATTAATTGTCTTGGAGAGTAAATACTACGCTGACAGGAAAGTCGAAGGGGGAGAGGATTACTGTGCATCCAATTATACAATGGAAAAAAAAAACTTCACTCAAACTTGGCTGTAAATACTGTTTAAAGTGACGTTAGCCCGCAGTTAGCTTTGCCCGTTAGCATGTTAGCTTCTTCTTCGTGATTACATTAGTGTGTATTGGTGGCTCTGGTCCGGTGGCAGACAAGTTGCAAACATGGTTTTCTGGCCAGAGACACCAGGGGGCGATGAAAGACCCTCCAAATCATCCCATAAACACTTGTATCACCCCCACAGGGACTACGGGGAGGATTTATTAAGGTAAACACGTTACTTAGTACTGCTTTAAAACAGATGAAAATATTGAATTGTATTGCAACAAAAAGTTATTAGCGGACAGCGTTAATTTCGTCGACTAAAATATTTAGTCTTCATTTTAGTCAAAGTGATATTTTTGTGACTAAAATTGGACTAAAACTAAATTAAAAGTTTCTCATGAGACTAAAACTGTGACTAAAATGTCCAGATGTTTTAGTCGACTAAAATCAGACTAAATAAAAATGAAAAGGAGAGACTAAAATCATCCAAACTTGTATTGAGCGTCTGAAAGAGCCTCAGATCATGTAAATTCTCTGTTAAAGGATCAGCTCTGAGCTTTGTTCATGTGGAGCAGCTCCATGAAGCAGAGGAACAACATTAAAGCTGATTAGAATCAATATTATCAATGCAAAGTCCACTAGATTAGTCTTAAATTTACCCAGACCCGTCTTCTTTCACGCAGAAAGAAGTGGGTGTGGTTTATCAGGCTAACTCCAATGGCAGACGAAAGATGCTCTTTATGTGATGGCACAGCAGTTCCCTCGTGATTGACTGTTGTCTCGTGTTGTTTAGACTCCGGACCTTTATCAATATATATACGGAAAGTTCTTCAGAGCAAAGCACTTCCTGAGCCCGCCCCCATTAGCCTGTGGCTTCAGGAAAGAAAACAAAAATCCATCAAAAAAAAGGCAAAAATCCATCAAAAAAGTGACAAAAATCCATCAAAAAAGTGACAAAAATCCATCAAAAAAATGACAAAAATCCATCAAAAAAAAGACAAAAATCCATCAAAAAAAAGGCAAAAATCCATCAAAAAAGTGACAAAAATCCATCAAAAAAATGACAAAAATCCATCAAAAAAGTGACAAAAATCCATCAAAAAAAAGGCAAAAATCCATCAAAAAAGTGACAAAAATCCATCAAAAAAGTGACAAAAATCCATCAAAAAAATGACAAAAATACATCAAAAAAGTGACAAAAATCCATCAAAAAAGTGACAAAAATCCATCAAAAAAAAGGCAAAAATCCATCAAAAAAGTGACAAAAATCCATCAAAAAAGTGACAAAAAAACATCAAAAAAATGAAAAACATAAAAAAACATAATTAGTCCATTCTAGCGCTGTAACGATTAATCGACGACTAATCGATGATTGAAATAGTCGACAACTATTTTAGTAATCGATTAATCGTTTTCTGGTTCACACAGACTAAAATGGAGCAAAAATGACATAAAAATTTAGTATTTTTGATGAAATCCTACTTTGTTTATATAGTTTGGGTCTGTGTACGTTTTGTTCACTGTAAATTTCATGAATTGAGCCTCCAACAAACATTTCCCTTTAGTTTACTCCATCAACACATCTTTAAGCAGCGCCACTTAAGCTATATGTGATTAAAAAAAATAGAAAAACTACAATTTTCCTACACCGTTCACAGCCAAGCGATTACTCGATTAATCGTAAAAATAATCGAGTCCATTCTTAATTTACACTCCATGAGGCAAACTCACATTTCTAGAAACCCATGTAAATTTTCACCAAAACTGTTTTTCTGTGATTGAAATTCAAATCTTTAGACTTTATGTGAACATGGTGACTGTTGTGTTGGAGTGGTTGATGCTCAGGACTATTCTGGACTTTCATTTCTACAGCTCCACAATGCACTTGTCAGATTATTATTGCCACGCTGCTCCACTGAGAGGACCAGGAAGTCACTACCACTGCACATCCTTCCTCCCTGTAAACACTGTACATGTTTATCCGGGGGTGACACATCGTTCTCTTCTTTTATCTATTTCAAAGTAAATAAGTAAGTCAGGTCCTTTATCGTCCCCCGTGGAGATTCGTCCTCCGACTCGTCCTCGATTCCCGCTGGGGCAACTTGTCAGCGGCAGTGGCTGTGACACACCCCATCATCGGGAGAAAAGAGGTGTTCACGCGCTAATGAGAAACACGGTCAATACTCCACAGCTGGACATGTGATAATTAAGGGAGGGGGGAGGAGATTGCAGGGGGAGACATGATGGAAGTGAGTGCTTTAGTGGAATAAGGCTAAACAAGCATATGTGCAAAATTAGAATAAGTCAGTGCAGTGATATGAAAACTATGGCTGCTCGATTATTGAAAAAATAATAATCCCGATTATTTTTGTCATAATTGAAATCAAGATTTTTCAAACGATTATTTGTTGCCTTTAAAAAAAAACATCAAAAAAGTGACAAAAATCCAGAAAAAAAAGTGACAAAAATCCAGAAAAAAAGACAAAAATCCAGCAGAAAAAGTGACAAAAATCCATCAAAAAAAGTGACAAAAATCCATCAAAAAAGACAAAAATCCATTAAAAAAAAGTGACAAAAATCCATCAAAAAAGACAAAAATCCATCAAAAAAAGACAAAAATCCATCAAAAAAGTGACAAAAATCCAAAAATTAAAAATTTGAAAAAAATAAACATAAAAAAAATTAAAATTAAGAAAAAACATAAAAAATAAAAAAAATTGACAAAAAAAATTATAATCGTTTTTTTGCGATTACGCTAATTTTGTAATCGTTTACTGTTGTAATCGAAATCGTAATCGAATTTCGATTAATTGCACAGCCCTATTGAAAACTACTCAGGACTAAATCCGAAGTGAATCTATTCTGCAGAACAAAACATAAGGAAAGATTTCGAAGTGTTATGTAAAACAGGATAGATTAGTCTAATAGTAGAACTAAACACAAACTCCAAGTACCGACACATATTTGACTTTCCACCAGGTCTCGATCAAATAATGAATGCTACAAATCACGTACGCTTTAAACATCGATATCACTGAACTCAGAAAGTCTTCCGTGTAATTCCTCACAACCCGGGGCCACAGAATTAGACCTGACTATTAAAGGGTTAGCGCTAGATCGTGTGCTCCGGAGGGACGGTCTGCTGTGAGTTTGTATAGATCTATGAGTTGGAACCTTAAGGTTGACCCCTTAACTCCCACCTGAACCGAGCACATTTTCTCCAGTTTGGCTTTACCCCAGTCCAATAGCTTCTGGAAAAAAGCTGTGAAAATGTGGAAATGTGACAAAAAATTGATAAAAAATGTAAAAAATGTGACCAAAAATGATTAAAAATTGATTAAAATTTGACAAAAAATGACGAAAAAATGTCAAAAATGTGACAATTTGTGACAAAAAAATTACAAAAATGTGACAAAAAAAGTGACAAAAAATTGATAAAAAATGTAAAAAATGTGACCAAAAAATGATTAAAAATTGATTAAAATTTGACGAAAAATTGACGAAAAATTGACGAAAAAATGTCAAAAATGTGACAATTTGTGACAAAAAAATTACAAAAATGTGACAAAAAAAGTGACAAAAAATTGATTAGAAATTGACGAAAAAATTGACGAAAAAATGACACAAATGTGATAAAAAATTACAAAAAAGTTACAAAAATGAGTTGAATACCCAACAAGAAAATGTTGGAAAAAAAATGTGATGACGTGAGGAAAAAGATCCTCTCGGTTCAGGCGGGAGTTAAGAGGTTAACCATTTCCCTGGCCCTAACCTTAATTTGTGTCATGATATCTCATGTTTTCACAGCAGACTGTCCCTCCGGAGCAGACCATCTAGCACTAACCCTGTTAAAAATCCCAGGGGAATAATCGAGATTGACCAAAACTGAAATTGAGATTTTGTGATGAAAATGTGATTAATTTCACAGTCCACAGAACATCCCGGAGCTCTCTCGCTCAGAGGTCTAAGCGGAAATCTGAATCCACAGGCCAGTTTAACTCTTGCACGTATTATTTTCCAACCATTTGATACAACAATAATAATAGAAAAATCTTTATGATGTCATCTTTACTTTCCCCCCCAAAAAATTAAGATAAATCAAATCAATCAAAAAAACAAATATATGTTTGAAACACAGAAGGAAGGACCTCAAGTGTCAGGACTCGCTGTCAGCTGAGCAACACGATATCAAGTGAGGCAAAAGAAGAAAGGTTTGGGTTTCAAGAACTGACTGTGCAATAACGCCTGTTCCTGTATCAGATACCGCCCCGTCCTTGGATATCATTTTCTCAACAGGAAGGACGTCTTATTTCTGAACACACATTTCTGCCTGTCCTAAGCACAATGTCAGGCTATTCTATTACGAGGGATAAGATGAGATGCTTTGGATCTGTTTGAGCTTTATTTGAGCAGTCTGTGTCCCTGTCGGTTTTTCTAGCTCTTGTTTGCCCCCCAGCGGCCTAAAGTAAAACTGCATCCAAGAGCAGCGCCATTCAAGTGGCATTAAAAAATAAATAAAAAAAAACCTTTGGGGCTAAATCACACTTCAGAATTTCGTGTCCTAATTGGACTGTCTTAAAAACAAATGATAGGACATTGAGCAGACGCTATTTTGTATAATGTTTTCATTTCTTTCTGTCGCAGACTGAGACCCTTAGACTCTGCTGCCTGACTGTACAACACTTCTGTAAAGTCACGTGCAAAAACCTCTGTATCAGTGTCACTTTATCAACCACCTGCACTTGACTTGTTGACTCGTGATATGTCGATATTACATATTAAATTATAATCCAGTCATCGCGTTTGGACACTCCTGGACTAGGCCATGCCTCATATGCAGTAACCTAGTTGAAGTTTGAGCACTAGGGTCGTAAAGAGGAACACAGCACTTCAATGTCAAACCAAATGTTTGAAACAGGCTGCTTTTACAGGCATGTGGCCCATTCCCAAACTGGGGTATGGGGACGACTGGGGTCCCTCTGAGGTTGTTTGGCAAACGCCGATAACAATTTCAGAAACAAACCTGAAATATAAGAAAAGCACATTAACCTGTTAAGGACCACCTATTTTGATGTACTCTCGCCTTAAACAGTCCCCTCTCCATATTAAAATTACTGTTAAAACAACATACTTTGTCCAAATTTCTGATGTGAACCATCATAGGAATCAGGACAAGACGTAGCTTCTTTGTACATTTAGAAGGACATTGTGACAAAAACATGTAAAAAGGTTCTTTAGTTATAAAATTAATACAAATATAGCTTTTTTATATATCGAAAATTACACATAAACTGAAATGTCTTTCCTGAAAACATACTTCATAGCACACACTCCAAACTGAGTACAGTTGTGACCTTACTGGTGCTCAGCATGTGTGCACAATCTCAGAAGTCTCGGTCCAAGTATGTTGGATTTGTAAACTTTTACATGTTTTTGTGTGCTATATCTCGTTAGCATCGAGCACAAACCAAAGTGCCAAATGTTAAAAAAGCAAAAATATTTTCACAAATGTGTCAAACAAAGTGCAGCAGCAGCAACAAACCTCCCAAAAATGGACTAAATCAAAGCAAAATGAAGTATTTATCTCAGTGCACAAAGGTGCGTCAGTCACACCTTCCCCCAAAACAAAATGGCCGCCTTGTTTACTCAGAAAAGAGCTTTTACACGTCTTCATTCACTGTGGATCTGGACTATGGCAGATTGTTGGACAGAGACAATGGACCTCTACACAGATGTACCACTGTCACCTGTGAAATCAACAAGTCTGTGCCTAACATGTGGCTAACATGTGGCTAACATGTGGCTAACATGTGGCTAACATGTGGCTAACATGCGGCTAACATGCTTCTGGCCTGCACTGAGCACTGCCAGCACAAATATCAATGGATTTCTTTGGGAAATGGCTCATTTCGAAGAGAATAGTCATTAGGATGAAGGGAACAGAACTGGAATTGCCAAAAAGTTTGTTTACAAGAAGATTTTCTCATTTGTGGAGTATTTTTAGGTCATTTCGGACCGTGAAAATTGAAAATAATGAGCCAAATTTTCCAAAAAGAGTATTTTGTTGACATTTTTGTTGAATTATATTTTACTTGAGTATTTTGGACCAAAAAAATCCAGTTAGCCTATGATTGGACCACAAATAATTTAATATGGATAAGAAATGCTTAATTTTAATGCTTGATTTTCATGGTTTTTTTTTTTTTTTTCTGTCCTTAGTTAATGTTTTGATTTATGTGATGGTATTCCAGGACTGGAATAGATGTTTTGGGGAGAATTGTCTGTTTAAAAATCTGTGCCACATGTCTATATTGGTCGAAATATAATTTGCCTAAATACTGCATGCAAGTCAATGGAACCTGGGGTCTATGGGAGTCAGTAGGCCTAATTAACTATCTTTGCAGCGTAAATGTTGAGTTATATTACCAACTATTATTGCCATGAAGTAATTGTACTGTGCAGTCTGTTCATTTGTAATTACTTGCAGACTTCTGAGCGTCCTGCAGGGTCGAAGAAGCTCATGTTTCCCCAGTCAGTTCACTGCGTTTCTTCTCATGATGTAATATTATCTGGGCTCGACTCTCCCGCCTGAATCCGCGTCTCCGGCGCCACTGCTCTGCCCTGGCCTGCTTGTTTACAATCTCCGGCTAAACATGGCGGTTAGCCCGTGCATTTCTGCCTGACATCACTTATATCAAACTTAACCTTATATCTATTTCTATTTTCACTGCACACGAACGCCAGACTTCCACTTGTGTGAGATATTTTCTAATCCGATTTGCTATTTTCCCCTTTGAAGGCGAGTTTCAAGGCTAAAGCTAACTACTTTCCCCACAGGCAACAATGACAGCCACTTCTGCGGGGAGCTCCCTCGTCGCTAAAGGCTTGGACATCAGTTTGGCGGCTCTACAACGGCAGGATCCCTACATTGACAACATCATGGACGTCGCCAGCCAAGTAGCCCTTTACACGTACAACAACCGAGCAAACGAGTGGGTAGGTTTGGCTGAGAAGCTGCCAGGTGCTAATGTAGCTTAGCATCGTAACGTACTGTCACTGCGAGGCGCGCGCTACCACGGTCCCTAACGGAAGTTACGCTACATCACGTAAATGTTCCAAAACACATTTCCCTTCCACTTGTGCCGCTTTTTGGTTACATTTGAGAGATGTTATATTAACTGTGACTGCTTTTGCTACAGTGTCTTGCTTTGGGACAGCGATAGAGTTCGGGAATTTCCACAGTTACCATGGAGATCCGCCATCTTTGTAGCTGTTAGCATGCATTTCCATTGACTGACATTAGCTAAAAACAGTGTAAAAGTGGAGAGAATAGCCGTGGAGCACCTCCGTGAGCTGCTGAGTTACTGCTGGTAAATACATCTAAGTCACTGTGGAGTCCAAGTGTTTTAATGTGAACAATAACCCAGTGTTTTAACTTTTAAAAACCTCCGTTAGTTTACAATTGCTGCTAATCCCATCATGATTAGCGATATGACGTCACATTCCTGAACTCATAATCATGCGGATGGTGGATGAAGGTTTAAACCACTGAATCACTCATGTGTGTTGTCCCCCCCGCTTATTTTGACGTCTTTACCCCCGACTTAAAGGTCCTATATCCTGCAAAATCGACTTTTTGGAGCTTTTAGCCATGTTGTTATGCTATTTCCTTATCAAAAACACCCCCAGAGTGGTTTGCGGCTTCATTCACGCAGCTCTCAGTAATCCTCCTGAATCCTGCTCTCTGAGCAGCTGCTCCTCCCTCTCCTGGTGAACGGCTGAGTGTTCAGTTGTGTCGTAACAACGGAACGGAAGTGCTCGACGTCTGTAATGTAATGTCTTAATTCTGTGCTTACGGCCTGATTTTAATTTGTAAAACAGCTTTTTCATTATTTCTGTCGTAAGAGAGAAACAAAGAGTAAAAAAAGAAAAAAAAGAAAAAAAAGAAAAAAAAAAGGATGTGCCCGAAGTGCTTCCAGGTCAGCTGTGGCCAAAACAAACACATCGTGTCTGAACAGATCAGTCATGTTTGCGCTGCAGCTGTGAAGATGGAGCTCGTTACCTACTCTGGACACACCTGTTTTTTATTCTTAACTAACGATAATGTCACGGACGGAGAAAAAGAAGCGCGTTTGGCTACGAGGACGAGGAGTTTATATTCAACCCTTTTCAGGAAGAGGCCACTCAGCTGTTTTTTTCTCCGGGATTCAGCGACTATCACCAAAATATTGTTTTTCTGTGACTGTCACTGATGGATGTTTGTGAACCTTCACCAGAACCAAAGTGGATTAACTTTTATAACCAACGCGAGTCCCATAATGTAAACAACGATGGAGCAGAGCGGTGAGTCAATCCAAACGCGGGTTAGCTTGTGTGTTAGCATATTAGCATGTGTGTTAGCATATTAGCTTGTGTGTTAGCCATTTATGAAGCTGTGTTGCAGATGTCAACTCCATATAACTGCATCGTGAAGTAACTTCACTTATTGTTGTTTATTTATATTACGGTAAAGTTGTATGCGCGGAGAGAGGGGGCGGAGTTAACTGAATCGAAGCGTTGTGTCTTCCGGGTTTGAAAAATACCTCCAGAAAACACTTATATTTATCACAAAAATGAGTGCTCCATAATGGTAGAGGTACAATATATCATATAAATGCCTATACTTAACTTTGGAATGGCTAAAATAGCATGATATAGCTCCTTTAAGTGCATTTTCTCCAGTTCAGCTTCATCCAAGGCCAGAGTTATGCTTCATTTGAAAGCTACGACCGACAACACGCGTTTTTGTCACTTTTTCATCACTTTTTTCGTAACTTTTTCATCCCTTTTTTGTCACTTTTTCCATCACATTTGTGTCACTTCGTCATCCCAATTTCATCACTTTTGCGTTACTTTTTGTCATGTTTTCATCACTTTTTTGTCACTTTTTTGTCACATTTTCATCCCGTTTTCTGTCACTTTTTCCATCACATTTGTGTCACTTCGTCATCCCAATTTCATCACTTTTGCGTTACTTTTTGTCACACTTTCATCCCTTTTTTGCCACTTTTTCATCACTGTTTTGTCACATTTTCATCCCTTTTTTTGTCACTTTTTCATCCCAATTTCATCACTTTTGCGTTACTTTTTTGTCATGTTTTCATCACTTTTTTGTCACTTTTTTGTCACATTTTCATTCCGTTTTTGTCAGTTTTTCATCCCTTTTTCATCCCAATTTCATCACTTTTGCGTTACTTTTTTGTCACATTGTTATCACTTTTTTGTCAAATTTTTGTCACTTTTTCATCTTTTTTAATCACTTTTTTGTCACTTTTGTGTCATTTTATTGTTGCTTTTCTGTTGGGATTTCGTGACTTTTTCGTCCCCGTTTTTGACACTTTTTTTCAAGAAGCTTTTAGATTTGGTTAAAGTCGAACTGGAGAAAATGTGCATCGTTCAGGCAGCCACAAAAGTATATAAATCTAAATATCTAAAAACAAAAGTCTTGTAATATTTTGTTTACACATTTGAATACTTCTTTTGTCTAGGAGAAAACCGAGGTGGAAGGCACCCTTTTCATCTACACAAGGTAAAGAACTATTTGCAGATGCACAATGATGCCCTTCATAAACTGACACTCTTATAAACAGCATAACGAAAGCTTTGTGTTTTATTGTGTGTTTATTTGGCGCAGGCTGGCGTCTCCCAGACACGGCTTCACCATCATGAACAGACTGAGCATGGAGAATCTGACTGAGCCCATCACCAAAGACTTGGACTTCCAGCTCCAGGATCCCTTTCTGCTTTATCGCAATGCACGATGTAAGGAAAGACGCACACACACATTTCCTTTCCTACTATGAACTGGAGCAGTAACGGGGTGTTTAGTTCACACCTCATAGTCGATTGGAATCAAACTGTTTACATACTAGTGATGGGACGATATGAAATTTGGGGTCACGATTAGGGATGGGTACCGTTGTTGTTTTTTTCGATACCAAGTACTTTAACAATACCTGCTTTTCGGTTCCGGTGCCTTAACGGTACTTTTTTCGATACCTATGTTATTTTAATTCAATAAAAATAACGTGTATAAACAAGTATAGTTCAGGAAAAAAAAACTAAAACAGCAGAAGCTACACAGGAGCAGCAGCGTCGCCTGAGCAGAATTTCCACTTAAGCAGAGATAAAAAGAAAGAAAGGACGTTATTACCTTAAGCTGCAGAGACAGGACAGATCCACATCAGGCATCAGTTTCTTTCAGCTAAACTTTTCTAAACTCACCGCGGTGTCCGACAATGCGAAAGCAACTTCACACTCAAAGATCCTTATATGGTGTGAGCGCTCACTCTGCCACTGACAATTTACCAAAACTGGACCATCAGTGTCTAATACAGAGTGAGCGCTCGCTTTCAACAAACCATCTTTGATATTCCTGTCGCTGCAGCTGCTGTAAAGTTGTAACAACAGCACGTAAGCTCCGCCTCCGGGTCTGTCGCTAAAACTGCTCTCTTTTGCTTTTCAATTTGACTTAAACTAAAGTTTCTTATTCAGTCCTGGTTTAGTCCTGGTTCATGACTGATTTTGTTTAGCTCTGGGTTTTACCCGGTGTAGTCCACGTCCTGCTCAGTCCTGCTCAGTCCTGACGCAGACCGCTGCTCTGTCATCTCTATTACAAAAGTTTAGCAAGTCATAGCTTTGCTTCGCTATAACTTACATCTATAAAATATATCCTTGCTTCGCTCCATTTGCACTGAAGCCACTCAGTATCTGCTCACATTCATGTTGCTTTTTTAAGACTCGCTGTGTCAGATATTGACGTCTGGAGGGAAAAAGAACCGAAAGTTGGCACCGAAAGAATTAAAATTTTCGATATCGCCCCCGACCGGAGCTTTTCGGTCGGTTCCAAGTAGGAACCGTTTAACGGTGCCCATCCCTAGTCATGATTATCTTGGCCAAAATAATTGCGATTAACGATATTATCACGATATTTGCCTATGGTTTAAAACTGAAACTGCAGAAATGATGGGGATCGGGCAATTGTTAAATATTGCTCTTCATTGTCTGCTGTGAATCCCATATCGAGTGAGACATAAAGTAAGTATTTAACACAGTGCCAACAATCCAGACCATTTTTCATGATATTTGTAGCACCACAGCGTATCCTGTGTTATAGCTACAGTTTAAGTCTATGTGCCTCGGTTTCTGAGAAATCTAAAGCTAAACAGAGGCTAATTTAATCAAACTCACAGCTTTTTTTCTAGAACCGGAGATAATTAGGGTTTTATGGAACTCTCTCCTTTCTGATTAAATCCTCTTCAACTCTCAGGCAAATGCCTAAATATATTCGTTTCAAGTCCATTTTCATTTTTGACATGTTTTTTATGTTGCCGCAGACTGGTTATGGATTGAAGACTTTAACAGGATGTTTCTCAGTCGTTCTTGTGTAATGTGTCATGTGCACTTTAAGGAAAGGACAGCGTAAAGCCCAATATATGCTGATATGCACTGCCTGCACCGTGCCAGCTCTGGGGTTAGTGGGTGAACTCCTGATGGACCCGGTGGTTCCATATAAGGTGCCGGGGACTCGTAGACCCAGCCTTGACGGCACTACAGCTCCAGGCAGTGCAGATTAGATTCTCTCAGCCGTCAGTGATAATAGGAGCGCACACTTGGGAACCGCTGACACACACATACCTCACCTCCCCGTGTCTCTGTCGAGGCTGAACTATCCGCTCAGAAAAGAGTGAAACGACCGCTCACTTCATGCCTGCATTTTAATCATTTATTCTCTGGGGTTCAATGCTGATATAAAGGAGCCGATATACAGGCCGATATTTTAAGTCATTTAGAAGAAGAAAAAAGCTTTTAGATTTGGGTAAACTGGAGAAAATGTGCTCGGTTCCGGTGGGGGTGAAGAGGTTAAGCATTTATTATTATTATAGTAAAGGTTTCAATCATATATCTGATGTAGGGCTGGGCAATAAATCGAAGAAATCAAACAACAGACGATGTGGAAAATGGCTAAATCGTGTCCGCCTGACGAGCGCCGTGCTGTGATTTAGCAGCGTTTCAGACGCTCCGTAGGGACTGTTTTCAAACATGACACCAGTGGAACCAGCCGGCGGCTTCCTCGCGCTCTCTGCTGCTTCACAAAGGCAGCGCGTCGTGTTTTCGTTGAGTTTGCCCCGGTCTCCCCCTCTCTCACGCTGCTGTCGCTGCTGCTGCATTTGACTCCGCCCCTTCCCCTTGAGTCTCCATGGAGACGTTGTCGATCACAGCGGAGCTCGAGGATAGATACAGACGGCATTGCGTCATAGACGTGGGCGTGGCCTCGCCGAGGGGGAAAACGGAATCTTTTGGGAAACACTTTTCAGCCATTTTCTGATGAAATATAAACTTATTTATCACATACAAATAAAGTCAAGTCTAAATCGGGTCCGTATGGATGTTTATTCAGAGCAGATTGTTCAGTAGAAGCGAAAAAACTGCAGTCATAGCTAAGCATCATGTTAGCATTGTGCTAATGCTAGCTAGCGTTAGCATTCTCTGTTCATGTATTTATGGGCTGTTGAACCACTTTGCTCCTCCCCATATCTTTGTATCTTTATTTAGTAGAAACTATATTCATAATTCAGCATTTGTTAAAGTTGTTTTTTGAATAATTAGAGAAAGTTTAGTTTGTTTTCCCCCTTAACTGTTTTCAAACATGACCATATATGGGCGATTCCAGCGATGTCGTCTGTATCTATGATAAAACTAAAGGCTTATTAAGAAGTTTTGCTTTTGAGAGCAGACAAAACAGAAATAACAATTTTTAATGGGCCTTATCGTCGGCTAAATTATGAATCTTAATATTAATGAGCAGATTTCTTCATATGAAAAATCAGGAGAGCTTTTCAAGTTTATTTCCCATAAAATCGATTAAAAGCATAATGGTCCAAACTGAGTAAAAAAATCGCAATTTTACATTTTTGGCCATATCACCCAGCCCTAGATCGACGTCGACCTTCATGGCCAAATCTTTTAAAATGTCTCGTCTCTAACCCTGTGTATGAAGCGTGTCAGTGTCGAACTGTAACAGCAGGGGGCGCTGTATAAGAGGCTTCGGGCTGATTTATTCAGGACATCCATGTTTAGTGGGTACTTCAGATGGAACTTGTAGAACAGTAGATTCCAAAACAAGGGTAAGTCTCTGTCTCTTACGGTTCAGAAAGTTATACTCAAAAGTCTACAACATAAAACACATTTAAAAACAACTCGTGACTGATTTTCACTGTGATGTTTCTCCTCTTCCCGCGAGGCCTTGGAAGTTCTGAGGGCTCATTTTAAAGCTCTGACTGAGCTCTTTCCGGTGGGAGGAGGGTGAACGCTGAGGTTTTCATTCAGCTTTTCAGTTCCTAGCTGAGGATACTTTTATAGTTATTGTTAGTTTTTTTTTTTTTTTTGTCCAGGCAGCGTGTTACAGAATAAAAACACATTAAATAACATCTTCTCGTGCTTTCCAAATAATAAATAATCTATTCATTGAAACATTAGAACATCATCTTCAGGCAGCTGCAACGAGGAGCTCCAAAAACAAAACAAAAGTAACAGTCCTGATGTGTTTAAATAATGGTCTCAGCTCCACAAAAACCCTAAAACCATCCATTTCAGTCATTTCAAAAGCCATTTACCGCTGCTGAAACCCAGGCCGGCCCGCGGCTCGCCGACCCCTTGTGCGCCGGGGTCGTGGAATCTTATCATTAAACAAACTCTCGACTTCCTGGAATGGGCAGTTGGCACAAAGTAGCCACGGGTGATAAAAATAAACCGCAGATACGCAAGCAGCAGAAACGAGGCAAGATTTACGGAGGGGACGTCCAGGCCCACGCAAGTCATTAGGGCTGTGCAATTAATCGAAAATCGATCACGATTTCGATTACAACAGTAAACGATTACAAAATTAGCATAATCGCAAAAAAATCAATTATAATTTTTTTTTCAATGTTTTTTTTTTTTCAATGTTTTTTTTTCACATTTTTTTTCTAATTTTTAATTTTTGGATTTTTGTCACTTTTTTGATGGATTTTTGTCTTTTTTTTTTGTGGATTTTTGTCACTTTTTTGATGGATTTTTGTCTTTTTTTTGGTGGATTTTTGTCATTTTTTTGATGGATTTTTGTCACTTTTTTGATGGATTTTTGTCAATTGTTTTGCTGGATTTTTGTCACTTTTTTGATGGATTTTTGTCATTTTTTTGATGGATTTTTGTCTTTTTTTTTGATGGATTTTTGTCACTTTTTTGATGGATTTTTGTCATTTTTTTGATGGATTTTTGTCACTTTTTTGATGGATTTTTGTCACTTTTTTGATGGATTTTTGTCACTTTTTTGATGGATTTTGTCACTTTTTTGATGGATTTTTGTCATTTTTTTTGATGGATTTTTGTCACTTTTTTGATGGATTTTTGTCACTTTTTTGATGGATTTTTGTCACTTTTTTGATGGATTTTTGTCTTTTTTTTGATGGATTTTTGTCACTTTTTTGATGGATTTTTGTCATTTTTTTTGATGGATTTTTGTCACTTTTTTGATGGATTTTTGTCACTTTTTTGATGGATTTTTGTCACTTTTTTGATGGATTTTTGTCACTTTTTTGATGGATTTTTGTCATTTTTTCTCTGGATTTTTGTCTTTTTTTTGCTGGATTTTTGTCACTTTTTTGCTGGATTTTTGTCAATTTTTTGCTGGATTTTTGTCACTTTTTTGCTGGATTTTTGTCATTTTTTTGATGGATTTTTGTCACTTTTTTGATGGATTTTTTTAAAGGCAACAAATAATCGTTTGAATAATCGTGATTTCAATTATGACAAAAATAATCGTGATTATTATTTTTTCAATAATCGAGCAGCCCTACAAGTCCTTAGACCCTCAGAAACATCCAGACGAGCCGTGGACCGCTTTTAAACATCTGACACGATAGGAAATCATTAGGGAGTAGGTGTAATTCTTTCTTTTTCTTTCCACTATATCCCAAAACTTAACAGAAAGTCAAGTTAATGGTGATTTAATGAAGCCCAAAAGACTAGCCATGCAGGGATCCACAATATCATCACACCCTCATGTTTATGGACTGCCCTTACCTCCAGGTGGAACATGCGTGTACCCCAGGGCTCGCTCCGACACCAGCAGCCCCTTGAACCTGACCTCCGGTTCCTCCTCCAAGCGCTCATGTTTAGGTCTCCCGTGAAACAGGCGCCTCAGCATGGTCCCCGTTTCGAAAGTCCTGTCGTCACCGCTGAGCGATCGCCCTCGAGTTTTTCGCGGGTGAGACTTTTTTTACAAAACGGTTCGAATCTCAAGCCCTGACAGCAAATCCCGGTGGCCCTTCGTGTAGCCGTCTCGCATCGGAAAGGTGAAGAAAAAAAACTATCTACCGCCGCTCAAAGCCGTTCACAAATGTCTGGAGCTCCTTCCTTTCGGCAGTCGATCACAAAACAAGCAGTTCCCGTCTTGTTAAATGGGTTGAACAAGGTCTGATCATCAACAACAAGGTCTGATCCATCAAAAATCTGTTCTCATTTACCCCGTAAGGTCATCCCCGTGCCGTTCTCATCACCCTCCGTCAGTCCATTAATGCCTTCCTGCTTTCAGAGTCGTGCCCTCTCCTCCTTCTCGTGGTCTCGAGCCCTGCCTGGTCCAGTCCCCTCAGTCCCATCTGTCCCCTCGCAGGCTGGACGGCCGGACCCCCTTCTTTGCCAGCCTCTGTGCTGCTTGTGGCCCTCCCACTCTCTCTACTTATCTATCTTTTCCCTATTTAGTTTATCTAAAGACTTTCAACCGGTCTGGACAACTTGAGTGACCGACTTAGCTTAACCTATGCACTTTGAAACGGGTTTAATTTGATGACTTGTTTTAGTATAATAACTGCAAGTTCAGGACTGTATAACTGGCTCATATGTCCTACTTTCATTCATGTTTTCAACCAATGGAAACCCGATGATAATCTAATATAGTGTTCCTATTTCCCCCCCAGAATCTACTCATTTGGTAAAGGACTTCTATACATTTTCTAGATTCAGAACAAGTTTGGGAACAGCAGGCAATATTAACCCCTTGACTCCCATCAGAACAGAGCACATTTTCTCCAGCTTTACCCCAGTCCAAAAGCTTCTGGAAAAAAGCTTCAAAATGAGACGAAAACAATGATGGAAATGTGACAAAAAAGTGACGCAAAATTGATGAAAAAATGGCAAAAAATGTCACAAGAAATTCACAAAAAAATGGAAGAAAAAATGACAAAAATGTGACAAAATATGACAAAAAAATCACAAACATTTGACAAAAATGTGATAAAAAATTGATAAAAATTGACGAAAAAATGACAAAAATGTGACAAAAAAGTGATGAAAAATTGACCAAAAAAATGACAAATGTGACAAAATGTGACAAAAAAATTACTACAAAAATGTGATAAAAATGTGACAAAAAATGACAAATATTTGATGATAAATTTACGACAAAATGACAAAAATGTGACCAAAAAAATTACAAAAATGTCCCAAGAAATTCACAAAAAAATGGAAGAAAAAATGACAAAAATGTGACAAAAATGTGACAAAAAATGTGACAAAAATGTGACAAAAAAATGACTAAAATGTGGCAAAAAATGACAAAAATATGACAAAAAAGTGACGAAAAATGGATGAAAAAATGACAAAAAATTGACCAAAAAAATGACAAATGTGACAAAATGTGACAAAAAAAATTACTACAAAAATGTGATAAAAATGTGACAAAAAATGACAAAAAAAAGTTACAAAAATGAGTTGAATACCCAACAAAAAAATGATGGAAAAACAATCTGGAAAAAGATCCTCTCGGTTCAGGCGGGAGTTAAGAGGTTAATAAATAGGAAATACGCGCAGTAAAAGCGTTTTGGGGGTAAATTTTGCCCCTCAGCGCCCCCTAGCTAAAACATCTTCCCACAGCTCTGATTCAGAATCCACTATAGATTTCTTAACTTGACCAGTATTTCCACTCTTTATTCCATTTTGAATGCACGTATCTCTGTGTGATCCCGTCCGCTGAGCTCTAGTAGCACCAGACAGTCTCAGCTCTTGTTACTTTTTTTGCACTGGGCTGATTTTCCCAGGCTCAAGTGAACCCTCGGCGAGTCACTGAGCATGCGCCTGCTCCGGCCTGGCCATGAGGGCTGCGTTGGTCATGTGCTTTATTCAGGCTTTACTCCTTCATTGGTTTTTCTTAATTCACAAATGTTCAAGTTGCGGTGGGTTCTGGATAATTGGGATTTTCTCCCGCTTGAAAATTGCAATTTACAGACCAGCAGATTTAAACTATGATGCAAACAACACGGCTAATGCTAACACTGCAGGTTAATGAAGCTCAACAAACGTCTTTTTCAGTTAACACATTGAGTGCCACAAACGGGAAAAAAATCTCGACACTCTAATACACCTCATGTGTGATTTTGGCAGCTCTGTGATGAACAAAACGTAAATAAATGATGATCAAAAACTTGTGAAACGTCACAATCTGGACATTTAATATATTCTTGTGTCTTTTCTTCTTTTTTTTTAGTCTGAGGGGGCGTTATGTTGCGCAGCGAACAGCGGTAAACCCGGCATTTCTCTCTCGCTCTCTGGAGCGCGTTTGACTAAGCCAGGGGTGTCTAAAGTGCGGCCCGCGGGCCAAATGTGGCCCTCAGACCAATTTTTGGTGGCCCTCGGGCTGCTTGCTGAATCGGTTCACATCATCAGAGATGGTCCTTTTTATTTAATATGTAATAATTCTACACAATTCTAACCTAACAACGAGCATGTTATTGTGAGACAGAGCTGCATTAAGGTTTTAAGCATAAATAATGAGGCACAATTTAAACCTCTGCTACTCGAAGGTTTCGTGGAACTAACCACCGACCCCTTTACCCCGTGTACGCTCCAATATGTGGCCCCCCATGAAAAAGGTTTGGACACTCCTGGACTAAGCAAAGTGGCTTCCCATGGACCGATTGAAATAGTTGAGATTTTAACATTTCTCAGAGTTTTTAAATGGTTAAAATCGGTCCAAGGACGACTGAGAAACATCCTGTTAAAATGCACACGTGATAAAAAGCAATCCAAGCGAACACAGTGTTTCAAAAAAATTTTTTTTATTTGCCTCTTCCCATTTTTTTTATTGGTTTAGTTGGTCAGGACAGTTCATGTTAATGCACATACATGTAAACAAGCCATTTCCATCCGTCCATGATTTTAGTTCAGACTTTGAGCTTTCCAAGATATCTTTCCAAAGCCAGAGGCCAGAAATTTACCAGCTATTTTACCTATTTACCAAAAAAAGACATAGAATTGAAATTCGAGGACAGTTTTAGGTCCTGTCGATAAATGCGCAACATAATTATGATTATTGTGGAGGAGTTTAACAGTTGATCATTTCATTTTTATTGTATTGTCATCCCCACCATTAAAGGAACAGGCCACCGTTTTTCCATACTGAGACATGTTCTTACCTGAGCTTTGACGAGTTCTTTAGGACCTGTCTGATCTTCCCCCGTGCCTTCAGTCACGTAAACACAGCGCAGACGGCGTTAGCATTTAGCCTCTCCCTCTCTCCTCTATAGCTCCAAAACAGGTAATACCAGGAGTAGTTCTACATCCGCGCAGTAATCTTCACTTTACTGTGCGGATGCCAAACTACTCCTGGTATTATTACGCCTTACAATATAGTCCCCCCTTTTATCCGCTTAGAAAATCCACATTGTTTAATTGTGTGTAATTATACTTTGTAGTGGAACACTTCACGTAACCATATTTAAATAGGGAAAACGTGGAAGAGCTTGGTAGCTTCTATCTTGACCTGTTTTGGAGCTATAGAGGAGAGAGGGAGAGGCTAAATGCTAACGCCGTCTGCGCTGTGTTTACGTGACTGAAGATCAGACAGGTCCTAAAGAACTCGTCACAGCTCAGGTAAGAACATATCTCAGTGTGGAAAAACGCTGGCCTGTTCCTTTAACTGTGAAATAGTCAACTTAGTCCCTTTCACTCACCGTCTCATAGCTTTCCATTTATTCATCTTTAACACAACTTTCTCAATAGACAGTGTTCAGCATATAGGCTCATCATTTGTGTGTAGATATAAATCATCGAATTATGTTACTTTTTTTTGACATATCTCATCTTTATCTCAGTTATTGTTTAAAAGGGTAGTTTTATGTGTATTCAAATGGAGCTTTTGTTTTTTGCTCCCAGGTGGCCCCTAGACCCACTCCCTCTCCCTTATCTCCCTCCCAATTTGTTCTGGTCTTATCTTGAGGTCAACTCTAGGAAGTGTTCAGCTTAAGATGTGACTGCCTTCGTTTCCCGCATCTGCACATAAATCCATTTGTCGGTCCTGAAACATGAACAGAAACATGTTTTTTTCCCCTGTCTGGACTCGGTTCTTCCCGCCGCTGACGTCTCCATCGCGCCGCGGCCACGTCACAGATGAGTTTACACAGCGGCGTGGCCTTTTGCCCTCGTGCTAACCATGTTTATGCACAGGACCCTCCTGGGACCAATGCTTCACGCTGTAATAGCAGCACTGGCTTGTTTTCCCATTGGCCCGGCTGGACCCGTTTTAGATCAGACATTAACGCTGCTTTCAAGTGCACCTCGGGCTTTTCATCACATGCTTTTTCCCGCTGGGAGTGGAGCGTATTTGGGTGACGTGTGCGAGGCTCATCCCCTGTGATCAGATGGGGGAAATTGACAAAAACCTGAAAATAAACGTGTGGACACTACTTTAAAGGGGCTAGATGCAAGTTTTATGCTCACTACTGCCACCTCAGGCCTTTTACGAAACTGCAGCTTCTATATTAAGCTTGTGCATGACGGCAGGAACATGTAGAGCAGGGCTCTCAAACTCATTTGGACTGGGGGCCAAAAATGCGAACCCAGTGTTGGCTGCAAAAGATGACCTCGCGGGCCGCATGTCTGAGACCCCTGATGTAGAGGGATGAAAATGCTTAGTTTGAACATTTTTAAACCCCGTATAGTCCCTTTAAGGCAGCATTGGACATGACTGGATTCATATTAAAACAATACGAAAGGCTGTTCACGTCAAATGAAACTCTGGGCAGTTCTTTTTTTCTCCACACTGATTCGATTGTAACGTAACACCGGGTTATTAGGCGCATGTTCTGTCTGCGGACCCTTTACTGTCTGGAGCATCTCGGAAAACAGAGCTCTCTTTCCCGTAATGAAACGCACGTATGAAAGAGTCTACAGGGTTTTATACACGATCAGACCTCTTACAGACGGGGTATGTTGTATGAGGCCGTTTGCTCATTGTGATTACTTTGCAAAGGCCTCTGTCTGGTATTTTGCTTGTGTAATAAAGGCGAGTCTCCCTCTCGTGTTCACGTGTCCTCCTCCTCTCGTCTCCAGTTGTGATCCACGGCATCTGGTTCTACGACAAAGGGGACTGCCAGCGCATCGCTCAGAGAATGAAGTTGTGAGTACAAGTACTGAAGATTGCATAGTATTTTACAGACTGAGATGTTCTTACCTGAGCTTAGATGAGTTCATGTGTCACATAAACACAGCACAGACGGCGTAATCCACGACTCTTTTAGTGATCGATTAATTGTTTTCTGGTTCACACAGACTTAAATGGAGCAAAAATTACATGAAAAATGAAGCATTTTTGATGAAATCCTACTTTCTTTAGGGTCTGTAGTGTTTTGTACATTGTAAATTTCATGAACAGAGCCTCCAACAAACATTTCCCTTTAGTTTGTTCCATCAACACATCCTCAAGCAGCGCCACTTAAGCTATATGTGGAAAAAAAAATTGTTTTCCTTCACCATTCACAGCCGACCGATTAATGGTAAAAATAATCGACAGATTAATCGATTACAAAATAATCGTTAGTTGCCGCCCTAAAAATGTCCAGATATTTTAGTCGACAAAATCAGACTAAATAAAAATGAAAAGGAGAGACTAAAATCATCCAAACTTGTATTGAGCGTCTGAAAGAGCCTCAGATCATGTAAATTCTCTGCCAAAGGATCAGCTCTGAGCTTTGTTCATGTGGAGCAGCTCCATGAAGCAAAGGAACAACATTAAATATGATTATTATCCGGCTCTTCACAACGTAAGCAGAAGCTCCGTTGATTTGAATGGGATTTCCCAACGTTCTACCGGTCATTATTTTCTGATAAAGGACGTCTGAAAAAAATAATGACGCTGCCAATGGCAACGGAATTGGTGCTTTAATATCACTCCGCACGTACGTAGTAGCGACACTATCTGTCCCGTCACTGCGAGAGAAGTCGGGGAATCGTGAGTCTGACTTTCAACTTACCCAGAGATTCACCACCTCCTCCAACTGCGCCTTCAACTAAGCAGCTAGGCTAGCTGCTAGCCTTGCTGCTTCTAGCCTAGCCAAACGCTGCAGCGCAACGCGCAAACTTTTGGGAACTATTTGTCGCGGAAGTCATTAAATAAACCTTTGACCTTCATAAAAGCGTACGAAGTTTATGTTGTGTGTGTTCAGTTGGCAAATGGCCGAATAATAAGCGGGAAAATAAGCACCTTCAGGGCGAAACAACGGTTCGCCCTGAAGGTGCTTATTTTCCCGATAATGACCAGCGTTCTATACATTATCCCTTACATATAATGAACATTATCAATGCAAAGTCCACTAAATTTAAGACAAATTTAGTCTAGTCTAGTCTAAATTTACTTGCAATTTTAGTCGACTAAAACTAGACTAAAATTGAATTCGATTTTCGTCAAGTGACTAAAACTAAATTAAAATATATTGTCAAAATCAACACCGTCTCCAACTAGACCTGATTTTGCGATACTATTGTGGCCTCGTTTGTCACTTAAAGCTGTGAAATGAGCACATCTTTAATTTGCTTGAACAATACAGATGTGCAGGACAGATTGTGAGAGATAGAAACAAGTTTGGGCCACGAGGGAAAATCAGGAACCCCAGATTTAATAAAGCAAAAGGGATAATTGGCTTCATCTTATGCAGCCTTGATACCGATACTGTGAGAAAATCATTCCATCTCGATTGTGCCAACACAGCAGACAGTCAGCGTTCTGCCGTTTCCATGTGATTTAGCCTCGACAGATGTGAACGCTGCGTATTGTGCGGCCCTTCCCTGTGAACGGAGTGACGTGTTTGTTAATACCGGGGCCATTTTTAGCAGCCGGACTCTGTTTAATTTGTGCCGTTGTCTGGGCCCAGTCTGACGCACCAGGAGCAGCTCCAGGCGCAGTCTCAGGGGGGGTGGCTGTCACCGGGAGGAAACGAAGGCAAAGCTGTGGACATTATCCAGATGTTATCCAAGGCACGCACCGAGTACGACAAGGTAACACTCCGCACAGCATCTGCATGACGACGTTTAGCCTCATCATCAGCGCAGAGAGTGCAAACGCAGAGCAGGGCTGAGGGATTTTATTTATTTTGTGAGCAAGTGTTTGTTTATTTAACCCCTTAACTCCCGCCTGAACCGAGCACATTTTCTCCTTTACCCCAATCCAAAAGCTTCTGGAAAAAAGGTGTGAAAATAGCAACAAAAACTGAGACGAAAATAATTATGGAAATGTGACAAAAAAGCGAGAAAACATTGTCAAAAAAGTGATGAAAAATGTATGAAAAAGTGGCAGAAATGTCACAAGAAATTGACAAGAAATTGACGAAAAAATGTCAAAAATGTGACAAAAAAATTAGAAAAATGTGACAAAAAAATGTCAAAAATTTGATTTGAAAAATGACAAAAAAGTGACAAAAAAAGGACAAAAATGTGAAAAAAAAATGACAAAAAATGTGACAAAAAAGGACAAAAATGTGACAAAAAAATGACAAAAATGTGATAAAAAAAATGACCAAAAAGTGACAAAAAAATGACAAAAAAAGTGACGAAAAATGACAAAAAATGTGACAAAAAATGAGACAAAAAAATGACAAAAATTTGATTAAAAAAATGACCAAAAAATGACAAAAAAATGACAAAAAAAAGTGACGAAAAATGACGAAAAATGTGACAAAAAATGACGAAAAAATGATAAAAATGAGACAAAAAAATGACAAAAAAATTGACAAAAAAATTGACAAAAAATTGACAAAAAGTTGACAAAAATGTGACCAAAAATGACCAAAAAAATTACAAAAAAGTTACAAAAATGAGTTGAATACCCAACAAAAAAATGATGAAAAAAAAAAATCTGACGTGAGGAAAAAGATCCTCTCGGTTCAGGCGGGAGTCAAGAGGTTAATCAAGATTCTGTAATTTCCTGGAGCACATTTAACACACTTGGCACTTTACTCCTACTTGAAACCCTACATCCCTGCTTCTTATGCCCCTTTTCTTTTTTCTTCTATCTCATCAATATTTGCTGACATCGTGTGTTATTTTCTCAGGACAAATCGACATCTGAGCCAAAGGAGATAGGGGGCAGTAGTGTGCTGTACGGAAACCCGAACCTGATCAAGCCAATTCCTGTGAAACCAAGCACTCAGGTAAAGAAAAAAGAACAAAACGAAGCTGTACAATAAAAAACAAAAGCAGGTTATTGTTTTTTATGAAGGTACAGGTACAGATGTGGTTATTGTTTTCAGTAACAGTCATGGCTATTCCTATTTTGAGGGATTTGTACTGAGAGATGATGAACTAATACGGTGTGTGTTGGATAAATGGAAGCACATCTAAGAGCAATTGCTGTCAGAATAGGGATGGGATGATAAGTACATAAAGTGAGTAAACAAATTAAACTCAAGACTCTGCAAAACAGTTTTTTGTATAGATGGAAACCAGCCGTTCTTTTCAGGAATAGGTTGCGTTCACGTGACATCACAACATTCTAAAGGGACTATTCACCTTTCCGGAGGCTCGCGTGGGCGTCGCCATGAATTGTGCCCGCCCCTTTTCTCCTATGTGTTAACATGGGGCTGGAGAAGTCCACATTAAATCAGTCACTACAGGAAAACAAAGCCGTTTTCAGGCCGCACAGAGAAACGCTGCAGCGTCGACATGTCGGTGCAAATGAACATCGGACATTTTACACAAATCAGTCGACTAAACATCAGATTTGAGCGGAGAATATTTCCCCTCGTTCTCCGTGAAAATGAACGGGCTTCGCGCTCGACCGGAAGTGTCTGGAAAACGAGGAGCCGAGACAACGCAAAACGTGGCAAAAGTGGGCGGGGCGGAATAAGGTGGACAGATACAGACGGCATCTCGTCATAGAAGGGGGCGTGGCTTCGCCGAGGGGGAAAATAGAAACCTTAGAGAAAACCAATTTTCCCTCTTTTTAGCCATTTTCTGGTGGAATATGAACTTATTTATCACATAAATAAATTCAAATGTAAATCAGGCCCATATGGATATTTTCTCACAGCAGATTGTTCAGTAGAAGTGAAAAAACGGCAGTTGTAGCAAGCGCTAGCTAACCGTTAGCATTAGCCCGATGCTAACATGTAGCATCAAGTTAGCATTCTCCGTTATTCATGTATTTATGGGCTGTTGAACCACTTTGCTCCTCCCCATGTCTTTATACCATGTCTTTGTATCTTTATTTAGTAGAAACTATATTCATAATTCAGCGTTTGTTACAGTAGTTTTTGAATAATTAGAGAAAATATATTTTTAAAATTGTTTTCCCCCTTAACTGTTTTCAAACATGACCATATATGGGCGATTCCAGAGATGCCGTCTGTGTCTATACAGTTTTCTACTAAATAAAGATACTAAGACATGGGGAGGAGCAAAGTGGTTCCACAGCCCATAAATACATAAAAAAATGGAGAATGCTAACATGATGCTACATGTTAGCACCATGCTAATGCTAACGGCTAGCTGGCACTAGCTACAACTGCCGTTTTTTCACCTCCACTGAACAATCTGCTGTGAGAAAATATCCATATGGACCCGATTTAGACTTCACTTTATTCCTGTGGTAAATACGTTTATATTCGACCAGAAAATGGCTAAAAAGAGTCGAAGAGTTTCTATTTTCCCCCTCGGCGAAGCCACGCCCCCTTCGATGACGCTATGCCGACTGTATCTATAGTTTAACATACTATGGTTAACGATGGTAACTGTGGTAACTGACGAATTGCTGATTTATTTCTCTTAGTTTTTGGCAAATATCTCAGTCATCACTGGAAGAATCCACATGAAACAAAAACTGTTTTGCAAAGATGACAAGCTTTGAGAAATGTTCTTCCTGAAGCATGTTTAGTTTAGCATGTGGTGTTACTCACGGTGAGTCTGTAGCTTTGCAAACGATGCAGATGGTCTTTTCTTCCATCATTTCATCTTAGTTTTCCCTATGTCAGAAATAATGGTAGTTCATCCAAATTGCTCAACCCTTTTTTTATGGTTAGTGCTAGATGTTCTGCTCCGGAGGGACGGTCTGCTGTGAAAACGTGAGATATCATGACACAAATTAAGGTTAGGGCCAGGGAAATGGTTAACCTCTTAACTCCCACCTGAACTGAGAGGATCTTTTTCCTCACGTCATCAGATTTTTTCCCCAACATTTTTTTGTTGGCTGTTCAACTCATTTTTGTAACTTTTTCGTCAATTTTTAATCAATTTTTGTCACATTTTTGACTTTTTTTTTTTAATCGATTTTTTGTAATTTTTTGTCACATTTTTGTAAATTTTTTTATCACTTTTTTGTCATTTTTCGTCAATTTTTAATAATTTTTTGTCACATTTTTGACATTTTTTTTATCGTTTTTTTGGAGTTTTTTGTCACATTTTTGTCATTTTTTCGTCCATTTTTAATCAATTTTTTGTCACATTTTTTACATTTTTTGGTCCATTTTTTGTCCATTTTTGTGACATTTTTGCCACTTTTTTGTCACTTTTTTGTCACATTTTTGCCACTTTTTCATACATTTTTCGTCACTTTTTTGTCAACGTTTTCTCACTTTTTTGTCACATTTCCATCATTGTTTTATTGCTATTTTCACAGCTTTTTCCCTGAAGCTTTTGGATTGGGGTAAAGCCAAACTGGAGAAAATGTGCTCGGTTCAGGTGGGAGTTAAGGGGTCAATTTTACGGATTAGGATTATTTGTATTTTTAGACAAACCAACTCATAGATCTATACAAGCTCACAGCAGACCGTCCCTCCGGAGCAGACGATCTAGCGCTAACCTTTTTTTATTCTTCTGTGCAAGTCAATGTTCATTTATAACCAGTTTCTCTCTCTTTGAAGGAAAATGAAGGACGTCTTTCTCTGGCGACTCTCTTTGGCACACAGCAGAAACACCCCTCGCCTCAACCTGCCCCCGGCTCCTCAATAACCCGCCCCCCCGTCGCTCGCACGCTCACCTACGAGAGCTCCAAGGCCTCCGGGCCGAGCAGCAGCCCCAGGGACGCCTCCCGGGACGAGGCCGGGCAGCAGCAGCAGCAGAGCCAGTCCCAGCACTGTCCGGCCATCCAGAAGCTCATGACGGGGCAGCAGCAGCAGCGCGGCGTGCTCCAAACCGTGTCGGAGTCCCCGGAGAACCGGCTGTGCGACAACGGGGTTCAGGTCGACCTCCAGCACGTTTACCACCACCAGCCTCATCACCTCCACCACCACCACCATCATCATCAGCAGCAGGTTCAGCAGCACATTCAGCCCGACCCCATCAAGAGACTGTTCCAAAGCCAGCCCCCGGCCTGCTCCGCCGCCCCCCAGTGCTGCGGGGGGGAACTGCAGCAGAACCGGCCCGTACCAGCGCAGCCCGTGCCCGTGTCCCACCACCAGCCACAACCCAACCAGCCGCTGATGTTCACCAGGCCCCCAGGGGAGATGCTCCAGCACAACTGTCATTTAGGCACCGCCGCTCCGCTCACAGGTGGGACATTTCATCAACTCAGCTTTAAAGCCTTAGGCTGTGTCCGAATGTCCACACTGTCCCCTATATAGTGACTATATAGTGACTATATAGTCACTATATAGTGCGGCCTGTGTAGTGAATGAGGGGTTAGGGACTAGGGTGGACATTCGGACACAGCCTTAGTTTCTTGGTTTTGTGTGATTAATGTGGGATGATCTGGAACTCTATTCATTAAGAAATACATCAGGCTCTGATTGGTCTTCGCTCCACCTCATTCACGTTCTCCTCCAAGAAATTCTTCAAAATTTACTAAATTTATCCTTCACATTTTCCCAATAATCTTCATGAGGTCCTCACCTGAAATGGTCCTGTGAGGTCAAACCGATTTCTGGTCACAACATCGTGAAGCCCATGTAGAAAATGTCAAAATTGTACAAAACAGTGTCAAAGCTGAGGCATTCTGAATTTGCAAAGGATGTATTGCTGGGTTTCAGGCGACATCACAGCGTTCTAAAGGCCTATAATATTATATGGAGGTAAAATTATTTTGTTTTTGAGGACATTTTTGATCTCATACAAAAAGATCATGGACCCAGTGACATTAATGATCAATTCATAAATGAACCTTTTAGATACGACTTGTGAAAGTGTAACGCTGTGCTCCTGGGGGGGGCTCCTCCCCCACTGGGTCCTGTGACATCATCACATTCTAGAACCTGCAACCCAGCAATTGCACGTGTTTCCACTTTCGATTCTTCATCAGGGCTCCAGTGCAGCACTATCTACTTCATTTATAATTCCACATGTGTTCATTTTTTTAGTTATTATATTTTCTTCTTTCAACAAATGTCACTGAATATGCTCTCTTCTCTTCTCTTCTCTTCTCTTCTCTTCTCTTCTCTTCTCTTCTCTTCTCTTCTCTTCTCTTCTCTTCTCTTCTCTTCTCTTCTCTTCTCTCTTCTCTCTTCTCTCTTCTCTCTTCTCTCTTCTCTCTTCTCTCTTCTCTCCTCTCCTCTCTGTTTAATTTAACGCACAAAAGTCTTCCATTGTCCAAAGTCCACTAGCTTCATGTTATTTCTGAAGTTTTGTTTTGTTTCATTATTTTAAATTAATTTACCAGAACAATATGGACAGGAAGTGCTTGTTACCACAACAGGAAGTTAGCCCCAGCGCTCCGTGCACAGAGCTAATGACTGTGATGAATCTGATGTCGTACCGAGCTTGACTGGCTGTTTTTGTCCCAGTTTTCCCGGGGCAGATGCCGGGTGTGGTGTCTCCTCACGAGCTCCTTCAGAAGCTGCAGATCGTCCAGCAGCAGCAGCAGCAGGGCCTGACCCCCGGTGACCCCCCACAGCTGGGACCGGCGCTCGCCCCCAGGTTCATGCCTCCTCCTCAGGCTGACGCCGGAGACACGAGTCTGAACCCGATCCCCAAACAGCCCTCGGCTACAGCAGGACAGAAGGCAGCGCTGCCGTTTCAGGTGCAGTCTGGATTTTACATCATCGAGCAATTTCACAATCTTTTATTATTATTTTTTTACTTTGGATTGAGACAAACACGAACAAAATATGAAATAAACATCATTTACATAGATACAGACGGCATCTCTGGAATCGCCCATATATGGTCATGTTTGAAAACAGTTAAGGGGGAAAACAATTTTGAAAAAATCTAAACTTTCTCTAATTATTCAAAAACTACTTTAACAAACGCTGAATTATGAATATATTTTCTTACTAAAAATAAAGATACAAAGACATGGAGGGAGCAAAGTGGTTCAACAGCCCAGAAATACATAATGCTACATGTTAGCATCGGGCTAATGGTAACGGTTAGCTAGCACTAGCTACGACTGCCTTTTTTCCACTTCTACTGAACAATCTGCTGTGAATAAATATCCATATGGGCCCGATTTACACTTGATTGTATTTATGTGTGATAAATAAGTTCATATTCCACCAGAAAATGGCTTAAAAGAGGGAAAATTGTGTTTCCCAAAATATTCTATTTTCCCCTCGCCAAAGCCACGCCCCCTTCTATGACGAGATGCGTCTGTATCTATAGTTTTATCTATCGTCACTACTGTAGCTCTACACCCAACCAATAAATGCGTTTCCAATGACATTGCGCATAGTTCCAGCGGCCATTTTGAATACAGAAGTAGCATTAGGCAGTGCTACAACATGTCACAATATCTCTACTCAGGATATTAAAGAAAGACGACTAATTGACAGTGGCATTTTAATGAACTCGTAATCATTCCTCAAGAAGAAAACAGTAAAAACACGGCCCAGAAACGCACGTTTATGTGAAGAAACCTGCAAATGTGGCTCAGACGTAGCAGCTCTGTCTGTCGAGCTACAGCTGGATCTACTAAAGATCTGCTTCACTCTGAAGTGTAAAGTCTTCAAAGAGGAAACAGAAAAACTTTCTCTGGGATTTTTACAGTTTGTCAAGTCAACAGAGTTTCAATCTGAGTCAGTGTTTAAGCTGATCAAGATGTTAGCATGCTACCGGTTAGCAACTGTGAACCTGACTTCAACAGGATAAACACATGTGGCTCACATCTATGAACACTGAGGAAATACTACAGTAACGGCTTTGACCTCTGACCTCTGTCACATGTTGTATCCAAGGCCAGATGTTTGGAGTGTGTTTCAGGGCTTTCTCTTGGAGAGGTCGGAGCTGAGCTGTTGAAGCTAAATGCTAACTGGTAGCATGCTAGCATCTTCAACACTGGCTCACTGGGTTCTTCACATAAACGTCTCTCTCTAGAGCCGTGTTTTCTTCTTGAGTAATGATTACGAGTACAAAAATATGCCACAGTTGATCAGTTGTCTTTCATTTTCATCCTGAGTAGAGAGATTGTTACTTGTTGTAGTACTGCATAATGCTACTTTGGTATTCAAAAGTAACAACAAGGGTCACATGACTGAAAGGCTGCACAATCATTTCATTTTAATGGCTAACACGGTTGTTATTTTTCGGTCCAGGTCATCTCCCCACAGAGGATCCCGGCGACTGTTGCCCCGGCGATGCTTCTCTCTCCAAGTGTCTTCACTCAGACTAAACCCAGCGCAGGTTTGGCTCCCGCTCAGGACGCCAGACCCGGCCCTTCAAATCCTGTTCAAATCCTGTCCAGGAGCCAGCTCCAAGCAACACTCCTGCATCTCATTCAGGTAAAAACGCCTTTATTATGGCTCATGGTGGTGAGTTTAAGACGGGAGCAAATCATCATCCAGGCTTTAGTTTTAAAAGCAGAAACTTATGGTAAGAGAATTTGAGAGTCCACAAACTGCAGCAGCTCGTGGGTCATGTTCACTGAGGAAAGGATGTGGGCAGGAAAGGCCGGCGTCCTTTGAGATCCTAATCCAGCTGATGAAAAAAAGTGATTTTCCGGACTATAAGTTGCTCCGGAGTAAAAAACACACCAGCCAAAAAATGCCTATTGAAGAAACGTACGGTCTGTCCAATTGTTTTCCCCCTTAACTGTTTCAAACATGACCATATATGGGGGAATCCAGAGACGCCGTCTGTATCTATACGTTTGTTAAGTGTGACGTCACGACTTCCGCTTCCAGGTCCTAGCATACCGGCTAATGTGCGAGAAAAAAAACATTAAAAAGTCTTTAATACAACCATCAATATTTCTGAAACTCAACGGGGAGTGACTGAACATACCGTAAATTCTCCAAATACTGGCCTGTATTCCATTAGCGGCCGGGTCTCCGACAGAGGCCGGGTCTCTGACAGAGGCCGGGTCTCCGACAGGGGCCGGGTCTCCGACAGGGGCCGGGTCTCCGACAGAGGCCGGGTCTCTGACAGGGGCCGGGTCTGACAGAGGCCGGGTCTCCGACAGGGGCCGGGTCTCCGACAGGGGCCGGGTCTCCGACAGGGGCCGGGTCTCCGACAGAGGCCGGGTCTCTGACAGGGGCCGGGTCTGACAGAGGCCGGGTCTCTGACAGAGGCCGGGTCTCCGACAGGGGCCGGGTCTCCGACAGGGGCCGGGTCTCCGACAGGGGCCGGGTCTCCGACAGGGGCCGGGTCTCCGACAGGGGCCGGGTCTCCGACAGGGGCCGGGTCTCCGGCAGAGGCCGGGTTCGCGGCTGTCGGAGGCAAATTAAAGCCGGTCTCTAAAACAGGCCGGGCTTTTATTAGAAACTATAGCTGTAGAAATATTCCCCATGTTAGGAGTTTGTCTCATTCTGGTGTAAATGAAAACTCAGGTGCAGGAAGTAACAAACGGAACCCGGGCCGAGGGGGACGCTGCGGAGGAGCTGATCCCAGCGTAACTTTGACACAGATTTAGCCACTTTTCAAACCTCCTGTGACCATATTTGGAAACAGGACAAATGTTGTGTGACCCTCCAGCGTTTTAATAAAGTCTCCATCGCGTCTTCAAAGCACGTCCAGCTGCTCCGTGTGCAGGTCAGTCCCACGCCTCAAAATAACTCCTCCCATCAGCGCGAGCGTCTCGTCTTCTCTCGGGTCAGTCTCATGATCGATCACAAACACAAACGCTCCGTCTAAACTCGCCTTTTACACAAGAAAACAACAAATAATCCGGTCCGCGGTAAAAACGAAACAGAAACCTGCAGTGACACTGATGTCAAAGCTCCGCTAACAGCAACGAAACACTTCCTGTTGTCCCGACAAAATAAAAGGCGTCAATGTTCCAGCCGCTGGGAGAGGGTTTGAAATGTTCATTAATAAATGAACCTAATATTTTAGGTGCAAATGGAAACAAATCTCGTTTCTCTTCATTTTCCTGGTCGTCCGTTTTGCTCAAATAGAAATAAAGGCCTGTCTCTAACTGTGGCCTGGTTCCAATAAAGGCCTGGTCCAGATGCTCTTGAGTAAATGAAGGCCCCGGCCTGTATTAGAGCATTTACGGTATGTATTTCTCAGACTCATTAGCCAAACATGCCGCACCTACTGCTAAAAGTATTATTTACTAAAGTCGGTACTTCCAGGGTTAGCGTAGCTGCTGTGCCGTTAGTATTTATCTCCGCTAAATTGATGTGCCAATTTTAGCAAATAACACTTTTTTAACAGTAGGTGCAGCATTTGTGGCTAATGAGTCTGAGAAATAAGTCTGTTCAGTCACTCCCCACTGAGTTTCAGAAATATTGATTGTTGTATTAAAGACTTTTTTGTAGTTTCTCGCACATCTGAGACCCCGGAAGTAGCTTAAAAATGACCGTAAAGCTTTGTTTGAAAAGTACTTCATCTTAAAATATCCATGAGATGCCATGAAATACAATGTAATGCAACCTACTTAGGGTAAAAAATAAAGTATTACAGTGGGGAAAAAAGTATTTGGTCAGTTTCCCATAGACTTTTTATTCCATCATCAGATTTTTTTCCATCCTTTTTTTGGGGGGGTATTCAACTCACTTTTTCAACTCACTTTGTCATTATTTTAAATAATTTTTTTGGTAATTTTTTTGTCTTTTTTTGTCATTTTTGGTCCATTTTTTGTCACATTTTTTGTCTTTTTTTGTCACATTTTTTTTTTCATTTTTTGTCTTTTGTTTTGTCATTTTTTGTCATTTTTTGTCACGTTTTTTGTCATTTTTTGTCACATTTTTTGTCATTTTTTGTCAATTTTTTGGTCATTTTTAGGTCATTTTTTGTCACTTTTTTTGTCATTTTTTGACAATTTTTTGGTCATTTTTTGGTCATTTTTGGTCACTTTTTTTGTCATTTTTTTTGTCTTTTTTGTCCTTTTTTGTCACATTTTTTTGTCATTTTTTGGTCTTTTTTTGTAATTTTTTGTCTTTTGTCTTTTTTTGTCACATTTTTTTTTCATTTTTTGTCTTTTGTTTTGTCATTTTTTGTCACGTTTTTTGTCATTTTTTGTCACATTTTTTGTCATTTTTTGTCAATTTTTTGGTCATTTTTTGGTCATTTTTTGTCACTTTTTTTGTCATTTTTTGACAATTTTTTGACAATTTTTTGGTCATTTTTGGTCACTTTTTTTGTCATTTTTTTTGTCTTTTTTGTCCTTTTTTGTCACATTTTTTGGTCTTTTTTTGGTCTTTTTTTGTAATTTTTTGTCTTTTGTCTTTTTTTGTCACATTTTTTTGCCAAAGTATTTGGTCAGTTTCCCATAGACTTTCTATTGGATTTTGGCCAAATACTTTTTTTTCCCCACTGTACATTAGAAAAATGTGACCAAAAAATGCAAGTAAATGTACAGACGACAAATATTTAGCCCAAAAATGTTTTATTTATGTGTCATTTATTGTACAATGAGTTGATATAGTATTTATCCTGCCAGCCGTAGTTGTGCTGTTCAATTGAAATCCAAATATCTAAAGAAAGCAGATCGATTAACTCTGCCTGTGTTTGTGTTTTGCAGAATGACGGCTCTTTTCTGGACTGCATTTATGACGCCTACACCAGCAGGTTCAGCAGTGACGCTCGCTGCAAACACTGAACCGACTCTTTGTTTTTAAGGAGACTCCGGTCTGCACTCGCCCAGGAAACCGTTTACAGACTGTGTCGCTGCAGCTCCATTTCCCCCACACAATACTCACACAATGGTTTTATTACTTCAAAAACTTCAAACCTTTTAATAGCGTCTCGTTTGGAGGTTTTCGAGTTTGATTTTTAACCCGTTTCACCAACCGGCTCTTTGTCTGTTTTTGGTCATTTTTTTTGTCATTTTTCGTCACTTTTTTTCTGTTTTCTTTTTTTTTCTTTTTTTCTTTTTTTTTCGTCACTTTTTTGTCACTTTTTTTGTCACATTTTTTGTCATTTTTTGTCATTTTTTTATCATTTTTTTTCCACATTTTTTTTTCCATTTTTTTTCATTTTTTGTCTTTTTTCTTTTTTTTTGTCATTTTTTGTCACTTTTTTTGTCACTTTTTTTGTCACATTTTTTTGTCATTTTTTGTCTTTTTTTTCACATTTTTTTTCACATTTTTGTTCTTTTTTTCCTTTTATTTCATTTTTTTGCCTTTTTTCTTTTTTTTCCATATTTATTTTCATTTTTTTTTCATTTTTTTTCATTTTTCGTCACTTTTTTTTCACTTTTTTGTCACTTCTTTTGTCATTTTTTGTCATTTTTTTCACTTTTTTTTTCCTTTTTTTTGTCATTTTTTTTCTTTTTTCGTCACTTTTTTTGTCACATTTTTTTGTCATTTTTTTGTCATTTTTGTCTTTTTTTTCACTTTTTTTGTCTTTTTTTTCCCTTTTTTTTTTCATTTTTTTGTCTTTTTTCTTCTTCTTTTTTCATCTTTTTTTTCTTTTTTTTTTCTTTTTTTGTCACTTTTTTCCTTTTTTTGTCACATTTTTGTCTTTTTTTTTGTCTTTTTTTGTCATTTTTTTTTGCTCTTTGTCTGTTTGCCAAGATAAGCACAATTGATTATTTTCTTCAAAGCATTTTCTATTTGATTGTTTTAAGTTTGCTTTGATTCATTTTTAGAGACGGAAAAAACACTCACAGTTTTGCTCAAAGCTGTAAATATGTAGCATCAGATAAAAACACAAAAATTCAAGTTCATTTGAAAGCTAAGATCTACAAAGCTCATCTGAATGGATCTTTTTCCTCACGTCATCACATTTTTTTCCATCCTTTTTTTGGGGGGTTTCAACTCATTTTTTAACTCACTTTGTCATTTTTTTAAATAATTTTGTTTGTCATTTTTTTTTCATTTTTTGTCATTTTTTGCCATTTTTTTTTCATTTTTAGTCAAATTTTTTGTCACATTTTTAGTCTTTTTTTAGTCTTTTTTGGTCATTTTTTGTCATTTTTTTTGTCATTTTTAGTCATTTTTAGTCACATTTTTTGTCTTTTTTTGTCATTTTTTTGTCATTTTTTGTCATTTTTTGTCAAAGTTTTTGTCTTTTTTTGTCAAATTATTTTGTCAATTTTTGTCAAAGTTTTTGTCATTTTTTTGTTTTAAGTTTCCTTTGATTTATTTTTAGAGACAGAAAAACCACTCACAGTTTTGCTCAAAGCTGTAAATATGTAGCATCAGATAAAAACACAAAAATTCAAGTTTACTCTGGAAATAAAAAAGAGTCAGAACACGTGAAACGGCACTACCTCTGAGAGCTACACACTGTCACTTATTCCTTTATACATTTGTGTTTTTGGCAACAATAAAACCATTCTGTGCTGATTATTGATTATTTATTGTTTTAATTTGAGGAAGGATTTGAGTAATGACAGATTTCTAACATGCCCAGGAAACATGTTGCACTATAGAGGCTAGTGTCCTGCGTACACGGGGATCTACACGTTATATTTCCTGTACAAATGTTGATAGATTTTGTATTTTATGTCCAGTATAAAAAAACCTTTACGGAGAAAATGTATCTTAAAAAGAGGAAAAGCTATTTTGTTTACTATTTTTGTACTCGGAATAATTAAAACTATATGAAAGATTCAGCTTAAAAAGTAGCATTTCGGTGTAAAGGAACAGCAGGGGTCACATTTTTAATTTGACTAAATACTTTTTTATTTTACAAACGTCACTATTGTTGTAGAACATTTATCAGCAATACCTTTGGAAACGATTTTCATTGAAATTAAAGTGATTTTTGAAATTGTCTGCGTGTCACTTTGTCTTTGCTGTAGCTTTTTACTGTAAATTAGAAGACGGTCATTAACCTTTTAAAGGGGGGGGTATTCTGCAAACTGGACTTTTTCAAGCTTTCCATCATGTTATTCTGTCACTCCCTCATTAAAAACATGGCTGAAGTGTTGCCTTGGCACATTCACGTATTTCTGAGTAATCTGTAAAAACTCTGATGGCGGCCATTTTAGGGATAGGTTTGCCTGAGTCCTCCTAGGAACGCCCCCACCTCCTGGAGACGCCTCCGAGCTTTCATCACCAGCCGAGTAACCAACCACTGCTCCTCAGCAGAACCCCCTCCCCACTGATGCCACAGACAGAGTGTGGAGGGGGCCTGTCTAAAGGCTCAGAGGTTCGTGACCTCTTAACCCCCGCCTGAACCGAGAGGATCTTTTCCCTCTAGTCAACAGATTTTTTTTCCATCATTTTTTTTTTTGTTGGGTATTCAACTCATTTTTGTCAATTTTTTGTCATTTTTTGTCATTTTTTTGGTAATTTTTTGTCACATTTTTGTCATTTTTTGGTCAAATTTTTATCGAATTTTTGTCATATTTTTGTAATTTTTTTGTCACATTTTGTCACATTTTTGTCACTTTTTTGTCAATTTTTTGTCACTTTTTTCTCACATTTCCATCCTTGTTTTCATCTCAGTTTTGAAGCTTTGAAGCTTTTGGACTGGGGTAAAGCCAAACTGGAGAAAATGTGCTCGGTTCAGGCGGGAGTTAAGAGGTTAAAGAGACAGAGGCCTATTTCAAGACATTCACTACAGCCATTTTGAGAGAGACATTTTATACAAGGCAGTTATTCTGATTTACTGCATTTACAGACCAACAGAAGGTTTGTCATCATTGTAGTGAGATATAGACTGGTGCTATGGGACTGAAAAAAGCAGAACACCCCCTCTTTAACTTTTAGCATTTTCTCCAGTTCAGCTTTACCCAAATTTGGGGGGGTTTTCAACTCATTATTTTCAACTCACTTTGTCATTTTTTTAAATATTTTTTTTCGTCATTTTTTCGTCATTTTTTTCGTCACTTTTTTGTCATTTTTTCGTCTTTTTTAGTCATTTTTTCGTCTTTTTTTGTCACATTTTTCGTCATTTTTTGTAATTTTTCGTCACTTTTTTGTCACATCTTCATCATTGTTTTCGTCTCAGTTCTGTCGCTATTTTCACACCTTTTTTCCAGAAGCTTTTGGATTGGGGTAAAGCCAAACTGGAGAAAATGTGCTCGGTTCAGGCGGGAGTTAAGGGGTTAAAGTGAGTCTGTGGACGGGACAGTAAAATGGGCCCCCCATATACTCAATCAATATGTCAGGGTGTGAACCGCTTATACCAGGGGTGGGCAAGTGTTCCTGGTGGAGGCTGATTTTCTTTATTGTAAATAGACCGAGGGCCGTAAACAGGCCCGCCTTAACCTACCCATAGGCCCCGGGGCTTGAACAGAATTGTAGGCCCCCCCTCAGCGCAAACCCTAACCCTAAATCCCATAAAAAACCCAACCTGCAACTCCTACATGTGTCAAAAATAAATGTTAAATGACATCTTGCAATGTGTATCAAAATCTCTATCTTTAATGCAAATTAAAAAAAAAACTACAACTCAACTAAAACAGACTGTCTCTTGCAAACAGAAAACATGCTTCAAAAATGGCAGAAATAATAAAAATGAGCATAGCTATACATCTTAAAAAGGTATTTTTCTTGACTTTCTGGCTGAGAAGTCTTTAATTATGTCCGTAAAGTCCAAGTCACGAACGATGTCATTTTCAAGTGACATCAGTGAAAGATGGCTAAGTCTCTCTTGGTGCATCCCTGACCTCAGGCGAGATTTTACCAATGAAAGCTTGGTAAAGGACCGCTCCCCACCCCATCGAACAGGGTCTGAGTTAAAAGGGTCCACAATGTTCGAGTCCTCTTCCACTCCTCCTCCTGCTGCGGGAGGAGGTCTGCTTCAGCGGCGTCTTTTTTCTCTGCACCTAACTGGTCCGCGCTCTCCCCCCCCGACTCGTCTGGGCGTAGCGGTGAAATGGCAGCTGCAGAGCTACTGGTTGAAGGCTGGGTTGGCTCTACGGGGAAGGCAGTGGCACCTCCTCTAGCAGCTCCTCCTCACCGGATCGAGAGCCAACAATCTCCTCTTGGCTCTCGCTGTCAGCTGCGCCTGCGCCTCCCGTGTCAGGGGCGCTGCTGCAGCGGCTGCGGGGCCAGTTCACCGAGGCTTGTGGAGGTGCCTGTGTCCGCGGCGCTGGTTCCACCTCTGGGTGTTGATTTTAAAAAGCCCGTTAGCTTCGGCATATGGCTCATCAGCTCTTTATCACGACGCTCTTTCTCCTTTTGCGTCTTTCTTTTCTGTGCACCGCTCTCAAACTTTTCCTTCCCTGACATTTCTGTCCCTCGCTACGAGTCGCCATCAAGAAGTGTGAAAGTGAATAGATGCGTTACGTACATAAGTTACGTCTTTCTATGCGCTTGGATTGGTTAGAATTTGTCATAGTATCAATGCGATGCGATGACAAATTCTAGCCAATTGGTCAGTTGACGCTGCAGTATGTGATTGACAGGTGAAACAAACACATTACAATATTATGGAATTCGATTATATCTGATAGGCCCTCTGGGCCAAGAAGGGCGGGCCTACTCCAGGTACACAGCGTGAAGTGAAGTGATTGACATGGAAATCAACGAATCATCTTTTCTTTTTCCTTTTTTCTTTAATTCTGATAGGCCCTTGACAATAGTAGGCCCCTGGGCTCCAGCCCCTGCTAGCCCGTTGGATAAGGCGGGCCTGGCCGTAAAGCACAACACTGGACAAATTATCATGAGAAAAATGACTTAAAATTGCTTGAATAAAAGTTCTTCTATGTTGAATTTGAGTCGGTTTGAACTAAAACAAGATACAGATGCTATGGCGCCAACGGAACAAGAATAAAACCCACTTCAAATCAGACAAATAATTGTTTTTGAAATGACACAAAATTGTCTGAATTAAGAGAATAACGACTACTAGAGGTTTTATCTCATCTAAAACCAGACCAAATCTACTCAAACCTTAGATTTAATCTCTTAATTCAAGTAGATTTATGTCATTTCTTCCTGAAAACGATTATTCTTTTTCCAGTGAACTTCCTTCAAATGCCGGTGTTATGACCTAATCGGGCGCATTGACAGTATTTCTACCTTATTTTCTCCCATTTAACTCTAATAATGTTAGTATCACTTTTTAGGTTGGTTTTGTCAGACACTAAGGTTAGAGATGTTAAAGATCTTTTACCTTTACATGTTTCAGCGCCATCTGCAGGCCGTCATCAGAAGTATCACCGGCGTGCGGTGACGTGTCACTGATCAGCTGTTCTTACTCCTGAGGCGTGACCAGTCTGAGGGTCCCAAAAGGGCCGGGAGACTGGCCACGCCCCCTGACGGTCCCAACAGGTCCGACAGACTGGCCACGCCCCCTGCCACCAGGGGGCGGGACCAGTCTGTCGGTCCCAACAGGTCCGACAGACTGGCCACGCCCCCTGACGGTCCCAACAGGTCCGACAGACTGGCCACGCCCCCTGACGGTCCCAACAGGTCCGACAGACTGGCCACGCCCCCTGTCGCCCTGAATCCACCGGTCATTGGAGGAGCGTGTCCCAGGTGTGGGGCAGGAGAAACGCTCCTCCGTTTCGTGTCCCGGTGATGCTTCTGATGACGGCCTGCAGATGGCGCTGAAACATGTAAAGGTAAAAGATCTTTAACATCTCCAACCTCAGTGTCTGACAAAACCAACCTAAAAAGTGACACTAGAACACAAGTCGACACAATGAACGTTACGAGGTTCTAATAATGTTAAAAGTGCTCTGTGATTTGTGTAATAGTGTTTCTCAAAATCATCTTGAGGGCCTGAGGTTCTGTGCCGGATTTGGCCCCCGGGCCTGACGTTGCCCCCGGCTTATACCACGGTTCAACTGAAACTGTTCGTTGGGGCCTGTTTTAAATTTTATGCCATTGATGTGACAGAACCAGACGCAGCTTCAGGTCCTCGCTCTGTGGCCGCCGTCGTTCCAGCAGAATCGTCATCATTAAGCCGTTTCCTCAGCTCAGCTTGTCTGGGCCCTGGTCTCCTGTAGGGGGCGCTCTCCTCCTGGGACGGCCGCCTGGTGCCTCAGAAACCAACGGGAGCTGAGGTGTGTGTTCATCCCTGAGGAGAACATCTTCATATTTCAGAAGACACAGTTTTCATTTGACTTAATAGTAAAAGTTTCAGTAAAGTTGAAGTAATTTTGACCTATTTACATATTACTTTGTTGATGCTTTGGTCTTAGTGGCGCCATTTCTACAGCTGTCAGGGAAGGATCGTTCAGAAATCGTTCTAGCTCTGGAGGAAAATCCCCAAATGTGAGCAGAGCCTGGTCCTTGTGGCCTTCGCTCATTGTTCACTGGCTCAAATGTTCGCTGGACGTTTTCTGCTCCTGAACTCTGTGTGTTCGTCGTCTGAGGGATTAATGTTTCTGATGTTCTTTCAACTTCGATGATGAGACGCCTTTTATTAGGGCTGTGCAATTATTCGAAATTCGATTACGATTTCGATTACAACAGTAAACGATTACAACATTAGCATAATCGCCAAAAATCGATTATAATTTTTTTTTTCAATGTTTTTTTTTTTTTTCAAATTTTTAATTTTTTGATTTTTGTCAATTTTTGGATGGATTTTTGTCACTTTTTTGATGGATTTTTGTCTTTTTTTGATGGATTTTTGTCATTTTTTTGATGGATTTTTGTCATTTTTTTTGATAGATTTTTGTCTTTTTTTGATGGATTTTTGTCATTTTTTTGATTGATTTTTGTCATTTTTTTGATGGATTTTTGTCATTTTTTTGATGGATTTTTGTCTTTTTTTTTGATGGATTTTTGTCTTTTTTTGATGGATTTTTGTCATTTTTTTGATGGATTTTTGTCTTTTTTTGATGGATTTTTGTCATTTTTTTGATGGATTTTTGTCATTTTTTTTGATAGATTTTTGTCTTTTTTGATGGATTTTTGTCATTTTTTTGATGGATTTTTGTCATTTTTTTGATGGATTTTTGTCATTTTTTTGATGGATTTTTGTCACTTTTTTGATGGATTTTTGTCATTTTTTTGCTGGATTTTTGTCATTTGTTTGATAGATTTTTGTCATTTTTTTGATGGATTTTTGTCTTTTTTTGCTGGATTTTTGTCATTTTTTTGCTGGATTTTTGTCTTTTTTTTTGATGGATTTTTGTCTTTTTTTGCTGGATTTTTGTCATTTTTTTTGATGGATTTTTGTCTTTTTTTGCTGGATTTTTGTCATTTTTTTTGATGGATTTTTGTCTTTTTTTGATGGATTTTTGTCATTTTTTTTGATGGATTTTTGTCTTTTTTTTGATGGATTTTTTTAAAGGCAACAAATAATCGTGATTTCAATTATTACAAAAATAATCGTGATTATTATTTTTTCAATAATCGAGCAGCCCTACCTTTTATCCTAAACAGGGCAACATTAAAAGTTCTTTCTTATGATATGGTGCAATATGGAGCTAAAATGTAATGTAATTCCCCTGATATCTGGAAAGTAACTGTATTCTAAATACTCTCAAAAGAAAGTGTAACTTTACCAGAATACAGTTACTCAAAATGAATATTCTAGATACATGTATTTAGTTACTCCCCAACACTGGGTTTAGACCTGGTTTAGTGGTTTACTCATGTTGTAGACCTGGTTTCAAATGATTAAAAAAAAAAATCCATATTACACTCTTAAAGGGATATTTCAGGATGATAGGGCCTCATTTCCTCGTCCAGAGTCATTTAACCATTTTCCATTTAAAAGACCTTATATTTGAGCAGCATCAGCTTCGTGGTTGTATAAGCTACACAGGGCGGAGTGATCTGCTAGAAAATAGTCCCTCAAAATGCGATCATTCATGTGATGCAGGTCAGTTATATTCCAAACATGACTCTATGGACACAGACATGTATATGGTTAGTCTGGTGTTATCAGTGATTTGCCTCAGGTGCTCTGTGGAGCGGGTCACACTGTGTTTAATGCAGGCTAGCTGATACCATAGAAATGCACTAGCCTTGCATTAGCCTAGCACCACGAAGCTTCAAACATAAGAACTGCATGAATTACAAAAAAAATATCTCCAGAAATCAGCAACACTCTGGATAACGAGGAAATGAGGCCCTATGTCAAAAACCCTGAAATATCCCTTTAAATCAGGGGTGCCCAAAGTGGGGCCCGCGGGCCAAATTTGGCCCGCCGAAACAGTTCTGTTGGCCCGCCAAAGAGTGACCTACTTTTGCGCTGCGTGTGGTTAAAACTAACTCATTCTCATAGGTAAATATGGATGCAGTACACTTTTTGACCACCAGCGTCAAATTGGGGGCGCTGTTTCACTCCTTTCACAAAGCTAAGGAAACACTGTTGTGGTGTCTATTTATCAATTACAGGGCTTTGTAGCATCAACTTTCACAGTTTTCCAACTTTTATTGCAAGGGTTGTTGACGTCGACAACAGAATATGTTAAAAATTGACTTATAAAAGAATTGATGCTGAACTGACACTTTCAAAATACTCTAATGTGGCACTTTCTTTGAGTGAACCTCTTAACTCCCGCCTGAACCGAGGGGATCTTTTTCCTCACGTCATCAGATTTTTTTTCCATAATTTTTTTGTGGGTATTTAACTCATTTTTGTAACTTTTTGGTCACATTTTTGTCCTTTTTTAGTCAATTTTTTGTCATTTTTTGTCATTTTTTTGGTCATTTTTTTGGTCATTTTTTGTCATTTTTTTGTCACATTTTTGTAAAAAAAAATTGTCATTTTTTGGTCACATTTTGGTCATTTTTGGTCATTTTTTTGTCAATTTTTTATCACATTTTTGTCACATTTTTGTCATTTTTTTCGTCACTTTTTGTCAATGTTTTCTCACTTTTTTCTCACATTTCCATCATTGTTTTCGTCTCAGAATGAGGTAAAGTTACTGTAGGTGCTGCAGATACAGGTGTTTTTTTTTTGGCAGTAAATGCTACAATTGGCATAGTATACCATTTGTTTTAATATAGCATGTTATTTGCAGTTTGTGTTTTTCGTGCTTGACATCGCTGTGTTTGGCCCGCGACTCACAGGCACTTTTTAATTTTGGCCCTCGGAGACAAAAAGTTTGGGCACCCCTGCTTTAAATACTTTTTACTTATAAAGTACATTATACGATGCATACTTTAATGCTTTTACTTGTATCTGCTGTTTTTCGTAAGTAAGAATATTGAGTACTTCTTCCACCACTGGTTTTCATCACGTCTTTATTTATTTCCTTTGTTTCCACCATGTTTAGCTTCTCGCTCCTTCGACGCCGACAGAAAAGTCGCCTAATTATGTCTTTTGTTCTTTTCTCTGTGTGTTTTTGCCTCTCCAGTCCGTCCCTTTCCTTCCCTTTCCTTCCTGTTTCCCCGCTCTTCCATTAGCGCATATTTAAACCCGTCGTTACAGAAAACAACCCCGTGTTATTCTCTCCTCCGGGGTGATTCTGCTTAGAAAGTTACTCTGTTGCAGACCGGTGGTTCAGCTGATGGAGCCAAACTAAAGGCTGACTATTAGGCCTGACTTAAGCCAATCAATGCTTCCTAATGACATGTGTCTGTGAGGGGAGGAGTCTGCGTCTGGAACGACATCTTTGCCGTGCAGTCTGTGGCAAAGGAGACTCTCACCACTTCACTGGAGCCCTGCGTGAGGACAGGCTGATGAACTTATACTTACTAACTTTATATTTATCTGCTTTGTGTGGGTTTGCGGCACCTCTTCCCCTGCAGAGTCCGGAAAGAAGTGAGTACTTTGTTTTTGACGTTTAATATCAGTGTGCAGCTTCTGAAAGAGCCCGAATAACAGTTATGTGGTTTAACCTCATCAGAGTTTTTTTTCCAGCGTTTTTTCGTTGGGTAAAAAACTCATTTTTGTAACTTTTTTTGTCATTTTTTTGGTCATTTTTTGTCACATTTTTTATCAAATTGTTCTTGTCCTTTTTTTCGTCTATTTTTTTGTCACGTTTTGTCATATTTTTGTCATTTTTTGGTCAAATTTGTATCAATTTTTTGTCACATTTTGGTCATTTTATTGTAAAATTTTGGTCATTTTTTGTAAATTTTTTTGAATTTTTTGGTCACATTTTTGTCAAATTTTTTGTCATTTTTTGTCATTTTTTTGTCATTTTTTGTCATTTTTTGTCATTTTTTTATCACATTTTTTGTCACATTTTTTATCACATTTTTGTCATTTTTTTGTCATTTTCTTGTGACATTTCAGATACTTACTAACTTTATATTTATCTGCCTTGTGTGGGTTTGCGGCGCCTCGTCCCCTGCAGAGTCCGGAAGGAAGTGAGTACTTTGTTTTTGACGTTTAATATCAATGTGCAGCTTCTGAAAGAGCCCGAATAACAGTTATGTGGTTTAACCTCTGAACTCCCGCCTGAACCGAGAGGAGCTTTTTCCTCACGTCATCAGAGTTTTTTTTCCCAACGTTTTTTCGTGGGTAAAAAACTCAATTTTGTAATTTTTTTGTCATTTTTTTTGTCATTTTTTTTGTCATTTTTTGTCACATTTTTTATCAAATTGTTCTTGTCCTTTTTTTCGTCTATTTTTTTGTCACGTTTTGTCATATTTTAGTCATTTTTTGGTCAAATTTTTATCACATTTTTGTCACATTTTGGTCATTTTTTTGTAAAGTTTTGGTCATTTTTTGTAAATTTTGTTTTAATTTTTGGTCAATTTTTTGTCAATTTTTTGTCAAATTTTTGTCATTTTTTTATCACATTTTTGTCATTTTTAGTCATTTTTTTTGTCATTTTTTTATCACATTTTTGTCATTTTTTGTCACATTTTTATCACATTTTTAGTCATTTTTAGTCATTTTTTTGGTCATTTTTTTGTCACATTTTTTGTCAATTTTTTGTCATTTTTTGTCACATTTTTTGTCACATTTTTTGTCATTTTTTTGTCAATTTTTTGTAATTTTTTGTCACATTTTTGTCACATTTTTGTCACATTTTTGTCACATTTTTAGTCATTTTTTTGTCAATTTTTTGTCAAATTTTTGTCATTTTTTGTCATTTTTTTGTCAATTTTTTGTCATTTTTTGTCACATTTTTTGTCACATTTTTGTCATTTTTTTTTGTCATTTTTTGTCATTTTTTTGTCATTTTTTGTCACATTTTTTATCACATTTTTTATCACATTTTTAGTCATTTTTTTGTCAATTTTTTGTCAAATTTTTGTCATTTTTTGTCATTTTTTTGTCATTTTTTTGTCACATTTTTTTGTCAATTTTTTGTCATTTTTTGTCACATTTTTGTCACATTTTTGTCACATTTTTTGTCATTTTTTTGTCAATTTTTTGTAATTTTTTGTCACATTTTTGTCACATTTTTGTCACATTTTTGTCACATTTTTAGTCATTTTTTTGTCAATTTTTTGTCAAATTTTTGTCATTTTTTGTCATTTTTTTGTCAATTTTTTGTCATTTTTTGTCACATTTTTTGTCACATTTTTTATCACATTTTTTATCACATTTTTAGTCATTTTTTTGTCAATTTTTTGTCAAATTTTTGTCATTTTTTGTCATTTTTTTGTCATTTTTTTGTCACATTTTTTTGTCAATTTTTTGTCATTTTTTGTCACATTTTTTGTCACATTTTTTATCACATTTTTGTCATTTTTTTTGTCATTTTTTTTGTCAATTTTTTGTCATTTTTTGTCACATTTTTTGTCACATTTTTGTCATTTTTTTTGTCATTTTTTGTCATTTTTTTGTCATTTTTTTGTCATTTTTTGTCACATTTTTTGTCACATTTTTTATCACATTTTTTATCACATTTTTAGTCATTTTTTTGTCAATTTTTTGTCAAATTTTTGTCATTTTTTGTCATTTTTTTGTCATTTTTTTGTCACATTTTTTTGTCAATTTTTTGTCATTTTTTGTCACATTTTTTGTCACATTTTTTATCACATTTTTGTCATTTTTTTTGTCATTTTTTTGGTCATTTTTTTGTCATTTTCTTGTGACATTTCAGATACTTACTAACTTTATATTTATCTGCCGTGTGTGGGTTTGCGGCGCCTCGTCCCCTGCAGAGTCCGGAAAGAAGTGAGTACTTTGTTTTTGACGTTTAATATCAATGTGCAGCGTCTGAAAGAGCCCGAATAACAGTTCTGTGGTTTAACCTCTGAACTCCCGCCTGAACCGAGAGGAGCTTTTTCCTCACGTCATCACTTTTTTTTTCAGCGTTTTTTTTGTGGGTAAAAAACTCATTTTTGTAATTTTTTTGGTCATTTTTTTGGTCATTTTTTGTAAATTTTTTTGAATTTTTTGGTCACATTTTTTGTCATTTTTTGTAATTTTTTTGTCATTTTTTTGTTATTTTTTGTCATTTTTTGTCACATTTTTTATCAAATTGTTGTCCTTTTTTCCGTCTATTTTTAATCACATTTTAGTCATTTTTTGGTCAAATTTTTATCACATTTTGGTCATTTTTTTGTCAAATTTTGGTCAAATTTTGGTCAAATTTTTGTCAATTTTTTGTCAATTTTTTTGTCAAATTTTAGTCATTTTTTTGTCATTTTTTGTCACATTTTTGTCATTTTTTTGTCATTTTTTATCACATTTTTATCACATTTTGTTCATTTTTTTGTCAAATTTTTGTCAAATTTTTTGTCAATTTTTTGTCGTTTTTTTTGTCATTTTTTGTCACATTTTTGTCATTTTTTGGTCAAATTTTTGTCACATTTTTGTAATTTTTTTGTCACATTTTTGTAATTTTTTTGTAATTTTTTGTCATTTTTAATCACATTTTTGTCATTTTTTGGTCAAATTTTTTATCACATTTTTTGGTCATTTTTTTGTCATTTTTTTGTCATTTTTTTGTCAATTTCTTGTGACATTTCTGTGACATTTTTGCCACATTTTTGTAACAGTGGAGTTACTCCTGCGTTATAACGTCTAACTGCGCCTTCAGCTAAGTACCTGCTTCTAGCCTAGCAAAACGTGCAAACTTTTGGGAACTATTTGCAGCGGAAGTCATTAAATAAACCTTTCGACCTTCATAAAAGTGTACGGAGTTTATGTTGTGTGTTCAGTTGCAAATGGACGTATAATAAGCGGATAATGTTTAGAACGCTGGTCATTATCGGGAAAATAAACACCTTCAGGCAGTGGGACATGTCAAAAATCCATGAATATGAGTCTGATGTTGCTCCCATTGAACTGGCGCCCCCTGCTGCTCAGCCTCAGATCACGCAGAGTCTCCTTCAGATCTCACGTTGATCTGTTTCCTTTACTTCATCATTCTTCATCAGAGGAAACTTTCCCATTTGTTTGTTTGTTCAAGTGTCCGAGATCAAATATTTCCTTTTAAATCATGAGTTTGTTTGTCCTGAAAAGCATCAAACATGAGCTCTAGGGGGCGATGCATAACTTTAATAGTAATAGTTTATTTGTCCAGATCTAAAGTGTTGCCCAGAGGAGAGGAGGGGGAGGGTCACATGTTTGTCATCACAGCAGACTCGGTGGGCGTTTTCCCATCATGCACCGGTCTCACCATCTTTCCGTGCCCCACGTGCCCGTGACGTCAGAGCCGTCCCGGAGCACGTCGGACAGAAATGTAACCGGCACCGAGAGTCTGCAGTCGGCTCATCTCGAACGAGCCCAGTATCAAGTAATAATATGATCATTTCCGCCAATGTTTCCTTACGTTTCAAATCAAGCCCACGATGATTTATGATGCCCGTGTGTCTAACCTTAGATAAAACTACATTTGTCTCTATGGCCTCTGTTAACCTCTTAACTCCCGCCTGAACCCAGAGGATCTTTTTCCTCACGTCATCACATTTTTTTTCCATAATTTTTTTGTTGGGTAAAAAACTCATTTTTGTAACTTTTTTTTGTCATTTTTTGTCAAAATTTTGTAATTTTTTCGTCAATTTTTTATCACATTTTTGCCATATTTTGGTAATTTTTTTGTCGCATTTTGTCACATTTGTGTCATTTTTTCATCATTTTTTCATCACATTTTTTGTCATTTTTTGTCACAATTTTGTATTTTTTTCGTCAATTTTTTATCAATTTTTTGTCATTTTTTCGTCAATTTTTTATCACATTTTTTGTCATTTTTTGTCATTTTTTCGTAATTTTTTTTTATCATATTTGTGTAATTTTTTCATCATTTTTTCATCACATTTTTTGTCATTTTTTGTCACAATTTTGTATTTTTTCGTCAATTTTTATCAATTTTTTGTCATTTTTTCTTCAATTTATCAAATTTTTCGTCAATTTTTTATCACATTTTTTGTCATTTTTTTGTCACATTTTGTCACAATTTTGTAATTTTTTCGTCAATTTTTTTTATCATTTTTTTGTCATTTTTTTGTCACATTTGTGTCATTTTTTCGTACATTTTTTGTCAATTTCTTCTGACATTTCTGTGACATTTTTGCCACTTTTTCATCCATTTTTCATAACTTTTTCGTCACATTTCCATCCTTGTTTTCGTCTCAGTTCTGTCGCTATTTTCACACCTTTTTTCCAGAAGCTTTTGGATTGGGGTAAAGCCAAACTGGAGAAAATGTGCCCGGTTCAGGTGAGAGTTAAGGGGTTAAAGATTTCCCAATGTCAATTTGCCCAATTCAGTCGTGCTGAAAAGATCTCGCTGCAAACATTCTCCAGATAACTTTTTCTTTCTTTGGGCTGTACCACATGAGGAATCCAGCGTCTGGCCTGGAGAGAGTTTCTATAATAGATCCACGGAGAGAAGTCACTGACGACAAATCAAAACCAGACGAGACGTTTTGATTCTCTCCTTTATGATCATTTCCCGTGTTTCCTAATTGAAGCGGGTCAGGAGTTTGTCTCTGGCTGGAGTGAGAGCGAGGGGGGGCGGAGACTCATCCCTCTCATCACTGATCTGGGTCAGAGGGGGAGGGGGCTCGACAGATGTTTCTCACAACTGCGCTATGTCCACATAATGTACATTAATACTACTACTAATACTACTACGCAGTGTCAGGGATGTCACTGTGTCGAGAGCCGCGACTGATATAAAAAGAAACATTTCCATTTGTGTGACTGTGATTAGTCAGAGTGTTCATGTTTGAGACTTTATAACTGAATAACAGGGGTAGGGGATAATTTTCTTCATAGTAAAAAGACCAAGGTCCGGATCTGCCAATTTTTAGCCCAAAGTAAAGCAACATTTTCTACAAACGCCTGCACTGTCTGTACATGAGTGTGGCCATAGATACAGACGGCGTCTCTGGAATCGCCCATATATGGTCATGTTTGAAAACAGTTTGGAGAAAAATCTAAACTTTCTCTAATTATTCAAAAACTACTGTAACAAACGCTGAATTGTGAATATAGTTTCTACTAAATAAATTGGTCAAATTGGTCAAATTTTGGTCATTTTTTGTAAATTTTGTTTTAATTTTTTGGTCACATTTTTGTCAAATTTTTGTCACATTTTTTGTCATTTTTTGTCATTTTTTAATAGCCTGGCTAACACCAGACTAAAATCACAAGTGATATTTAGTCTGGGGACCACCAATTCATTTTCTCGTAGGAGAGGTGTGGTTTACGATCGTCCATACTCGTTTATTGGGCGATACGAAAAAGAAAAAAAAAGTCTATCATGCGTCTGCACGTAGCCACAGCCAATCGTATCATCGTATGAGATGACGTATGACGTATCCGCTGTAAACTTTTGAGCTAAATTATTTAGAACAAGGTCTAAAGCTTGATCGAACAATAGCATCGCGTCTGCTGCTGTCACGTTGGATCCGTAAAATAACTTTTTTTTTTTTATCCGTAAATAAACTACAAGCTTTCGAATAGCGCGTCATCGTCTTGCGTCTCTCCTCGTTCTGTGATTGGTTCCCAAATCCACCGGAAAATTGGGCCATGGTCTCCAGGCTGTTGTGCAGTTCGAAATAATTCGAGCGCACACAGCAGCCTGGTGTTAGCCAGGTTAATTTTTTGTCACATTTTTTGTCATTTTTTGTCATTTTTTTGTCAATTTTTTGTCACATTTTTTGTCACATTTTCTGTCACATTTTTTGTAATTTTTTTGTCATTTTTTTGTCATTTTTTGTCACATTTTTTGTAATTTTTTGTCACATTTTTGTCATTTTTTTGTCATTTTTTTGTCATTTTTTTGTCACATTTTTTGTCACATTTTTTGTCACATTTTTTGTCATTTTTTTGTCATTTTTTTGTCATTTTTTTGTCATTTTTTTGTCATTTTTTGTAATTTTTTTGTATTTTTTTGTAATTTTTTGTCACATTTTTGTCATTTTTTGGTCATTTTTTGTCATTTTTTGTCATTTTTTGTCATTTTTTTGTCATTTTTTTGTCATTTTTTTGTCATTTTTTTGTCATTTTTTGTCACATTTTTTGTCATTTTTTTGTCATTTTTTTGTCATTTTTTTGTCATTTTTTGTCACATTTTTTGTCACATTTTTTGTCATTTTTTTGTCATTTTTTTGTCATTTTTTGTCACATTTTTTGTAATTTTTTTGTAATTTTTTGTAATTTTTTGTCACATTTTTGTCATTTTTTTGTCATTTTTTTGTCATTTTTTTGTCATTTTTTGTCACATTTTTTGTCACATTTTTTGTCATTTTTTTGTCATTTTTTTGTCATTTGTCATTTTTTTGTCATTTTTTGTCACATTTTTTGTAATTTTTTTGTAATTTTTTGTAATTTTTTGTCACATTTTTGTCATTTTTTTGTCATTTTTTTGTCATTTTTTGTCATTTTTTGTCATTTTTTTGTCATTTTTTTGTCATTTTTTTGTCATTTTTTTGTCATTTTTTGTCACATTTTTTGTCACATTTTTTGTCCTTTTTTTGTCATTTTTTGTCATTTTTTGTCATTTTTTTGTCATTTTTTGTCACATTTTTTGTCACATTTTTTGTCATTTTTTTGTAATTTTTTTGTCACATTTTTGTCATTTTTTGTCATTTTTTTGTCATTTTTTGTCACATTTTTGTCATTTTTTGTCATTTTTTGTCTTTTTTTGTCATATTTTTTGTCATTTTTTGTCATTTTTTAATAAAGATACAAAGACATGGGGAGGAGCAAAGTGGTTCAACAGCCCATAAATACATGAATAACGGAGAATGCTAACATGATGCTACATGTTAGCATTGAGCTAATGCTAACGGTTAGCTAGCGCGAGCTACGACTGCCGTTTTTTCACTTCTACTGAACAATGTGCTGTGAGAAAATATCCATATGGGCCCGATTTACACCAGACTTTATTTATGTGATAAATAAGTTCATATTCCACCAGAAAATGGTTAAAAACAGTGAAAAATTGTGTTTCTCTAAAGATTCTATTTTCCCCCTCGGCGAAGCCACGCCCCCTTCTATGACGAGATGCGTCTGTATCTATAGCATTAAACAACACCAGTCTGGTTGGTATCGAGAAAAAAACTTTCGGTTCTACTGATATCTAAAGCAGGCACGAAAAAAAAAAAGCTTTGATGTTGTTCGTCCAGGGGCAACATTAAAGGGACTATACAGAGTTTAAAAATGTTAAAATGAAGTATTTTCCTCCCCCTTCATGTTCCTCCATGTCCCAATGTGTAGAAGGAGCTCAGACCTGTTCACCACAACTGCCTAAAATTCTGCACTATCACTCAGAAACGTGTTACTTTGGGTCCGAAGTGTCGTCATGCAGGAGCTTAATATAGAAGCTGCAGTTACACATAAGACCTGAGGTGGCAGTAGTGAGTTTAAAATGGCCAACTTGCATCTAGCCTCTTTAAAGGAATAGCCTTTGTTGTTTCAGCTCAAATAAAATGATTTGTTTTTCTCATTTTTTTCCTTTTTTCTTCAATTTCTTGCCCAATGTTTGCCCCATTTCACCCAACTGTCTTATTTTTCCCAATTGTTTTTTCTTTCTTACTAATTTTCCAAAATTGATTCCCTATTTTTGCCCCTTTTTTTTCCCACAACAATTTTAAAGCAGCACTAAGTAACTCTTGCCCCTAGAGGCCGTAAGCGTAACTGCAGGTGTCGTAGCAATTTGCGATTTTTTAACTTATTAATTGTCTTGGAGAGTAAATCCTACGCTGACAGGAAAGACAAAGGAACAGAGGGATATTGTTCATCGAATTACACAATGGAAATATTTTTTTTCACTCAAACTTGGCTGTAAATACTGTTTAAGTGGCGCTAGCCCGCAGTTAGCTTTGCCCGTTAGCCTGTTAGCTTCTTCTTCGTGATTCCATTAGTGTGTATTGGTGGATTTGGCTCTTGGGCCTGACGTTGCCTCCCCCTGCTTATAATGTTTTATAAGATCACACTTGGAAACAGGCTAGACATCCTTTCAGTCACAGAATATTGTAAAATGATCAAAAATAGTTGTGGAGATTTTCATTTTCTGGACAGGTCTTGGTTGACTAAGCAGAGAACTTTCCGCCTCTTTTCCCTCTTGGTTAAACACTCAGGCTAAAGGTCTGTTGAAACTGGCCTGACCTGAGAGGAGTTCTTCAGACTTCCATAACCCCTCCTTCTGCTCTTCTTGTTTGTAGTTTGACTAAACACCGGAGGTTCCATTAGCATGAAACAGGCCTCCGTTGTATAAAGCAGAAAACTCGTATCTGAGGCCGTGGTTTCGCTTTCCCTCATTTTGACAGACGGGGTCATGAAAAATCTGTCCTGAACAGTTTTCATCCATCATTTATGAACCTTTTCTTAGACGTTATTGTAGATTGTAGAATAAATGACCTCGTTTGTTCCTCTTTCTCGTAGTTAAACTTTGCTCTGCCCGATCCCGTCAGACCTCGGACGCTCAGCAGGGAGGGGCCCGTTTAGGAGCACCAGGGCGCCTGTGGTGAATGTAGTGAGTGATCAGAGGGGCCAATGGCGCAGACTGGCAGCCTCGCTCCCGTCAGTCCACCCCAGGGCAGCTGTGTTTAGAACAGGAGCTCACCAGAGTTTGGTGTGAATGAATTATAAACTTGGTCATTCAGACTTTTAAAAGCGCAAAACAAGTGTAAGACATTAATATTATGATTAAATCTAATCTCGCTGTCGTCAAATATCTGGTCAGCAGTGTTGCCCAAGCTACTTAAAGGGTCGGATCTTGTGCATCAAAACGGAGACGATAGCGTGACATGTTGCCTCAGTAGCAGCACTTTGTGATCTTCCACTCCAGACTTGGCGCATTTAAGTGGGTGGAGACACACATTTTCCTCCAATCAGATCGACTCCGCGTCCAGGAGAGTGGGTGTGTGGTTGTGTGGGAGTGGGGGGTGAACATGTGCTTTTGTTTTGCTTCGCGTTCACGCCGAGCGCGGCCGATCCGCCACAGCGGACGCTGTCGCTCTTTTTCTATCAAGACGTGAACATGGTTTAGCTCACGATGGTTTAGCTCACGATGGTTTAGCTCACGATGGTTTAGCTCACGATGGTTTAGCTCACGATGGTTTAGCTCACGATGGTTTAGCTCACGATGGTTTAGCTCACCATGGTTTAGCTCACCATGGTTTAGCTCACGATGGTTTAGCTCACGATGGTTTAGCTCACCATGGTTTAGCTCACGATGGTTTAGCTCACCATGGTTTAGCTCACGATGGTTTAGCTCACGATGGGGTAAATAAAGTTTTTAGTTTGACCTGTGAGAGCCTAAGGCTTAAGAAAGAACGCAAGACAGCGCAATGTAAACCAGGAAGTGAATGTCAGCCGTGTTTCCATCAGTGCAGTCGCCTCCTCTTGTGACGCCCCCTGCAGGTGGTGGAGGCCAATGGCACATATAGCGCCGCCACAAGATCTGGCCCAAAATGTTTTAAATATTCTATATTAGCGATTACAGATTTAAAAATGTATCAAGTTTGTATTAAATATTACTGTTTCAAAATTGTAGCAGAGTTACACCACTGTGAGTTACTTTGGCAAAACATAAAACTGAAAATAGTAATAAAGTCACAGAGGAAAAGTGCAGTCAGAGTTTTTCCTTTTCCTTCGCTTTCCCCCATTCTCTCGTGTTTTGTTTTGACGACATTCACTACAGACTGCAGATCTTATTCAGCCTGATTTGTTGCACTGCATTTCATTTGGAAGGAGTTTAGCATTTATTTGTTCATACATTTACTTGAATTGTAATAACTAATATAGTAATATGTAATATGTAATATGTTACCTTCTTTAGTTACTGAAAAAGTAATATATTTTTGTAACTTGTTGCTTTTGTAACACGTTTACCCCCAACGCTGCTGGTTACTGATGGTGATACAGTCTTTTGTGAAGCAGCTGCTTTGTTCCCCATGTGCACTGTTCACTGCACTCTTCCTTACATCCAGAGGAAAACACCAGATTACTCTGTGTGGGACTCATCATCCTCATATGAGAAGAAGATATACAGTCGGGGAAAACAGTATTTGGTCAGTTTACCATAGACTTTCTATACATGTGTTTCCAATAACGTCACGAGTAGTTCTGGCGGCCATTTTGAATACGGAAGTTGAATTATGCTGAACTACAACATGTCACAATATCTGTTCTCAGGATGAAACTGGAAGACGACTGATTAACAGCGGCATTTTTATTTACTCGTAATCATTGCTCAAGAAGAAAACAGTTAAAACACGGCCCCAGAGACGCACGTTTATGTGATATAACCAGATGTGGCTCAGACGTAGCAGCTCCGTCTGTGGAGCTACAGCTGGATTTACTGAAGATCTGCTTCACTCTGAAGACTAAACTAACCCATCAAAGAGGAAACAGAAAACCTTTCTCTGTGATTTTTACAGTTTGTCATGTCAACAGAGTCTCAGTCTGAGTCAGTGTTTAAGCTGCTCAAGACGTTAGCATGCTACTGGTTAGCAACGGTCATCAATCAACTGTCAATGGCTTCAACACGATAAACACATGAGGAAATACAACAGTAACAGCTCTGACCTCTGTCACATGTTGTATCCAACGCCAGATGTTTGGAGTGTGTTTCAGGGCTTTCTCTTGGGGAGGTCGGAGCTGAGCTGTTGAAGATAAATGCTAAGCGGTAGCATGCTAACACTGACTCACTGGTTTCTTCACATGAACGTGCGTCTCTGGGGCCGTGTTTTCACTCTTAAATTTTCATCCTGAGTAGAGATATCGTTGCATGTACTTGTACTTGTGATGCTACTTTGGTTTACAAAATGGCCGCCAAAAAAACAAAGCTCACATGACTGAAAGGCATGTTTTGGATTTCGGCCAAATACTTTTTTCCCACTGTAATAAGAAATGATAGCAGGAAAGTTGGGCTGTTACTTTCTCATTCATACAAATGAGGGGGCAAAAAAGTATTTAGTCAGCCTCCAACTGTGCAAGTTCTGCCACTTAAAATAATGACAGAGGTCTGTAATTTTCATCATAGGTTCACTTCAACTGTGAGAGACAGAATGTGGAAAAAAAAACCTGACTGAGGCTGTGGACAGGTGTCTTTTATACAGATAACCAGTTCAAACAGGTGCCATTAATACAGGTAACGAGTGGAGGACAGAAGCTACAGGTCTGTGAGAGCCAGAGATCTTCCTTGTTTGAAGTGACCGAATATTTATTTTCCACTATCATTTACAAATAAATTCTTGAAAAATGCTACAATGTGAATTCCTGGATTTTTTTTTCACATTCTGTCTCTCACAGTTGAAGTAACCGTGTTATTGCAGCAACTACACTTATCTCAGTAGCTCAGTACTCTACTACCTCTGTACTATCCACAAGCTCCACCAAGGAGGGATGTTTAGTCGCAGGTGTTCCCAAAGCTGTATAAGATTAGGGCTGAAACGACTAATCGATTAATCGACAACTACTCGATTATTGAAAGAGTCGACAACTCTTTTAGTAATCGATTAATCGTTTTCTGGTTCACACAGACTAAAATGGAGCAAAATGTCCAAAAAAATGTAGTATTTTTGATGAAAACCTGCTTTGAGATTATATTTAGGGTCTGTAGTGGTTTGTACAATGTAAATTTCATGAATAGAGCCTTCAACAAACATTTCCCTTTAGTTTAGTCCATCACTTCCTTAACCCCTTAACTCCCGCCTGAACCGAGCAGAATTTCTCAAAAAAATGACCAAAATGTAACAAAAAATTGACAAAAAAAATGGAAAAAATGTGACAAAAAATGACAAAAAATGTGATAAAAGTTTGACAAAAAAATTACAGAAATTTGACAAAAAAAATGACAAAAATTGACAAAAAATGACGGAAAAAATTACAGAAATTTGACCCAAAAAATGACAAAAATTGACAAAAATAACAAAAAAAGACAAAAAATGACAAAAAATTTACGAAAAATGACAAAATTTGATTAAAAATGACAAAAAAATGACAAAAATTGACGGAAAAAAATAAAGAAATTTGACCAAAAAAATTACAAAAATTGACAAAAAATTGACAAAAAATTGACAAAAAATGACAAAAAACCGACAAAAAAAGGACAAAATTTTATTAAAAAATGGCCAAAAAATTACAAAAATTGACCAAAAAATGCCAAAATTTGATTAAAAAATGACAAAAAAATGACAAAAAAATTACAAAAATTTGACAAAAAATGAGAAAAAGTCACAAAAATGAGCTGAATACTCCACAAAAAAACGATGGAAAAGAAATCTGCTGACATGAGGAAAAAGATCCTCTCGGTTCAGGCGGGAGTTAAGAGGTTAAACAGCGCGACTTAAGTTATGAGGTGAATTAAAAAAAATTAAAAAATAAAACTTTCCTACACCATCCACAGCCAATCGATTAATCGTAAAAAACGATCGATTACAAAATAATCGTTAGTTGCCGCCCTATATAAGATCATCATTTCCATCACTCTGCATGTATGATTTCTGCATTTTCCCCTCTGTTAGTTTTTGATCACATGACCCACAGTGGCTTTTTGTATTTTTGGTGAGAGAGCTCATTTTTAAATAGATAAATGAACAACAATGGTTTAAAGGCGGCTGTAAATCGGACACACATGACATGAGATCGTACATGTTAGAGGAGAGAGAGAGGGAGAGAGAGAGAGTTGGACGAGGAAGAGGAAAAACGGAGGGATGAAGGGAGGAGGGGTTTAATCCTGGCTCCTGGATTATGCCATAAACTGCTCCGGTAAAGAGAAGCCAGAGATACGCTCCACAAGGGGAAGTCCCGCGTTCTCCTCCTCCGTTAATCCCCCCATCGTCGTCCGAGCTCAGTGTTTCCAAACGGACCTGGAAGCCTCCGTGCACACTATATTTTTGGGAGTGTCCTGAATGGGAATACACCCCTTTTTTTTCCTTCAACTTTTACATTACCGGCTTCAAACCATCGAGTCGATCTTCATTTCGAATCAGAACTTTATTTAGCTCAGTCCGGGACGGCTCCTCTGCTCCGGGAGTGTGAGGGGAAGACGTAAGACGCATAATGCTCCGACTTCTAACAGGATTAAGCGACTATGGCGCGGTTTTGCGGTGACCCCCGGCGTGCAGATCTGACCTTTGGCGCCGGGGAGACTCTTGTTGCCGGCGGTAACGAGCTCAGCTGACACCGACCCACCGAACGGCTGGACGAACTTCGCTTAGCTCACTGCTGTAATCTGATTTGTGAATGAAATGTCGGCGGGATGATTATAAGCACCTTATTGGCTGATGGTGCAGGGATGGATCGAGTCTCACGACGTGATTAGTGTGGAGTATTTTTTGGGATGGAACCTTTTCTTTCTAACCTGGATGGATTTTTAAACTCTTTTGGAATAAACTTTGCCACACACTAGGACTCCGCTCTTCTGTCATTTTCTAACCAGGTAAACCCAGACTTTATTTACGCACTTCTCTCAGCAGGATGCAGGTCCAGGACTCCCCGAATCCTGCATCTCAGCCGGGCTTTTGCCGTGTTTACGAGAACTGGGACTTTTGTAATTGTTTGTTTGTTTGTGTAGTTTCATTTGAGCAATTAACATTTTCTCTTTCTCCAGAGTTTCACAATCGTACAGTTAATGGAAGCTCAAAGGGAGTCGACCCCTTGTTCATGTACATTACATTTGCAATTCCTGATGCTACAGTTATACATTACTTTACATTTACATTAAGGCGAGACACTGCAGGTGAAGAGGGAAAACATGTATATTTACAGATATCAATGTGAAACTGTTGCTGTCGATCACTGGCAGAAATGTGAAAAAAAAATACATGGCAAGTTTTCTGTCATTTTATCTTTTCATATAAGAACAAGGTGTTTTATGCCTAAAAATGCCCTAATTTCCCATCTTTTCGGCGATGAAATCTGAATAATGGACAGAGCTACATTCAAATTTATGGTTTCATTTTATTGATGAATGAGTTGCCAAGACTTTCTCAGAGCGGATTTAGGATATTTTGTTTAGTTTTATAATAAGCTGTTTTTTAGTGGAAACAATTGGTAAAAATGTAATTTTCGCCTTATTTTCTGACATTCAAAACTCAATAAATGGGGCTTAAGGGATTAAATAATAAAAAATCCCTCTGAAAAAATCTTCCAAATATTGTTCAGTCCGAGGCTGGAAAATGTGAAGTCTTTAGGTCCGACTGACGTGGACATAGTGTCGCCACAATGACAGAAACATGTGTTTGGAGAAAAAGGCCCTTGAAATTGTGTTCTCCCATATAAGTCTATGGGGGAACATTGAATCAGCGCAATATTTAAACATGTTATTGTGAAGATTAGGCATATTTTCTGTTTCCGGGTGAAAGTTTATATGTTCAGAGACAGATTTGGCCCAAAACCTGAAAACTGAAAAAATTGAGTTTTGCCTGTAGTGTCTCCCCTTAAATAAACACAATACAATCCTTTCTGAGTGTTCTACGTCAGTGTAAGTACACAAATATAAACCTATATGTATTTGTGAGTTAGGTTTGATCCTACTGTTGTTACAATTGTCAACATACAATCAGCAGACTTTTGCAGCGCTGGCAAACGAGGAGGTTTTAGTGAAGCTGTAAACCCGACACTTCTCTCTCTCTCTCTGGAGCGTTTGACAAAGCAGAGCGGCTTCACATGGACAGATCGAAACAGTCGGGATTTTAACATTTCTCTGAGTTTTTAAATGGTTAAAATCGGTCCAAGGACGACTGAGAAACATCCTGTTAAAGTCTTCAATCCAGAACCAGGATGTTTAAATACACACGCGATCGATACACGGCAAAAAGAAATTAACTAGATCAGTATAAACATCTCAATTTGAGCACAATAATCACAATTTTAGTTGTTTTGACTGGTTAAGAAGTTGTTGGGCATTTGTCCGAGATTATTTCACTTGTTCTGAGATGTTTCTGACTCGTTTCGATACATTTCGTTCTTATTTCAGGTCATTTTCTTTGCCAATGGGGAAAGAAAATTGGTCTTGTCTCATTGGCGATTTTACTTTCTTATTTCAAGCGAGATTTCCCCTAGAACTGGTCTGAAATGTCCTCAAACAAGCAAAGCAAACTCGGTCCGATCAGGAAAAGTGTCTAAATGAGTGAAAACCGACAAAAACAAGATACATTTCCTCAATTCAGGTCATTGAAATTTGACAAAAAAATGAGAAAAAAATGACAAAAAAATGATTAAAAAATGACGAAAAAATGACAAAAAAATGACAAAAATGTGACAAAAAAAATTGATAAAAAATGGACGAAAAAATGACAAAAAAACACACAAAAAATGACAAAAAAATGACAAAAATTTGATTAAAAAATGACGAAAAAATGACATTTTTTTTTTTTAAATGACAAAAAAATGACAAAAATCTGACAAAAAAAATGACAAAAAATTGACAAAAAAAAATACAAAAAAATGACCAAAAGTTAAGAAGTTGTTGGGCATTTGTCCCAGATTATTTCACTTGTTCTGAGATGTTTCTGACTCGTTTCGATACATTTCGTCCTTATTTCAGGTCATTTTCTTTGCCAATGGGGAAAGAATGTTGGTCTTATCTCATTGGCAATTTTACTTTCTTATTTCAAGCGAGATTTACCCTAGAACTGGTCTGAAATGTCCTCAAACAAGCAAAGCAAACTCGGTCCGATCAGGAAAAGTGTCTAAATGAGTGAAAACCGTTTAAACCAATGCTTGATATTTACTTTCTGTAGTGAACATGCGGTGTTTCGAAACATGTCAACAATGTTGTCCTTGAAAACTGACTTGAAACAAATATATTTCGGCTTTTGCCTCGTCACATAACGTCCGTGTCCGTCCAGAGAGGAGAGCGTTTCTTAAAACACTAATTATCTCCCAATCTAGAAAAAAATCTGATGATATTCATCAAAATTAGCTTTGGATTTCTCAGGTCTCGAGGCACGTGGAATGAAACTGTTTTCACTTACGGAGAGGTTAGAGTCTCACCTTTCAAACGAGCCACAGCCTGTGTCCAACTAACGATTATTTTGGTAATCGATTAATCGCTTGGCTGTGAATGGTGAATGGAAATTGTATTTTGTCATTTATTTTTAATCACATGAAGCTAAAGTGGCATCTCTTAAGACATGTTGATGGAGTGAACCTAACTGTGTTGTAAAGTGTTTCTGTAGAGCCAGTTCTGCTTTATTCATTGGATGAGACACAGACAGATCTATGACATTTTCAATGTACAAAACTCTACAGACCCTAAGTTGAAAAACAAAGTAGGTTTCCATCAAAAATCAAAAATGTTCAAGTAATTTTTGCTCTTTTTAAGTCTGTGTTTACTAGAAAACGATTAATCGATTACTAAAATAGTTGACAACTATTTCAATAATCGATTAGTTGTTTCATCCCTAGTCCAGCTCTCACATAGAATATGTGGTGCTACAAATATCATGAAATATTGTCTGGATTGTTGGCACTTTACAGCTAAATACCCAAAACAGCGCAGCCTCAATGTGTTAAGAGGTTTAAATGTGTAAAAAGAAAACAGTCCAAAGTTTATAAACCAAATGCCATTTATTGAAGATTTCAGATTGAAAAGTGCATCAACACCAAAAGTACCAAAGCGCTGTAAAACTGGAAAACAAAGCAGTGTTTGATGAAAATGCCTCCGAAGTAAGTAATGAAAGTATTGTGATGCGACACTAAATAACAGCTTGGTTCAACTTTAAACACGGGAAAATCCCACATTTTACACACTGTTACTTTTACACCTTTCACCTGCTGCCCGTGCACTAACTTCCTCTCTCTCTCCCCCCTTTCCCCCCCAGCATGTCGCTACAGCCGGAGTGAGCAGAACTGAGCAGCTGCCGACATGACGGGTGGGGCTGAGTGGGATGGAGCGACCGGCTCGAGGAGAGGGGGGCAGGAGGGAGTCCGAGGAGGCGAAGGAGGTCGAGGAGCCCGAGGAGTCCGAGGAGCCCGGGCTTTGCTGCTGTGGATCCTGCTCAGCTCCCAGTGCCTCGTGGTCCACTCCCAGATGAACATCGCGCCCGAAATGTGAGTGCTAAAAATGTATATCTTTTTAAAAGAGAACTAAAAGCCATTATCTTTAAGACCTACGCTGATGGTTGACAACCAACATTTCTCTTGAATTACTCCTTCTGGAGATCTGTGAAATTATACAACTGAGACAAAGTAACAGACCTTGCAAATGTTGTCATTGATATTGCTGCTCAATATACAGAGCCGGTGCTGGCCCTTCTGGGGCCCTAAGCGAAAATCCACATGGGGCCCTACAGTAGCGTCCCATGGTTATTCGACGAAGAGTGAACCCATTTACGGTCAAAAACAGGTCCACTGTGCAGTCGTGCAGGGCAGAAGAGGAACATAATGACCTCAATTCAGGCCCTGCCCTCTGTGTGAGAACCACTAACCACTAAGCCACTGTGAGACTGAGATTTACGACTACTAGTCTATTTCCCAACTTTCTAAAATGGCAAATAGTCCCATTCTCTCACCTCTGGTCCCTGACCCACAGTTTGGGAACCGCTGATTTAAAACTAACTGAAACCTGCTCCTGACGGTTGTTTCTGTCTGACCCCTGAGAATCAGCCTGTGAGTCGCCCAACCCGTTTATAAACTGTTCACATTCAGAGAACCAGAGTTACTGTAAGTAACTGCGCGCATGAGATCCGTTTGGATTCAACTCATCTTTGAGACAAAAAGGCCCCGAAACAACGCCTTGATTAACCCCTTAACTCTCGCCTGAACCGAGCACATTTTCTCCAGTTTGGCTTTACCCCAATCCAAAAGCCTCTGGAAAAAAGGTGTGAAAATAGCGACAAAACTGAGACGAAAACAATGATGGAAATGTGACAAAAAAGTGACAAGTGAAAAATGTCACAAAAATGAACAAAAAAATGACAAAAAAGTGATAATTTTTTTTTACAAAAATGTGACAAAAATGTGATAAAAAAATGTCCAAAAAAATGACACAAAAAAGTGATAGATAAGAGACACAAAGTTGCCGAAAAATGACAAAAATGTGACAAAAAATTACCAAAAAAATGAGTTACAAAAATGAGTTAAGAGTGAAGAGGTTAATCAGTGTAACAACACCACAGTTTGACTCAGATGAGGGGCCCTTGCGGCTGCGGGGGCCCTAAGCAACTTGCATAGTTTGCCTATAGGAAGAACCGGCTCTGTCAATATATTTAGAAGTTAACCAGGGCAGGCGAGATGTGGTTCTGCTGGTCTGAGAGGCCCCTCCCTGCCCCCTCCCTGCCCCCTCCCTGCCCCCTCCCTGCCCAGCAGACTCATAAAACCTCGTCTTTTAAAGCATCTCACAGCTTTGGATACAACACCTCAACAACACAGTCCACTAGTGAGGGCAGCTGGGGGGGGGCTTGTTGGTTGGGGCTACTGCCCTTTCCTAACTGGCCCACTCCACACCCTGGCTTTTAATGCACCACACTATATAGGGCAAAAAAAAAAAAAAATACAACAACCAACACTTGTACATAAAAATATTGTAGTGGCAATAGTAATGACAACAAATGTCTTATCAGGATCTCAGTGTCTAGTAAACAAGATCCCATTTAATCTCTGAATATTAAATATGCCTGTAAAATAGTATAATATTATATTATTCATTCGCAATATCTAGGATGTCATCAAAAATAATAAAACAAATAATTATAATGATGGTAATAACATTCAAATATTAATAATAATCACAAATGCATTTGTTTTGTATGATCATAATTCATAATTCTCATTCCTGATGTAACAGCATAAATGTAAATCTTAAACACAGTTGTATGAGCCTGGGTTTGGAAAATCAAATACATGAATTTTCTTATTCTCTTGTTACTTGTTTAGTATCTAATAGGAAACGTAAGCTATGGAGTCCATGCGTTCCACTCATGTAATTTCCTTTTCCTTTTGTGTGCAAACTTCTTCTTGGTTGTGGATACGGTCCTCTTGTATATCTGTAAATGGTAAACGTTTATTATGTAGAATGTGGGGCAGGCGCTCATGAGCTTCTTGCTTCAGTGACTCCTTTTGAGCATCTGTGACTGGTTCATGTGTATTTGTAAATCAGGTAAATGTAGTTTCATTGTGAGAGCATTGCAACAAATATCAATGAATGAATGAGGTTTAATCTGGCATTTGACCTTTTTTCCTTCCTGCAAAACACCATCGCTCGCACGTATGTTTCCATTTTGTCTCTCCGGTTGGAAAAATCCCAGGTGCATGTGGGGCTATGGTTTGATACAATTTGCTTTTGGTAAAACTGAACTTATATAGCGCTGTTCCACCTACATTAAGCTTTACAGGAAGGATCCGCTCACCCTTTTACGCTCTCATTCACACACCAGTGCATGCAGACACTGGAGGCGCCATTCGAACGGTCAAAATACATACAGTAGATTAAAATGGCAAGTGTGTGAACCCAGTCCCTCCTTAGCAAGCACTGAAGAGGGAATGATGACTGATTTTTTCTTTTAGATGTCGCTTTAAAAAAAAATCTAAATATATATTTCAATTTAAAAACATACATGAAGAGACAAGACAATAGACACCGACAAGGCATAAAAACAAACACACAACAAACACACACATGCTTACTTTGCATTTTATAGAGAGAACACATGACACCATTACACATAGATACAGACGGCATCTCTGGCATCGCCCATATATGGTCATGTTTGAAAACAGTTAAGAGGGAAAACAATTTGGAGAAAAATCTAACAAACGCTGAATTATGAATATAGTTTTGTACTAAATGGGCGGCACAGTAGTACAGCGGTTAGCGCTCTCGCTTCACAGCAACCCGGACCTTGGGTTCGATTCCCACCTGGACGGGGCCTTTCTGTGTGGAGTTTGCATGTTCTCCCCGTGTCTGTGTAGGTTTCCTCCGGGTTCTCCGGTTTCCCCTACCACTAAAAACATGTACAATAGGCCAGGATGAATGATGTGTGAGTGAATGTATGGAGGTGTCAGAGGGTCCGTTGGCGCAGACGCCTGTAGTCGCGAAAGCGCCTCTGACAGTCTCTCCCAGGGGAAACTGAAGCTACAAATGTAGTTTACACCGAGTATGGAGTGAATGTACAAGTGTCTCATGTAAAGCGCTTTGTGACCATGTCTGTGAAAGGCGCTATAGAAATAAAGATCTTCTTCTTCTTCTTCTAAATAAAGATACAAAGACATGGAGAGGAGCAAAGAGGTTCAACAGCCCATAAACACATAAATAATGGAGAATGCTAGCATGATGCCTCATGTTAGCATCGGGCTAATGCTAACGGTTAGTGAGCACTAGCTACAATCTGCTGTGGGAAAACATCCATATGGACCAGATTTAGACTTGACTTTATTTATGTGATAAATAAGTTCATATTCCAACAGAAAATGTCTGGAAAATTGTGTTTCTCTAAAGATTCTATTTTCCCCCTCGGCGAGGCCACGCCCCCTTCTATGACGAGACGCCGTCTGTGTCTATCTCTCCTGAAATCCGCTCTATCAAACTGAACCACTGTTTGTCATGAAGCTTGGATATCTCTCGGCCCAGAGGCTTTATTAAAGGGACTAGATGCAGGTTGGCCATTTTATACTCACTACTGCCACATCAGGTCATACGTGTAACTGAGCTCATTCTTCACATTAGGACATGGAGGAACATTTTTAAACTCTTTAGTCCCTTTAAGGTGAAAGGGTGAAGCGCAGGGAGAGACGTTCAGGGAGAGTTAAGTAAGTCATGACTGCGGCTCACTCTCTGTTGGTTTACGATGCTCAGCGATCATGTGACCTGGCACAGCGTGTGGTGGTGTTTTGGGTTGAGCCCAAGTGTCAGGAACAGGTCGTGTGTGTGAACCAGTTAATCCTCAGGCAGAAGAGTTCACGAGGCCAGAGCCGGGCACTAAACCCTGGGAATTTCCTGGGAGGTTTGGCATTGAAAGCTGTTACATAGCACGACTTTTGTTTTATTTACTGGATCTATTTTTTATTTTTGCTGTAAAGAAGATTGAGAAATATCTACTATTTAAATCTAAACTGTATGTCAGCTTCCTTATGAGTTGTCCTCCTAATATCTAAAAGCAAAACTTTTCCTTTTTCCATTCACAACCTTCTCCACTTAAGGCGAGACACTTTAGGTGAAAGTATTGATGTTTCCCGCAGTGGTGGAAGTGGAGATTTGTCTCTGTTTTCCTCCCTTTACATCTTAGTTTTCATGTCAGATATAAAAATGATGATGTTTATTTGATGATGTTTTGTCTGCGAGGTGGGGGCGACCCGGAAGTAGAAAGGCCGTCTTTCCCGCGGGTTTTCATTCATAAATATTGACAGATTTGACATCCACGTGTCCTGCTAAGGGGCCCCGTGATGACGCTTTCACCCAAATATGGTGTTTTTCCTCCTACGAGACGCTGGAGCGGAAAAGTGGAAGAACGGGCCGAGCATGCGCACTCGCTACAAAACTTCAGGGCTGGTTTTCTCTGAATGAGAGAAGCCGCACTCGGGCAGAGCCTGAGCCCTTATAGAAGCTCCCACAGACTCCACACTTTACAGGCTGAGACACAACAAGGTTTTGAAGGTTTTTTGTCATTTTTTTGTCACATTTTTTGTCATATTTTGTCACATTTTTGTCATTTTTTTGGTCATTTTTTGTCATTTTTTTGTCCAATTTTTTGTCAATTTTTTGTCATTTTTTCGTAATTTTTTTGTCACATTTTTGTCATTTTTTGGTCATTTTTTGTCAATTTTTTGTTGTTTTTTTGTCATTTTTTTGTCATATTTGTTATTTTATTTTTCGTTTTTTTGTCATTTTTTGTCATTTTTTTCTATTTTTTTTTCATTTTTTTTTTTTGTTGTCAATTTTTTGTCAATTTTTTGTCATTTTTTTGTCATTTTTTGTCAATTTTTTGTCTTTTTTTGTCTTTTTTTATCATTTTATTGTCGTTTTTTTGTCATTTTTTTGTCATTTTTTTGTCATTTTTTTGTCATTTTTTTGTCATTTTTTTCATTTTTTTTGTTTCATTTTTTTTGTTTTTTTTGTCAATTTTTTGTCATTTTTTTGTCATTTTTTGTCATTTTTTTGTCGTTTTTTTGTCATTTTTTGGTCATTTTTTTGTCATTTTTTACAGTCTGAGGCCTAACAAGATTTAGAAGGTTTTTTCAGAGGGATTTTTTAATATCTAATTCCTAGCCTGATTTATTCAGCTTTGAAACCAAAAAAACAGGCGGAATTTGAGTTTTTACAGATTTTTTCACTGATGATTAGTTTATTGAAAAACTAAACAAAATATCCAAAATCCCCTCTGAACAAAGCTTAGTTACTAATATGTCAATAAAATAAAACCATAACATTTAATCTGGATCAATTCATTATTTTGATTTCTTTGCCCAAAATATAGGCAATACAATGACAGAAAAAGTGCAATACATTTTTTTCTCATATTTATATCTGTGATGTTCAGCAAAAATTTCAAATTGAAATCTCTACATTTATTTCCTATTCACCTGAAGTGTCTCACCTTAAAAAAAACAAAATCTTTTCTTTAAACAGCGCTGTTCTGAAGAGTTTCATGGCTGACAGAGCGATTGCACAGCGACGGTGGCCTTGCCTTTCATTTCCTCACTAAACATTTACAATAGCAGCTAGGGCTGTGCAATTAATCGAAATTCGATTACGATTTCGATTACAACAGTAAACGATTACAAAATTAGCATAATCGCAAAAAAACAATTTTAAAATTTTATTTTCAATTTTTAATTTTTTTTCAAATTTTAAATTTTTGGATTTTTGTCACTTTTTTGCTGGATTTTTGTCACTTTTTTGCTGGATTTTTGTCACTTTTTTGATGGATTTTTGTCACTTTTTTGCTGGATTTTTGTCACTTTTTTGATGGATTTTTGTCACTTTTTTGATGGATTTTTGTCATTTTTTTGATGGATTTTTGTCATTTTTTTGATGGATTTTTGTCACTTTTTTGATGGATTTTTGTCACTTTTTTGATGGATTTTTGTCATTTTTTTGATGGATTTTTGTCACTTTTTTGATGGATTTTTGTCACTTTTTTGATGGATTTTTGTCTTTTTTTTGATGGATTTTTGTCTTTTTTTTGATGGATTTTTGTCTTTTTTTTTGATGGATTTTTGTCTTTTTTTTGATGGATTTTTGTCACTTTTTTGATGGATTTTTGTCTTTTTTTTGATGGATTTTTGTCTTTTTTTTGATGGATTTTTGTCATTTTTTTTTACAAAAATAATCGTGATTACGAGCAGCCCTAATAGCAGCTAAGTCAACAAAAGGATCCGGCTTTGCTCCCGGCGTTCAGGTTTTACCGGGAAAAGCCGTGACAACAGCTCCTGCCGAGAAGCAGCGAACTGGCCGCGCTCCCGCCAGGCCCGAGCCATCTGTCCGCGGCGTCCGCCATGTTTACACCGAAGAGCGCCCGAGGTACAGCCATTCACGGAATAACCCGGTGACCCGCGGCAGCTCCGACTGTCACCTTGACTTTAATCTGTTAATCTGTTATAGCAGAGTGTGCGCTGACCTCTTTACGTGATTGTACTGTACATCCAAACAAAGGGGATCCACAAAAGAAGAGTTTCAGAGTTTACAGCCAGTGAGACCTGTGTCCTTTTTAATCAGTCAAATGGAGAAGAAGGACTAAAGCCACCGACATGTTGAATTCAAATTTTAAAACTGTATTCATTGGCACGTGTTCATTTACAAAACATTACATTGGTTTACTCACGATTATTTTTGTCATAATTGAAATCACAATTATTCAAACGATTATTTGTTGCCTTTAAAAAAATCCATCAAAAAAATGACAAAAATTCAACAGAAAAAAAGAAAAAAATCCAGCAAAAAAATGACAAAAATCCATCAAAAAGTGACAAAAATCCAGCAAAAAAAGACAAAAATCCATCAAAAAAAGACAAAAATCCATCAAAAAAAGACAAAAATCCATCAAAAAAATGACAAAAATCCAGCAAAAAAAGGGACAAAAATTCAACAAAAAAATGACAAAAATTCATCAAAAAGTGACAAAAATCCATCAAAAAAATTACAAAAATCCATAAAAAAAAGACAAAAATCCAGCAAAAAAGTGACAAAAAACCATCAAAAAAATTACAAAAATCCATCAAAAAAATTACAAAAATCCATCAAAAAAATTACAAAAATCCATCAAAAAAATTACAAAAATCCATAAAAAAAAGACTAAAATCCATCAAAAAAATGACAAAAATCCATCAAAAAAATGACAAAAATCCATCAAAAAAAGACAAAAATCCATCAAAAAAATTACAAAAATCCATCAAAAAAAAGACAAAAATCCAGCAAAAAAATGACAAAAATTCATCAAAAAAATTACAAAAATCCATAAAAAAAAGACAAAAATCCATAAAAAAAGTGACAAAAATCCCAAAATTCAAAATTAGAAAAAAAAAACAAATTTGAAAAAAATATTATAAGCGTTTTTTTGCGATTATGCTAATTTTGTAATCGTTTACTGTCATCGTTTTACTCCCCCTCTTATTTACAGTCACACGTCGCTCTCAAACCAACAGAGCCGGTTCTTCCTATACGCAGACTACGCAAGGTGCGTAGGGCCCCCGCGGCTGCAAGGGCCCCGCATCTCAGTCAAACTACGGTGTTGTTTCACTGATTGATCAACGCATTGTTACGGGGACAGACTCTTCCAGCGCGCACTCACTCTCCGCCTACTTCGCCACATATAACATCAACACGGACGCGGACTCTGGGCTGCAACTCTGGGCCTCTCTCTCATTTAACCCCTTAACTCCCACCTGAACCGAGCACATTTTCTCCAGCTTAACCCCAATCCAAAAGCCTCTGGGAAAAAAAAGGTGTGAAAATAGCAATAAAACTGAAACGAAAACAAGGATGAAAATGTGACAAAAGGGACAAAAAATTTACAAAAAAAAGACAAAAATGGACAAAAATTTGAAAAAAAAGTGACAAAAAATGGACAAAAAAGTGATAAGAATTTGACCAAAAAAAATGCGAATAATTGGACGAAAAAGTGACAAAAAAAAGTCACAAAAAATTGACAAAAATGAGACGACTGCCCAACAAAAAAAATGATGAAAAAAAATCTGATGACGTGAGGAAAAAGATCAATTTAGTTTTGTAGGTCTTAGCTTTCAAATGAGGTGTTACACTGGCCTACAGGATTTGGGTAAAGCTGAACTGGAGAAAATGCTCTCGGTTCAGGCGGGAGTTAAGAGGTTGAACTCTCTTCTTTTTGTGCTGGTGAGTCTGGAGCATCAGGACAGTAGTTTGGCGAGTAAACGAGAGTAAAACCGTGTCTGTGGCCTTTTTGTTGAGTTGAATCCACATGGTGCTCATGAGCGCAGTTACTTACAGTAACTCTGGTTCTCTGAATGTGCACAGTCTAAAACGAGTTGGGCGACTCACAGGCTAATTCTCAGTGCTCAGACAGAAATAACCGTCAGGAGCAGGTTTCAGTTAGTTTTAAATCAGCGGTTCCCAATCTGTGGGTCAGGGACCAGAGGTGAGAGAATGGGACCATTTGCCATTTACTATTTTAAAAAGGGAAATAGACTAGTAGTCGTCCTAAATACCAGTCTCACAGTGGCTTAGTGGTTAGTGGTTCTCACACAGGGGGCAGGGCCTGAATTGAGGTCTGTCTGCCCTGGAACAGTGGAACTGTTTTGACCATAAATGGATTCTCTCTTCATCGAATAGCTACTGTAGGGCCCCCGTGTGGATTTTTGCTTAGGGCCCCAGAAGGGCCAGCACCGGCTCTGCAAACCAAACACCGGTCACAGCTTTCGTTCACTGGATCGAATCCTCCTTTCAGTTCCTGATGTAAGGACTGACATGGGGGAAAAGGCTTTTAAATATTGTGCTCCTTCTGATTGGAATCAACCGCAAAATGAGCAGAGTTTTCGTGAGCTGGTCTCTCTTAACTCTTTTAAATCTAAACTGGAAAAAATTGTTCAAAGCCGTGATGGTTGCTGTTGTTTTACCTGTTTTATATTTTGTTTTATATTTGATGTAACTGTTTTATGATGTGTTGCTGCCTCTCGGCCAGGTCACTCTTGCAAAAGAGATTCTAAATATCCAGGGGCGGGACTGAGAAACAGCCCCGGACTCTGGTCAGCCCGGCCCAAATCAGCGTAAATGCGACACTTCCACAAATACATATGTGAACCTCTGACCCCCCGCCTTAACCCAGAGCGTTTTCTCCAGTTCGGCTTTGCCCAAATCTAAAAGCTTCTTGACTGGAGAGCAGCACTGTGACGCCACATTTGAAAGTGAAAATCTGGAAAAGTGATGGGAACTTTTTGTCATGTTGTCGCTACATTTTTGTCATGTTTTCCTCACTTTTTTGTCACTTTTTTGTCACTTTTGCGTCACATTTTTGTCACATTTTTGTCACTTTTTCGTCACTTTTTCGTCACTTTTTTGTCACTTTTTTGTCACTTTTTTGTCACTTTTGCGTCACATTTTCGTCACTTTTTCGTCACTTTTTCGTCACTTTTTTGTCACTTTTTCGTCACTTTTTCGTCACTTTTTCGTCACTTTTTCGTCACTTTTTCGTCACTTTTTCGTCACTTTTTCGTCACTTTTTTGTCACTTTTTCGTCACTTTTTCGTCACTTTTTCGTCACTTTTTCGTCACTTTTTCGTCACTTTTGCGTCAATTTTGCGTCAATTTTTCGTCAATTTTCATCAATTTTCGTCACTTTTTCGTCACTTTTTCGTCACTTTTTCGTCACTTTTTTGTCACTTTTTCGTCACTTTTTCGTCACTTTTTCGTCACTTTTTCGTCACTTTTTCGTCACTTTTTCGTCACTTTTTCGTCACTTTTTCGTCACTTTTTCGTCCATTTTTCGTCCATTTTTCGTCACTTTTTCGTCAATTTTTCGTCAATTTTTCGTCAATTTTTCGTCAATTTTTCGTCAATTTTTCGTTACTTTTTTGTCACTTTTTGTCACTTTTTCGTCACTTTTTCGTCACTTTTTCGTTGTGTTTTCGTCACTTGTTTTTCGGGGTTTTTTTTCATGTTATTTGTTGTTTTTACGTCGCTTTTTTCATTGCTTTGTCGACACGTTTTCGTCACATTTTGTCACTTTTTTGTTGCTTTTCCAGCGCACATTTGTTTTTAGATGCTTTTCTTTCAAGCTTTTAGATTTGGGTAAAGCTCGGTTTTGCCCGGGATGAGGGTATAAGGTAAAGTGAGAGGCCAGACCGGTGGCCCTTCTGTGCTCTTCCAGAATGGACATATGGCCCAGTCCGCCCCTGTAAATCTCAATGAGTTTTTTACCTGGTTAAATAAAGGTTAAATAAAATAAAATAAAATAAATGATTATTAAACGATGTTCTGTGTGTTTTTGTGCCGTAGTGTGCAGAAATGGGCCGTGTCGTTTGGCCGACAGCTCACGGATCTGTCCGCCCGATACTCAGGAGCTCAGCTGCTGCAAAAGGTAAGAAATCAACCACCAAACAACTAAACGTCATGAGAAGATGAGAATAAAGATAAAGGGATGAAAAAGAAACCAGTAAACTAATAATGTAATGTAGTACGAAAACATATTTAAAGGGATGTTTCAGGATGTTTGAGAAAGGGCCTCATTTCCTCGTTATCCAGAGAGTTGCTGATTTCTGGAGATATTTTTTTTTGTAATTCATTCAGTTCTTATATTTGAAGAGTTCCATGACGCTAGGCTAGTGCATGTCTATGGTATCAGCTAGCCTGCATTAAAAACAGTCTGACCCGCTCCACAGAGCACCTGAGGCAAATCACTCATAACGCCAGACTAACCATATACATGTCTGTGTCAGTAGAATAATGTTTGGAATATAACTGACCTGCATCACATGAATGATCACATTTTGAGGGACTATTTTCTATCAGATCACTCCGCCGCTGCGTAGCTTATACAACCACGAAGCTGATGCTGCTCAAATATAAGTTATTTTAAATGCACAGACATGTATATGGTTAGTCTGGTGTTATCAGTGATTTGCCTCAGGTGCTCTGTGGAGCGGGTCACACTGTTTTTAATGCAGGCTAGCTGATACCATAGACATGCACTAGCCTTGCATTAGCCTAGCGCCACGAAACTCTTCAAACAGAAGAGCCGCTTGAATTACAAAAAAAATATCTCCAGAAATCAGCAACACTCTGGATAACGAGGAAATGAGGCCCTATGTCAAACATCCTGAAACATCCCTTTAATAGGTGCAAAGCGGCGACTGCCCTGGGGCGCTTCACCCTCTTGTCTCCCTCAATCTAAAATTATGGTATTGCTACTGCCTTTGTGTTTGTTTGTTTGTTTCTTTCTTTCTTTTTTAAGTTCTTTGTTTTAGGATTTTTGGAATGCGCTAATGCTCCCTCTCGGTATCAAAGTTTTGTCAGGAAAAAAATAAATAAAATTGTGTTTTTGCTGAGCACTTCACGCTCAATTTTGGTTGACATCAGTGTTAATGTCGTCGACTAAAATATTTAGTCTTAATTTTAGTCAAAGTGATATTTTTGTGACTAAAATTGGACTAAAACTAAATTAAAAGTTTCTCATGAGACTAAAACTGTGACTAAAATGTCCAGATATTTGAGTCGACTAAAATCAGACTAAATAAAAATGAAAAGGAGAGACTAAAATCATCCAAACTTGTATTGAGCGTCTGAAAGAGCCTCAGATCATGTTTAAAGGATCAGCTCTGAGCTTTGTTCATGTGGAACAGAAACATGAAGCAGAGAAACAACATTAAACATGATTAGAATCAATATTATCAATGCAAAGTCCACTCAATTATTCTTAAATTTAGTCGACTAAAACTAGACTAAAATTAAATTACATTTTCGTCAAAAGACTAAAACTAAAACTAAATTAAAATATGTCGACAAAATTAACACTGGTTGACATTATACAAAGAAAAATGAGCATGAATTTGTACTGAAGCAAAAATCAAGTTCTTTGGATGTCCTTTGGTTCTTCACTTCTCTAGATCTTTTTCACCTGGTTTTCCTTAGTGGAGATAGAAAAAGCCCATGTCATCGCTACGGCAACACTGTGAAAAATCTGTCACACACACGATTCTGGAGAAGCACATTATTGCCGGGTTGCAGGTTCTAGAATGTGATGATGTCATCGGACCCAGAGGGGGAGGAGCCAGTTTTTCCTATTAACAGCGTTACACAAGTCGTAGCTAAAAAGAAAATATATGGGTTAGAAAAATGATCATTAATATCAGTCACTGGGTCCATGATCTCTCTGTACAAGACCAAACACCTCTATATAATATTATAGTAGTATAATAGTATAATAGTATAATACTGTAGGCCTTTAGAACGCTGTGATGTCACCTGCAACCCAGCAATAGAAACTGATTCATAAAGATGTATTTATTTGATCGGGACAATGCATATTGATGAACAGTTGCACATGAGCTCTGTAAATATGCCAGATTATAGCAGAGATGCTAGTTTCCATCTGTCGTCCCGAGGCAGGAAACACATACACAATTTACAATTTACAATGAACATAATGTGACGACAATAAATGTAGTAACAACTAAAAGTGTCACAGGCCTGGTTTTCCTTTAGCCACAGTTTAAAACGTGCTTTAAAAGTCTCTCTGACTGATAAAGGGAGACTATTCCAGTACTTGGTGCCTTTTACAGAGTCTGTCCAGAGGAGGTTCTCCTGTGTGGAACCTCACAGAGAGCACAGTCTGTCCAGAGGAGGTTCTCCTGTGTGGAGCCTCACAGAGAGCACAGTCTGTCCAGAGGAGGTTCTCCTGTGTGGAACCTCACAGAGCACAGTCTGTCCAGAGGAGGTTCTCCTGTGTGGAACCTCACAGAGCACAGTCTGTCCAGAGGAGGTTCTCCTGTGTGGAACCTCACAGAGAGCACAGTCTGTCCAGAGGAGGTTCTCCTGTGTGGAGCCTCACAGAGAGCACAGTCTGTCCAGAGGAGGTTCTCCTGTGTGGAACCTCACAGAGAGCACAGTCTGTCCAGAGGAGGTTCTCCTGTGTGGAACCTCACAGTCTCCTCCAGCTGATGCCCTGGTGCCCGTGATCCCACTCACAGACTTTCGCTTGATGAAATCCTGCAATACTTTAAATACAAGGCAGCCATATTTAAAATGAATGAAGTTATCAAAATGGAGTAAATGAAGCTTCTCTAAGACAGTGCAGTGGTGAAAGGAGAACGGTTTCTTGTCCAAGATTTTTATGGATTTTTTAAAAAGAGACTCTGTTGGTTTGAGTTTTGTACCAGCAGCTGTGACCATGTGGTTTTACAAGACTCTACATGAGACAGAATCATGGAGTGTAAAAACATTCGGGCGGCAGACAGAGACATAAAGGGTCTAACCTGTCTAAAATTTGCTACATTAAATTTAACAGTTTTAAATTAACAGTTTTATCAGACGTGTGTGAGACATCGATCAAGATCAAATCCATAATCATGAAAATTAAAGTGTAATTTCCAAAATATAATGAGTGCTTTAACTTAGCGCGTGGCTGGACTAACCCACTCATATGTTTGGTTGGCGAAGGACAGTATGTCGGCTTAAAAAAGTGCAGCCTTCGTCATTTGAAGATTGCGACCAATAAAAGTACGATTATTATTTGTGCAAGAAAGAACCGGCATGGCTCCACATTTGCTTTAACATCGGCTCCAGCCCAAAGAACAGTTAAACAGAACCTCTGACTTCAGCAAACTTCACCTTTTAAATGACCTGCTGGTCCACACTCCAGCTCCTCCTGGCTCCAGTCAGTTCTCTGGGACATGTTAAATCCTCTGTACTGTGTGACTGTGAACACGCTTCATACTGAGGTTTTTTTCTCTTTCCTATCCTGCGTGGCCCCCGCAGGGTTCCTCGCTGGTCCTTTCACCATCTGTTACTCCAGCAAACGCACAGAGAAATGATCTCAGCCACAAAAATAGAACTACAGTAGGACATGCGCACGGATTCATCAGCAGAATCTTAAGAAATGATTCAAAAATAATGAATTCATTTCCACACAAATGGATCTGTGCACATTATATATACATTCATTCATTATTACAATAATGATGACCCGGATACAGCACAAGAAAATGAATGAACTGATGGGCTTTTCTGAAGAATTGAAAGCTTCATCAGTAACTAATGATCTTTTAGCAGCAGGTTGAATATATTTCCAAATGGAAATCCTAAAGATTATAGACCAATACTTGGCCACTCCAGCCAGTTCTATTTTTATGTCTGTAGGTGATTCAATCATAGTTTCTGTCCCAGCTTTGATTAGTTGCCGTTAGCATCAGCATGCTGTTGCTAGCGTAGCATTTTGTGCAGTGATCAAAAACTACAAATCGTTAGCCACAAAGCATAACTGCCTAGGTCATTTTGTATTGTTAAAATGGCAATAAGAGAAAAACAATGTGTTTCCTATAAAACGTCTTTTTACATGTTTTCCAAAATCCAAACAAAAATGAGTGAGGCAATTATGCTATGTGGCTAACGAAATGCAATCGGAGGTTAAAACTAACTCAGCGATTCAATTCTCTGACACACAGCATGTCCATATTGACCGAGGTTTGGTGAAACAAACTTGAAGCTAAACAATTTTCATGGAGATGTTTCTCTGTTCCTGAGGTCTGGGACATGAGGGGCATTTCAACAGGACCAGTTCAGTTCATCAGTTCACTTGAGACCGGTTTATTTTGGGAGGGGCAGCGCCCGCAAGTTTGTGTTTCAACTTTAGTGTCCTGGTCGTTAAGGGAGGGGCCAAGGTCATTTATATTCATGTGGCAACAACCGCAGCCTGATGTCACTGAGCTTTAAACACCTGTATCTGCTACATGTGGCCACTAGAGGGACAGAGGCTCAAGTGTTTTCAAGCACCAGAGGAACAGTTATTGAGAAAAAAGAAAAATCACAAAAATGACCAAAACGATGTTATTTTTAGTTCGACAGTGAATTAAAAGATAAAAGAAGGAAGTATGAGGCCTCGCTCGTCTCATTTGGGCAATAACAAACAATGTCTGGGAAAACTGTGCAAATCAAACTTGAAAACTTGAGCAGTAGACACTGACATAAATATGAGGGAAAATGTATAATTTAATTGAATGATTGTGAATAGAAGTGGCAAAAAATGCAGATATTTTCTGTGAACCAGTCATGATAGAGCTTTGTGAAGAGACAGAAACTTTGAATATGAAGCTGACTATTGGCCTGACCAATCAGAGTGGTGACAAACCCCCCTCCCCTTTCTAACCAAACCGGGTTAGTTTGGACCCCCCTTTGGGACCGGACCGGTTCACTTTTGGCTGTGGTTCCGGCCTGATCCTGTCGAAATGGGGCTATTGAGGAAGTCTCCGTCACATTCAGCTTTCATAGATACAGACGCATCTCGTCATAGAAGGGGGTGTGGCTTCGCCGAGGGGGAAAATAGAATCTTTTGGGAAACAATTTTTCCCTCTTTTTAGCCATTTTCTGGTGGAATATGAACTAATTTATCACATAAATAAAGTCAAGTGTAAATCAGGCCCATATGGATATTTTCTCACAGCAGATTTTTCTGTCGAAGTGAATAAACGGCAGTTGTAGCTAGAGCTAGCTAACTGTTAGCATTAGCCCGATGCTAACATGTAGCATTATGTTTGCATTCTCTGTTATTTATGTATTTATGGGCTGTTGAACCACTTTCCTCCTCCCCATGTCTTTGTATCTTTATTTAGTAGAAACTATATTCATAATTCAGCATTTGTTACAGTTGTTTTTGAATAATTAGAGAAAGTTTAGATTTTTTCCAAATTGTTTTCCCCCTTAACTGTTTTCAAACATGACCATATATGGGCGATTCCAGAGATGTCGTCTGTATCTATTTTCCTCTTTGGGAAAAAGTACATGTGGTTCAAATTTAGGAAAGGATTACGTTGCCTTGTTTTCTGCTCTTTAGGTCCTTTTGTATTGTTTTACGCCGAGTTTTCATTCTGGGATTAGAGAAATAATAAAAGTTGGAGAGTCTCAAGGGGAAGAATAAAGCCAGAACATGAATGTATTAAAAGTGAGCTGCATAAACTTACTCTTAGAAGTCAAAATAAGATAAATGAAGCGTAATTACTTTCATTTAGTTCATTTTCTTGTTTATCCTGTAATCCATTTACGCATGCAGTGCATAATTAAAACCAAACTCCATCTTTTAAACAAACTAGAAGAGCAGGATGAGAGGCAGGACGTGCGATTAGCTCAGTGTCAGTCTTTCAAACCGCCCAGGAATCACAGAGAAAAATCTCCAAACAGCAATGATAGTAAATATAGAGGATAAATTGCTAAGATTTCACATTAATGTGGCCAAAACACAGCAACTTGTTTTTACTACATAATAGGAATGAGAATGGAGCAGCCAGAGAGAGAAACGTGGAGACATGGATTTAGTTTGTGACAATAGAATCTAAACAATGCCTAATCTTAAAGGGATGTTTCAGGATGTTTGACATAGGGCCTCATTTCCTCGTTATCCAGAGTGTTGCTGATTTATGGAGATATTTTTTTTCAAATCACTTATAACACCAGACTAACCATATAAATGTCTGTGTAGATAGAATAATTGTAACCATTTTGCATTTAAAATAAAGGGATTTGCCTCAGGTGCTCTGTGGAGCGGGTCACACTGTTTTTAATGCAGGCTAGCTGATACCATAGACATGCACTAGCCTTGCACTAGCCTAGCGCCACGAAACTTTCCAAACATAAGAACTGCATGGATTACAAACAAATATATCTCCATAAATCAGCAACACTCTGGATAACGAGGAAATGAGGCCCTATGTCAAACATCCTGAAACATCCCTTTAAGGTTTTCAAAGTGATGTCAGAGTAAGTAAGTCTAAATATGAAATTAGTCGATGTGAATTATACATTTTAATAGACTTATATAAAGATGAACATTAGGCAAGTTTATTTGTAGAGAACAATGGGTGGCCTTCACGATTTAGAATGTGGTGATGTCATAATGTCAGGTGGAGGGCGGGGCCAATAGATACAGACGGCATCTCTGGAATCGCCCATATATGGTCATGTTTGAAAACAGTTAAGGGGGAAAACGATTTGGAGAAAAATCTAAACTTTCTCTAATTATTTAAAAAACTTCTTTAACAAACGCTGAATTATGAATATAGTTTCTACTAAATAAAGATACAAAGACATGGAGAGAAGCAAAGTGGTTCAACAGCCCATAAATACATGAATAGCGGAGAACGCTAACATGATGCTACATGTTAGCATCGGGCTAATGCTAACGGTTAGCTAGCGCGAGCAACAACTGCCGTTTTTTCGCTTCTACTGATCAATCTGCTGTGAATAAACATCCATATGGGCCCGATTTAGACTTGACTTTATTTGTATGTGATAAACAAGTTCATATTTCACCAGAAAATGGCTAAGAGTGAAAAATGGTGTTTCCCAAAAGATTCTGTTTTCCCCCTCTCTTCTATGATTGGGGATATAACAGATATAACATAATAGATATACAACTCTATGGGAGAAATACAGCTTTTTTTTTTAAATGAAATCTCCCAAACCAAAATGGACAAATGTTTTTCCTCATGAGTTTTTCACAGGATTCACAAACCTGTGATATTATTTTTATGTCTGAAAGTCCTTTCTATTGGCCAACATCACGCTCATGTTTTCGAAAATTGTCACCACTTTCACAAAATAATTGCACACTGGTTTATATGTGCTGACAGAGGAGAAAATGTTTCATTTGTTTCATGTGGATTCTCAGTAATGACTAAGATATATAAGACTAAAGGCCTCTTCATACTCCACAAGCTCTCGCGTCTTGTGGAGTATGAAGAGGCCTTACTACAGTTACCATAGTTACAGCCATGGAATTTTCAGTTGCTTTTAAACTATGGGCTCTTTACGATGGTTAGTGCTAGATCGTGTGCTCCGGAGGGACAGTCTGTCATGACACAAATCAAGGTTGGGGCCAGGGAAATGGTTAACCTCTTAACTCCCGCCTGAACCGAGAGGATCTTTTTCCTCACGTCATCACATTTTTTTCCCAACATTTTTTTGTTGGGTGTTCAACTCATTTTTGTAACTTTTTTTGTAATTTTTAATCACATTTTTGTCATTTTTTCGTAAATTTTTAATCAATTTTTTGTCACATTTTTGTAAATTTTTCGTCCATTTTTCGTTCATTTTTCGTCAATTTCTTGTGACATTTTTGTGACATTTTTGCCACTTTTTCATACATTTTTCGTAACTTTTTTGTCAATGTTTTCCCACTTTTTTTTGTCACATTTCCATCATTGTTTTTTTTCCCATCACTTTTTTCCAGAAGCTTTTGGACTGGGGTAAAAGCCAAACTGGAGAAAATGTGCTCGGTTCAGGTGGGAGTTAAGGGGTTAACTTTAAGGATTAGGATTATTTATATTTTTAGACAAACCAACTCATAGATCTATACAAACTCACAGCAGACCGTCCCTCCGGAGCACACGATCTAGCGCTAACCCTTTACGATGAATGAGTTTCCGAGATGAGATCAACTTTCAGCGGAGACAGCATGGAGACTTGAAAAAGCCCACATTTGGTCTCCGCATGGTCTCCGAGAGGTCTACGTGGTCTCAGACAGTTGCATCGCGAATACTATTTGATACCAAGGAGATCTCAACGAACCTCCATGCTATTCCTCGGTGTCTGACAGGTCTGGGAGACATTGCAGGGACGTCACAGAAACGTCTGCTTGAGACCACGTAGACCTCTCGGAGACCATGCACTGCAAAAAGTAATTAACTAGATCAGTATAAACATCTCAATTTGAACATAATAATCCACATTTTAGTTGTTTTGACTGGTTAAGAAGTTGTTGGGCATTTGTCCCAGATTATTTCACTTGTTCTGAGATGTTTCTGACTCGTTTCGATACATTTCGTCCTTATTTCAGGTCATTTTCTTTGCCAATGGGGAAAGAAAATTGGTCTTATCTCATTGGCAATTTTACTTTCTTATTTCAAGCGAGATTTACCCTAGAACTGGTCTGAAATGTCCTCAAACAAGCAAAGCAAACTCGGTCCGATCAGGAAAAGTGTCTAAATGAGTGAAAACCGCTCAAAACAAGAAACATTTCCTCAATTCAAGTCATTTAAGACAATGCTTGATATTCACTTTTTGTAGTGCAGACCAGTGAGATACTGCAGGCCCTTTGTAATCAGTCCAGGTTGCGTAGATGTTAAGGAGACTTCCAGTCACAGCAGTCTCCGCAAAATCTCCACAAGTTTCTCCAATAAGAAAGGCCCTTTACGCATTCACAACTGGACAGGGTCATCTCTCCCATCGCCCATGAAAAGCGTCAGGAATATGATGATCCGTCCATGTCTTTTTTACTCTTTCTGAGGCAGAGATTTGGGCGTTTTGCAGGTGGGTCCTTTTCAGTGAATCCACTCTTTGTGTTTTGCAGAAATATAAAGACGTTGAGGGCACGGTGAGGATGGAGGAGGTGAACGGGGAGGAGCTGGTCAAACAGTTCGCTGAGGAGATGGAGGAGATGCTCGGGAGGAAGATGAAATCTGTCAAGGTTCTTTGCTTTACAGCGACTCTGCCCATCGTTGCTTTCATTCGACTTCATCTAAATGAATAAATCCACAGTTCTGCTCGTAGGGTAGCAGAGGAATGTGAATCTCAGTGATTTAAACACAGATTTTTGTTCCGACAGAAGTTGGCAGACGCCGCGGAGGACGCTGATCTCTACCACGACTACAATGACACGATGGAGGTACTTTCATACGTATCTAAAACACCACATAACTCATGTCGTTCTCTTGTTGTTTTAATGTTGCTTTTTACTTCATAAACTCAACATGTTCTGTGTCCAGTTTGAATATTTCAACTCGATGCTGATCAATAAAGTGGATGAAGACGGGAATCCTCTGCCGCTCGGAGGAGCTTTTCCTCTGGAGGAAAACGAGCACTTCAACAAACTGCCCGTGAATGTGCAGACGAGCAACATACAAGTGCCCACTAATGTCTACAACAGAGGTGCTTCAGTTTGATGCTACTCACTGTTACACTTTATAATAACTATATTCAGTAAGGATTAAACAGCTCAGAGTGTATAACGCACTGAGTCCTTTAATCTGCTTATTCCACAGTCCCACAAACTGAAACTGTTCATTTGGGCATTAGCACGATGCTAACATGTAGCATTCTCCGCTATTTATGTCTATGGGCTGTTGAACCACTTTGCTCCTCCCCGTGTCTTTGTATCTTTATTTAGTAGAAACTATATTCATAATTCAGCGTTTGTTTAAGTAGTTTTTATGATATAATTTCTCCAAATTAACTTAACCCTTAACTGTTTTAAAAAATGACCATATATGGTAAATTTCAGAGATTCCAGAGAGTCTGTATCTATAAGCCGTACATAAATGATGAAAAGACACTTAATTCATCACAAATAATTCCTTGGATAAGTGTGACTAACACTTAATAACTACTGCAGTTAATGTCTAACTCATAATGGAAAGTTCTTCACATACTTCACGTATTCATTGTTCAGTAGTTGTTAAATGTTAGTCACACTTAATTAATTAACTTTTTGTGATGAATTAAGTGTTAGCTCATCATTTATTAAGACTTTAAGGGCCAGATCTTGTGGCGGCGCATAGGGCGCCACCTGTGAGGGGGCGTCACAAGAGGAGGCGACTGCACTGATGGAAACACGGCTGACATTCACTTCCTGGTTTACATTGCGCTGTCTTGCGTTCTTTCTTAAGCCTTAGGCTCTCACAGGTCAAACTAAAAACTTTATTTACCCCATCGTGAGCTAAACCATGGTGAGCTAAACCATGGTGAGCTAAACCATGGTGAGCTAAACCATGGTGAGCTAAACCATGGTGAGCTAAACCATGGTGAGCTAAACCATCGTGAGCTAAACCATCGTGAGCTAAACCATCGTGAGCTAAACCATCGTGAACTAAACCATCGTGAGCTAAACCATCGTGAGCTAAACCATCGTGAGCTAAACCATCGTGAGCTAAACCATGTTCACGTCTCCAGAGAAAAAGAGCTGCAGCGTCCGCTGTGGCGGATCGGCCGCGTTTGGTGTGAACGTGAAGCAAAACAAAAGCACATGTTCACCCCCCACTCCCACAACCACTCTCCTGGAGGCGGAGTCGATCTGGTTGGAGGAAAATGTGTGTCTCCACCCACTTAAATGCACTAAGTCTGGAGCAAGATCACAAAGTGCTGCTACTGAGGCAACATGTCACGCTATCGTTTGCGTTTTGATGCACAAGATCCGGCCCCAAGGTGTAGTGACTGCAAAAGTAATCGTGAAGTTAGTAACATTTTCTTGAAATTGGCCAATTTATCCTCGATTTCAGTAAATAATTTTATGAAATCTGTCCATGAGGCAAGTTGTATACACTTAAAAGATCTTATAGCACACAAAACATATCAAATATTCAAATTAACTTGACTATATAAGTGTTAAAAACCTGCTCCATGAACATAATCCTTTAAATTACTCAAATCAAGGACAAATTTCCTTATTTTAGGAACATTTGACTTATTTCAAGACTACTTTTAGCACTGCATTTGTTCACTGACACAGACACTCAGTGAAAGTTTATTTTCTTTATTTGAACAGAATTAAAAAGAAAACATGTGAAAAACTGGAAAAAGGAATTTACAAACACAAAAGGAGAAGGTTGTACAGAACTTATATTGACTTACTCTTGGCCTGCAGTTTGTAACATATATATAAACACTCATATACTGTATATATTGATCGCATGCTGTCCACACATAGACTGATTTTTGACTTTTTGATCGTACACATAGAAGAGGAGAAAGGGAAAACATATATGAAGTAGTTTCTCCCATCTCTTGATTGGTACATAGCACCACCTATTTTGTAATTGTACATGGTTGTAGAAATTACCCAAATTAGGCTCCAAATCGTACTTAAACTTGATACATTAAAAGTTCTCTCTTTTTTCATGGCCAGCAAGTGCATTTCGTGGATGCAGCTACAATTATACAGTATATCCTTTACCTGTTATTTCTTGTAAAAAAAAACAACCAGAACACTATGGACTAAGCACTTGTCACTGCTTTGAGGAGCTGAGTGGCCTTGTGTTTTAATAATAGACTCCATCAGGCAGCATTTACTACTTTCCGGTTTCCGATCGCTCATAATGCACTGTTGAATCTGTTTTTCTGTATTTGTTTCACCGTCTGACACTGTTTCACGATGTCTGTTTTTCATATGTGTAACATAAGTGTCATAATCATTTTAACTGTGGTGCGTTTTCTTTCAGACCCAGACATCGTGAATGGAGTTTACATGTCCGAAGTTCTCGACGACGTCTTCATTGAAAACTTCCAGAAAGACCCGACGCTCACGTGGCAATACTTCGGCAGCGCCTCCGGCTTCTTCCGCCTGTATCCAGGTAAATGTGCCGTTAGCTACACGGTTACGCTGATTCAATCCAACTATAAAGATCAGACGCAGCGACGGTGGTGCAGTTGGTAGAGCGGGTCGTCTCATGATCGGAAGGTCGGGGGTTCGAATCCCAGCTCCTGAAGGTGCACACTGTTGTTGTGTCCTTGGGCAAGACACTTCACCCACCTTGCCTCCAGTGTCTGCGTACACTGGTGTAAAGCGCTTTGGGCCTAATGAATGTAGAAAAGCGCTGAGTTGAGACCATTAACCGTTTAGGATGAGAACTTTGTTAATCCGTTTGAAATCTGTGGAGCAGCTTTACTTTTAACATGTTCAGTTCAAACATAAAACCTTTTTTTTTCCCTAATACACCCTATGTGTGATTTTGGCAGCTCTGTGATGCACAGACCTGAAATAAATGATGATCAAAAACTGAAAAGTCACAAACTGGAAATTTGATATATATTCTTGCGTTTCTTTTCTTTTTTTCGTCTGAGGGGGCGTGGCTGTAGACCTGACACTTCTCTCTCGCTCTCTGCAGCGCGTTTGACAAAGCAGAGCGGCTTCACAGTTGAGATTTTAACATTTCTCTGAGTAAATGGTTAAAATCGGTCCGAGGACGTCTGAGAAACATCCTGTTAAAGTCTTACAATCTGAGAACCAGGCTGTTTAAATGCAGAAAAAGAGAGAGAGAGATCGATCTGCGGCAACACACAGTGTTTAAAAACATGTCAACAATGTTGTAGTTGAAAAGTGGCTTGAAACAGAGATATTTAGGCATTTGCCTTTTTACAAAACATTAGTGCCTGAGAGGAGATAGAAAGGGAGTGTTTCATAAAACGCACAATATCTCAGTTTCGAGAAAAATAATCTGTAATTTTGATCAAAACTAGCCTCTGTTTAGCTTAGATTTATCAGGAACCGTATAATTAAATGTTTTTCACCTACTGAGAGTTTAGGGTCTTGTCTTTAAAACGAGCTGTAACATGTGTCCATAGCTATAACATAGAATACTCTGCGGTGCTAGGATGCTGGATTGTTGGCGCTCTACAGCTAAATCCCCCAAACAACAATGAACAGTCAGTCATACACAGGACAAACAGCAGGGGGCATCATTAATCACTGCGACACACGCTCATCCAATCTGACAAAAGACTAAAAACAGAGGCTCTGCACCTGTCGCCGTTACAGCGCCAGATTCATCGCAGGTTTCATTACCATTTACAAAACAATACTTGACAACACAATCTCTATCAACAATTCAAACCTTCATTTGCGCTGACTTTGGAGTTTCTGTCTGATTTTGAGCTGACACCGAGTCCTCCACGGCCCTCGATGTTACAAAACGAGATCAGTCTGTTACAAGCTACTGATAAACTGTTCCAGCAGAGACAAGAACACAGGTTTGTTTGTGTTATAATTGATCAAAATATGCAAATAAGCTTCCATTACAAAATCACAAAACCTGCGCAATCTCCTCCACGTCCGTCGCATTTCTTTGCCCTCTGCTTTCAGGTGTGGGGAGGGCGAGGGCGAAGGGGAAGGGGAGGGGGTGGTTGAGATCGGGCCTTAGAAGCAAAGAGAAAAACGACCTCCTGACGTTCTATGTGTCACAAATGTTCACACCGACACTTTTTCCTCCCGCTTTGCTGCTCGTTCACTTTGGTGTCCACATTATCGCCACATCCACAGAACTGTTTCTACACATTTAGCCTAACAAGCTAAACGTTTCCCCAGCGCAGCAACTGACTGTGCAGCGCCAGGTGAAATGTGATGACTCCGAGCACCAGGGCTGAGCTGTGTCGTAATTACTACGCTCTACGTCTTCCTAAAACCGTGACATTTATTCCCCTGTCGCCCCCGCGTGTGTTTTTGAGACATTTGCGCATGTTTGAGTAATCTCTGAATCATCCGCAGTGACTCAGCACATGGAGACAAGGCCGTGGGAACCCAGGGTGCTGAGGGCGCTGCAGCACTCCCTGGCGGATAGTGTGTGAACTGCAGGCAATATTAACCCCTTAACTCCCACCTGAACTGAAGCACATTTTCTCCAGCTTTACCCCAATCCAAAAGCTTCTGGGAAAAAGGTGTGAAAATAGCAGCAAAACTGAGACGAAAACAAGGATGAAAATGTGAGAAAAGTGAGAAAAAATTTACGAAAAAGTACAAAAAAAAGTACAAAAAAATGTACAAAAAAATATACAAAAAAATGACAAAAATTGACAAAAATTGACAAAAAATTGAGTAAAAAAGTGAGAAAAATTTCACGAAAAATGGAGAAAAAATGGAGAAAAAATGGACGAAAAAGTGACAAAAAATGTACAAAAAATGTACAAAAAATGACAAAAATTGACAAAAATTTGACAAAAAAGTGAGAAAAAATGTACGAAAAATGTACAAAAAAAATTACTAAAAATTTGACAAAAAATGTACAAAAAAATGACAAAAATGGACAAAAATTTGAGGAAAAAATGGACGAAAAAGTGATAAGAATTTGACAAAAAAAATGCGAATAATTTGACGAAAAAGTGACAAAAAAGTCACGAAAATTTGACAAAAATGAGTCGACTGCCCAACAAAAAAAGTAATGAAAAAAAATCTGACGTGAGGAAAAAGATCTATTTAGTTTTGTAGGTCTTTCAAATGAGGTGTTACACTGGCCTACAGGATTTGGGTAAAGCTGAACTGGAGAAAACGCTCTCGGTTCAGGTGGGAGTTAAGAGGTTAATAAACAGGATTTATGCACAGAAGAAGTATTTTGGGGGAACATTTTGTCCCTCAGCGCCCCCTAACTAAAACATCTTCCCACGGCTCTGGCTGGACAGGGCTTTGGTGGTCATGCAGTGGTCACGCTCTCCCATCATCAACACAAGGATCTTTTCACATTGTGTTGTGTACAAACAACTTAATATCAGCTTCGCAATTTGGATTTCTACCACGTCATTCCACCACTGACCAGTTGAGCTATCTCTACCACAAATGTCTATCACTAATGGAGAAAAGATTCTCATGCTGTGCTGTTTTTTTGGACTTAGCAGCTGCATTCGATTCTGTACCGCATCCTGCAATAATTCAAAAACTTCCATCATATGGAATCCGTGGAAATCTCTTTCGTTGGATTGTAAATTATCTCACGGACAGACAGCAGGCTGTCAAAATCAACAATATTCTGTCAGAAATGCGTTCTGTCCACTCAGGCGTGCCTCAAGGAAGCACCCTGGCTCCCACTCTGTTTGTGCTGTTCATGAATGATCTTTCACATCTGATTCCTGGTGAAATCCAATCATCAAGCAAGCCTGGGACTGTAAACGATTGTCTTCTCTATGCTGACGACACTACACTGTTTGTTGCATCCCAACAGCTCCCTCTAATGGTGGAGAAAGTAAATGAAGATCTCCTGGACATTGCTAAGTGGGCTGAAACGTGGGGTATGCAATTTAATCCAAGCAAAACCAAAGCAATGTTTCTCTCCAAAATGCAAAATGCAAACATCGACATCAAGTTCATGGGCTGTCCAGTCGAAATGGTTAATGAACATCTCCATCTAGGATTTTGGATTACAAGCAATCTCAAATTTGACAAACAAGTGGACTACGCCTGCCGAAAGGCGGCATCTCAAATGTTCCTCCTTCGTAGACTCTCCCTCTCTGTTAATGACAAGAATCTATTAACAAGACTGTATAAATGTTATATTCTGCCTCATTTTGAATATGCATCACCTGTCTGGGCCGCTTTGAATGTCACACAAACCAACCGCTTGGAAAAACTCCAACGCCGAGCCATTAGGATCATACTACACTACTCCTACACGCAACCAGTTACAGATGGGGACTATGAAGAACTCAAACTGGCTCATTTCAAACACAGAAGAGGCTTTGCAGTTATGTGCTATGGCTACAAGCTGTTACGAGGATCACTTCCAAAGGCTCTCCAGTCCCTATGTCCAACTGTTAAAAGAACTCCTGTTGAAACACGGAATAAAACACTTGTCCATCTGGGCATCGAGTTCCCCACGAGTCGAGCACTGGATCGATCTCCATTTCTATTCGCAACAAAGCTACTAAACAAAATTCCAGAACTGTGGGACTGTCCTACTTTGGACTGTTTTAAAAACAAATTATGGGACACCGATAAGAGGCTCATCTTTGATGTTATGTTTTAATATTCATGAACCAGCCGTCAATGCCCTTGGGCACGACGTTTTTACGTTAAAGTTGTAATAAAAAAAAAATAAATAAAAATAAAAAAAAAATTGCAGAATCTTATCGAAACGGTTCAACCATATATTAGAGCAGGGGAAGGCAACGTCAGGCCCTACTGTCCTGTACAAGGACCTGTGTCGGTTTGGTCCCTGTGTTTCAACTTGACAACATCGTACTTCGACCTTAGACGACTCACAGACACAGAACAGGCATCAGAACGTTTTATTGAACATACGAATGATTGAACGACATGAGCTGCTGGCATTGAACGCTAGCCAGTGTCTTCCCCGGAGCCTGGACACTGGTGGAGGTAGAAGGAGACCCGGGGTGTTGATGAGCAGAGGAGAGCCAGGCGGAGAAGGGGGTGGAGGAGGGTCGTAGCACGGCTGGGAAACTCTGAGTGATTCACCAGGGGGCTTAAGAAGGAGAGCCTGTGATTGGCTGACGTGTAGGCGCGGCTTGAGCTGGGTCTGTGATTGGATGATTGAAGAGCCGCCGGTGATGAGGAGATGAATGAATGCAGCTGGTACGTCTTCCAGGTTGAATTTGTGCATAAGCTTCATGTGTATGGCCGTTTCTCAATCTGTGGACTTGTGCGGACTTCTGTGCTCGTGGACTCGTGATCATCACGCGCGGCCCAAGTCCTGCTCCAATTCAAAGTTCGCTTCTCAGCAAGTTTGCTGTAAATCCCTGGGTGAGAACGTGCTCCGCCCGTTTTACCGAGGATGCATCAGAGGAGACTTGTGCGTCTCCGCCAGCTATATTTCCCACAATCCGTTTGGTTTTGAGCACGTGGCTCATCGAGAGCCCCCACCTGCAGCGGCCCCTCCTCCTCACACCGAGCCTCTCCAGCTGAACTACAGCTGATCGCGCGTATGTAAATAAACGCGGAGATGTTCCCGGTTTAAGAGTCTTTTATCCTCAGAGACGTGTCTCCTTTGAACATGCTTTTATTTTCTCACAACAATCAGCAACAGTTTCATTTAAAGTCTTTACGTCATGAACAGGTCATTGAGGACAAATAAGATAAGATAAGATAAACCTTTATTGATCTCACAAAGGAGAAATTCACTTGTTACAGTCGGCGTTCAAGAAGATCACTCAGAGTTAATAATGCATTTTACTTGTACATTGTTTTATATAGGGGGCGCTGCAGACACATCTTTATATGCGAACTTCAAAAACAGTTAAATATTTTAAAGTCTAAATTGTTTGTTCGTTTTTTCAGAATAATTTGCAACCCCCCAAACAAGTTCATATTTGATCTATTTGTTTTTTATTATTATTGTTTCAGTTTGCACATCACATTTATAATGACTTTCCACATAGCGCCTTATTTATAGGCTATAATTGTAAAAAATAATGTGAAATTGTATAAAATGTAAACATGTATTTTTGTTTATTGCAAAAATGTATCATTTATGTATTTAAAAACATATTTCCACTTCGACTGCAGTGTCACCCTTTTAATTTCATATGAGGTGATTTAATGTTATAAAAGCTCTATGTTCAGGAGCGACTTCCTGTGATGTCATCGAGTTCACTCGTTCCAAACGCTGAAAAAGCCGAGTCCGCACTCGTGAACTCCTCAAGTCCGTTCTCTGAGTCTGCACCCGCAAGTCCGTACCCCGGAGTTCACAATACGGAGTCTGAGAACTGAGAAACGGCCATGGACTCTGATCATGTGACATGTCTTGCATCATGTGACGTATCCTGACACATGACCCATGCAATCAAGCACTGCATATATACAGCTGTATTTGAGCTGTGTTATTGTCTGAAGTGGGCCTGAAATGTCACTCGGTGAGCATTATAAAAGCTGGGGAGCTACACTGATTTCTTTTTTATTCCTGTTTTGTTTATCCTGCACACTGACTCGACCTGTGGATGTGCGTGTTTTACCCACAGAACATCCCATTACATCATATATAACGTAAAACATTGGAGAAAATGGTTCTTTACTTCGTCCCTCAACGACACAAACTTGCTTTCCCCTGTATTAGAGCTTGGCTACTGTTTTATTGGTTCATGTATTCATGTTGTGACTTCTGTTTCATTATAAACACTTTGTTGTTCACTCTTACAGGCATTCATTAATTAACCCTTTAATAGTTTGCTCAGCCGTTTGGTAGAGCACACTTTATTAAATAATGTGTTGTTTCTAATTCTGCCTATCTCTACTATTCTCTACCAAGTGTGTAATACTCGAAATATCCAGTTTAGATAAGGATTGGACTAGTTTGGACTGTTTTAGACCTGGTTTGGATTTGTTTAGATCAAGCTTACACTAGTTTTGGTCAAGTTTGGACTGGTTTAGATCAAGTTTGGACTGGTTTAGATCAAGTTTGGACTGGTTTAGATCAAGTTTAGACTGGTTTAGATCAAGTTTGGACTGGTTTAGATCAAGTTTGGACTGGTTTAGATCAAGTTTAGACTGGTTTAGATCAAGTTTAGACTGGTTTAGATCAAGTTTGGACTGGTTTAGATCAAGTTTGGACTGGTTTAGATCAAGTTTAGACTGGTTTAGATCAAGTTTAGACTGGTTTAGATCAAGTTTGGACTGGTTTAGATCAAGTTTGGACTGGTTTAGATCAAGTTTGGACTGGTTTAGATCAAGTTTGGACTGGTTTAGATCAAGTTTGGACTGGTTTAGATCAAGTTTAGACTGGTTTAGATCAAGTTTAGACGGTTAGATCAAGTTTAGACTGGTTTAGATCAAGTTTGGACTGGTTTAGATCAAGTTTGGACTGGTTTAGATCAAGTTTGGACTGGTTTAGATCAAGTTTAGACTGGTTTAGATCAAGTTTAGACTGGTTTAGATCAAGTTTGGACTGGTTTAGATCAAGTTTGGACTGGTTTAGATCAAGTTTAGACTGGTTTAGATCAAGTTTAGACTGGTTTAGATCAAGTTTGGACTGGTTTAGATCAAGTTTGGACTGGTTTAGATCAAGTTTGGACTGGTTTAGATCAAGTTTGGACTGGTTTAGATCAAGTTTGGACTGGTTTAGATCAAGTTTAGACTGGTTTAGATCAAGTTTAGACGGTTAGATCAAGTTTAGACTGGTTTAGATCAAGTTTGGACTGGTTTAGATCAAGTTTGGACTGGTTTAGATCAAGTTTGGACTGGTTTAGATCAAGTTTGGACTGGTTTAGATCAAGTTTGGACTGGTTTAGATCAAGTTTAGACTGGTTTAGATCAAGTTTAGACGGTTAGATCAAGTTTAGACTGGTTTAGATCAAGTTTAGACGGTTAGATCAAGTTTAGACTGGTTTAGATCAAGTTTGGACTGGTTTAGATCAAGTTTGGACTGGTTTAGATCAAGTTTGGACTGGTTTAGATCAAGTTTGGACTGGTTTAGATCAAGTTTAGACTGGTTTAGATCAAGTTTGGACTGGTTTAGATCAAGTTTAGACTGGTTTAGATCAAGTTTGGACTGGTTAAAACACCCACAGAACATCCCATTACATCATATATAATGTAAAACATTGGAGAAAATGGTTCTTTACTTCGTCCCTCAATGACACTAACTTGCTTTCCCCTGTATTAGAGCTTGTGAACTTTTTTTTATGTGGCTACTGTTTTATTGGTTCATGTATTCATGTTGTGACTTCTGTTTCATTATAAACACTTTGTTGTTGACTCTTACAGGCATTCAGTGGATCCCTGATGAGAACGGGGTGGTCACGTTCGACTGCAGGAACAGAAACTGGTTCGTATTGAGCTGAATCATTCCCACATTTCCCGGGTTTAACCTGAATCACAAACATTCACAATAATACGATACTTAGATGTTTCTTCAGAATGTTTATATTTCTGTTGTACTTTTCTCAGGTACATCCAAGCCGCCACTTCTCCCAAAGACGTGGTGATCGTGGTGGACGTCAGCGGGAGCATGAAGGGGCTGCGCCTGACCATCGCCAAACACACCATCAACACCATCCTGGACACGCTGGGGGAGAACGACTTTGTCAACATCATCGCGGTGAGTGCAGAGAGACGGTCGAAAAAAGAACTGATGGAGTAAATAAAGTCAATCCGTGACATTATTTATCTCCTTGTTACTCCTAAAGTCAACAAAAAGACTCATGGTGAGGCGTCTTTCCAATATTACGGCCCTCGCCTCCGGAACCACCTGAGGAAGAGGCTGCACAGAACGTTCATGTTTTTAAGAGCAGGCTCAAGACCCACCTTTTTAGCTTAGCTTTTAACTGATTATTATTATTTTTTCTTTAACTGCTGTGTTGAAGAAAAATAGGCCTGATTTATATCGCGTTTTATTGTCCCTGTTGGTAAATCTGCCCTTTGTATTTGAACCATCCTACTGCGCGACTGCACCGTCCTCCAGGTCTTGAGCTCGGTCTATGGTCTCGAGTTCGTAGCTGGAGGACCACTCTGCTGGGTTAACCCTTATTATACCATGGTCTGGGTGATACTGGATTCTGATTGGCTGGTGCATTATTTTGGTATAACCGCACACGTAGTCCGGTAGTTAAATCACTGGGATGTCACTCCGCTGTGGCGTCGCCATAGCAACGCCTGACACAGCTGAATCAGATAAAGGCGTAATTAGTGACTGACAGGAACGTATGAGATGGATTTAGTGTTTGCTAAATGTTTGTAGAGGAGAGTGAGCAGCTAGGTTAGCTACTGTTAATAACATATGAGCTTTACATTTCTATTGGAAACGCTTAAGGCTATTCATCATTTTCAGGCGTACATAAAATGATCCTGCATTGAAGCATCTTTGTCTGGATTAGTAAAGTCAAACATAAAAGTTTGAGTTGGGGGGGCCCAGGTGTGAGCGACTCCACCGCAGCTGTTTCTTCAGGTTAACCCCTGAACTCCCGCCTGAACCGAGCATGTTTTCTCCAGCTCGGCTTTACCCCAATCCAAAAGCTTCTGGAAAAAAGGTGTGAAAATAGCGACAGAACTGAGACGAAAACAAGGATGAAGATGTGCCAAAAATGTGACAAAAAAAAGACAAAAAATGTGACAAAAAACGACAGAAAATGACAAAAAAAGACAAAAAATGTGACAAAAAAACCCAAAAAAACCCCCCAAAAAGACAAAAATGTGACAAAAAATGTGACAAAAAACGACCAAAAAAACCCCAAAATAGACAAAAATGTGACAAAAAACGACAAAAAAAAGACAAATCATGTGACAAAACATAAGGTAAATAACTGGTGCCCACGAGTGCCGCATATCGGTGTTTCCTTCCAGGGAAAAGTGTTTCCGGGTTAGTCCTGTTGTGTTGTGATTCTGTGCTGATGTTGTGTCGTTGAGCCTGACTGAGATCCTCGTAATAGCTGCGGAGAATGACTCGCTCTGAGACCAGCCTTCAGTGACCGGCTAATAACCCACACAAAATAGTCCCGTAGTCTGGCAGATTTAGTGAGTTTAGTCAATGAAACAAATACTTATTATAAATGTTAGGTTTGTGGGACCCTGGTATAAGCGGATTAAACAACGAGGAGCCGCGTTAGACGTTATAATGCAGGAGGAACAACACTGTGTCGGCCGTTAGAACCGTCTAATGCGGCTCCGAGTTGTTCAACCCTTACATAACACCTTTTAAAAACTTACGTTAAGGGAGCTTCGACACAAAAATGTGCTTGTAACTTTAAAGAGCTATAACTAAATGACGGAACAATATTTTTTAAAACTTTCAAAATAAAAAAAAAGTTTGAAAAAATGTTGTTCCTTCATTTGTTTTTTATAGCTCTCTAAAGTTACAAGCACATTTTTGTGTCGAAGCTCCCTTAACGTAAGTTTTTTACCAAAATCGCCGCTACATAAACAAATTTTTACTTAGAAACAAATCCAGACATCAGGCCACATCAGCCAGAACAGAAATATACCATTTTGCTTTGGAAAAAAACAAGAAAAACAAGATATTTTTTGAACATTGAACTATTGAAACTTTGGGTCAGAAAGTTGGCAATGAAAGGGTTAAAAACATTATGAAAGTTATATTATTTTTATATGTATGTAAAGAGGAGAGTCAGACCTTCACCATCAAAAAAAAAGAAAAGAAATATTGTTCCTTCACGGAGTTATAGCTCTCTAAAGTTTCAAGCACATTTTTGTGTCGAAGCGCTCATAACGTGAGCAGTTTATTTATGAGTGTTTACAACGGGGTAAAAATCCAAATGACATCAAATTATTTTAGACTAAAAAATAAAAATATATAGAAATATCACTCAATTGGCTTTAAAAATGTAGGAGTTATGCATAAAATAATAGTTGCGTGAACTTTCAGATGTTTCCTTGTTCAACAAAAAACAGTTTACTCCCTGCAAACATTCAAATCATGTTTTCAGACCGTGATGGGGGTTAGAACCTGAGAAGGAAAATGAATCTTAAGAAAAAATATTCCCGTACAACTCAAAAAAGTCTGTCTGTTACACGAAGTGGAGTCGACCTCTGGAACTCATTAGAAGAGGATTTAAAAATGCGTTCAACTGTAGGACAATTTAAAATAATGTACAGAAAGCAAATACTGGAAAAGTCTGCAAAACTCCTGTAATTAATCTTCTGTTCCTGAACTATGAATTGTCTTTGTTATTTTGATCCTTGATAATGAGGAGTGTGTTATGAATCCGGATTTGTTATGCGATGTCCAGAATGTGCACCTTCAACCTTATGCAAGAGCAACACAAGAACGTCATGAACTAATGACTTTACTGTTTGGGATTTGCTAAGTGGAGCCGTTTTTGTTGATTTAAGGGGAGACACTACAGGCAAAACTCAATTTTTTCAGTTTTCAGGTTTTGGGCCAAATTGGTCTCTGAACATATAAGCTTTCACCCAGAAACCAAAAATATGCCTAATCTTCACAATAACATGTTTAAATATTGCGCTGATTCAATGTTCCCCCATAGACTTATATGGGAGAACACAATTTCAAGGGCCTTTTTCTCAAAACACATTTTTCTGTCATTGTGGCGACACTATGTCCACGTCAGTCGGACCTAAAGACTTCACATTTTCCAGCCTCGGACCGAACAATATTTGGAAGATTTTTTCAGAGGGATTTTATATTATTTAATCCCTTAAGCCCCATTTATTGAGTTTTGAATGTCAAAAAATGAGGCGAAAATTAAATTTTTTACAAATTTGTCCACTAAAAATCAGCTTATTTTAAAACTAAACAAGAAATCCAGAATCCCCTCTGAAAAAGTCTTGGCAACTCATTTATCAATAAAATGAAACAATAAATTTGAATGTAGCTCTATCCATTATTCAGATTTCGTCGCCGAAAAGATGGGAAATTTGGGGCATTTTTAGGCATAAAACACCTTGTTCTTATATGAAAAGATAAAATGACAGAAAACTTGCAATGTATTTTTTTCTCACATTTATGCCAGTGATCGACAGCAACAGCTTCAAATTTGATATCTGTAAATTTACATTTTTCTCCCTATTCACCTGCAGTGTCTCGCCTTAATTCGCTACTAAGGCAATTCCTCAGTCTGGAATTGCCGCATAGATCTCATGGTTAAAGCCTAATTATACATTAAAAATATTGTGCCGTGAGCAGTAGTTTAAGTTGTGTAAGTCTGAAAGGAGGGGTAGGGCCTTATAAGTTATAACTAACTTCTTCCTACTCCCTTTGAGCAGCAGTTACCTCTTATGTTGTGAATAATTCTGTATGTTATATGTATACTATACCTGTATGCATCTGTTGCGCAAATAAAAAAACAAACAAACAAATGTTTTCTTGTTCCCGCTGAGCTGCTGCTGCACTTCCACATGTTCCGTGTCCACAGAGTTCACGAGCACACGCTAATCCGCGCCGTACACTTACATCTGTGAGTGACCCAGAAACCCAGTCCCACACAAACAAACAAACACGCTAAACTGACAGCGATTAAAAGCTCCGCTCTGTCACGTGGGCCGTGTTTAATCAACACCGGTTTAAAATTCCTGAAGGCTCGAAACTCTTTTTTTTTTGGGGGGGAGAGGGTTTCCAGGGATTTTTGGCAGCGTTTCCTCGATAACTCCAAATCAGTGTCATAATAAGCCGTTTATCCTGGTATTACAGCGTGTGTAATCATACGCTGCAAATCCACCGCCCTCCAGCTGTTTCTGTGGAGTTTAAAGCCACTCCCTTCGCATTTCAGTGACTGGATAAAAAAGACAACAGAGCGTTAATTCAAACTTGTAATATTTTTCAATGTTTAAATAGTTCTCCTGGTCAATTTAGTACATTATGGAAATAAAATGGGTAATTTATTCTTCTTTTTTTTTTTAGAATAGATACAGACGGCATTGCGTCATAGAAGGGGCCGTGGCTTTGTCAAGGAGAAAAATAGAATCTTTAGAGAAACACAATTTTCCACTGTTTTAGCCATTTTCTGGTGGAATATGAACTTATTTATCACATAAATAAAGTCCAGTGTAAATCGGGCCCATGTGGATATTTTCTCACAGCAGATTGTTCAGTAGAAGTGAAAAAACGGCAGCTAGTGCTAGCTATCCGTTAGCATTAGCACAATGTTAACATGTAGCATCATGTTAGCATCTCCGTTATTCATGTATTTATGGGCTGTTGAACCACTTTGCTCCTCCCCATGTCTTTGTATCTTTATGTAGTAGAAACTATTTTCATAATTCAGCATTTGTTAAAATAGTTTTTGAATAATTAGATGTGTTGTTTCTAATTCTGCCTATCTCTACCCAGTGTGTAATACTCAAAATATCCAGTTTAGATATGGATTGGACTAGTTTGGACTGGTTTATGCTGGTTTGGACTGGTTTATGCTGGTTTGGATTGGTTTGGATCAAGTTTAGACTGGTTTAGATCAAGTTTAGTCTGGTTTAGATCAAGTTTAGACTGGTTTAGATCAAGTTTAGACTGGTTTAGATCAAGTTTAGACTGGTTTAGATCAAGTTTAGACTGGTTTAGATCAAGTTTAGGCTGGTTTATGCTGGTTTGGACTGGTTTATGCTGGTTTGGATTGGTTTGGATCAAGTTTAGACTGGTTTAGATCAAGTTTAGACTGGTTTAGATCAAGTTTAGACTGGTTTAGATCAAGTTTAGACTGGTTTAGATCAAGTTTAGACTGGTTTAGATCAAGTTTAGATTGGTTTGGATCAAGTTTAGACTGGTTTATGCTGGTTTGGACTGGTTAAGATCAAGTTTAGACTGGTTTAGATCAAGTTTGGATTGGTTTGGATCAAGTTTAGACTGGTTTAGATCAAGTTTGGATTGGATCAAGTTTAGACTGGTTTAGATCAAGTTTAGGCTGGTTTATGCTGGTTTGGATTGGTTTGGATCAAGTTTAGACTGGTTTAGATCAAGTTTAGGCTGGTTTAGATCAAGTTTAGGCTGGTTTAGATCAAGTTTAGGCTGGTTTATGCTGGTTTGGACTGGATTAGATCAAGTTTAGACTGGTATAGATCAAGTTTAGACTGGTTTAGATGAAGTTTGGATTGGTTTGGATCAAGTTTGGACTGGATTAGATCAAGTTTAGACTGGTTTAGATCAAGTTTAGACTGGTTTATGCTGGTTTGGACTGGTTAAGATCAAGTTTAGACTGGTATAGATCAAGTTTAGACTGGTTTAGATCAAGTTTGGATTGGTTTGGATCAAGTTTGGACTGGATTAGATCAAGTTTAGACTGGTTTAGATCAAGTTTAGGCTGGTTTAGATCAAGTTTAGACTGGTTTAGATCAAGTTTAGACTGGATTAGATCAAGTTTAGACTGGTTTATGTTGGTTTGGACTGGTTTAGATCAAGTTTAGACTGGTTTAGATCAAGTTTAGACTGGTTTATGTTGGTTTAGACTGGTTTAGATCAAGTTTAGACTGGTTTAGACCAGGTATCGATTGGTTTATACTGTTTTAGACCAGTTGTAGACAAATTTACATCAGGTTTGGACCGGTTTGCCTCCCCAATGGTTAGAAAATACTTCTTTTTTTTTATCGTTGCGGGAGTATACATTAAAAGGTTAAGCCTAATCACTGACTTTGTTGAAATATTGTATTTATTTTATTTTTCTCCATATTTTTTCTTTGTATTTAATTATATTTACTGGATATTTTCTTTTCAAACCGGCCAAAGGTTTATGTTTTAATCAGCCCGTTTTTCAGACTTCTCTGCTTCTGCATCACGTCTCTGTATTAACAGTGTTCTGATTCTGTTCTGCACAGCTGGACAGTAGATTTCCCGACATGAAGGATGAATAAAGTGCATCTGTTGTTTTACAGTACAGTGATTATGTGCGATACGTGGAGCCGTGTTTCAAGGGGACTCTGGTGCAGGCGGATCTGGATAACAGAGAGGTACAAGCATCAACACTTAACCCCTGTGCCACATCAGTCATAAGCTGCTATTTAGTGCTAATCTCACTGAGAGCGATTATCTCATCACCGCAGCACTTTATGTTCATAACGCAGTGTTTAACCTTTTCCTGCAGGCAATTAACATCATCCAGATCAGAGATAATAGTTTCCTTTTTTACATATAAAGAGCTTCATTGTTTTAGATAGTTTTGCAGATGCTTCTTTTGTGGCGTTTTATTTGTTTTGTAGTTTTTCGTGCCGCTTCCTCGTCTTTCCCACGCTTATCCATCCATAGGGCGACGGAGATGACTGTGTAATCTAAATATGGTCATTTCCTGTCTGGCAGCAATGGAAAAAAACAATTCCGAGATAGACATGCTCATGCGCAAACTTTTCTCGAAATGAGGTTTTCATTCCACTCTTATGACAACATCACTTTAGTAACTCCAGTCTTGTGAAGGTTTCCTGAGGGAGTTGTTATTATCTAAGTCCTAACCTGATTTATTGAATTTTAAATCCCCCAAAACAAGGCAATATTTGAATGTTTACAGATTTATTTTTCCGTTCAACACATTGAGGCCGCTCTGTTTTGGGGATTTAGCTGTAGAGTGCCAACAATCCAGACCATTTTTCATGATATTTGTAGCACCACAGCGTATTCTGTGTTATAGCTGTGGACACAGGCTGGGGCTCGTTTGAAAGACGATACTCTAAGCTCTCCATAGGTGAAAACAGTTTAATTCTATGTGCCTCGGTTCCTGAGAAAAATAAGCCAGGCAGAGGCTAATTTTGATCAAAATCACAGATTTTTTTGTAGATTTGGAGATAATTAGTGTTTTATGAAACACTCTCCTTTCTGATCAACTCCTCTCTGGACGGACACTAACGTTATGTGAAGAGGCAAATGCCTAAATATATTTGTTTCTAGTCAATTTTCAAGGACAACATTGTTGACACGTTTTGAAACACCTCGTGTTATCGATCTCTTTTTATGGCGTGTGCATTTAAACATCCTGGTTCTTGGATTGAAGACTTTAACAGGATGTTTCTCAGCCGTACTTGGACTGATTTGAACCATTTAAAAACTCAGAGAAACGGTAAAATCTGCACTGTTTTGATCTGTAAATGAGAAGCCTCTGCTTTGTCAAACATGCTCAAGAGAGTGAGAGAGAAGTGTCTGCTTTACAGTTGTTCGCTACACAACACCACGCCCCCTCAGACTAACACCAAAAGAAATGCAATAATATATATAAAATGTCCAGATCGTGACATTTCACAAGTTTTTGAGTCCTTTATTTCACTTCTGTTCATCAGAGAGCTTCAAAAATCACACATACATTTCCTTTGAAAACATCTTTGTAAGTTATATATCACAAAAATGAAACCAAACATTTCAACCTGTCTCAATCTAGTATTTAGATTTTGTCGGTGTGTTGTTAGACATCTTTAGCAGGTGCACAGTATGAAAAACATTTGCACCCCAGTGTATGTTCAGTCATTGTCCCTCGTCTGCATCAGCATCAACATCACATATCTGAGTATTTATTGTCGTCTTTGTTCTTGTGTTTTCCTGCAGCATTTCAAAATACTGGTGGATGAGCTCCACGTTAAAGGCGAGGGCAAAGTCACCAAGGCCATGAAGGAGTCTTTCAAGATCCTTAACGAGGTTCGTTTTAAGCACCGACTCACACTGAGCGTCTGAATCACATACGAGGAGAGAACGAGCCCACGATGGAGCCCATGATTCCCACCACCTTCTCAATCCTGTCTAAACACCCGAGCGTCCATCAGCTAAATAACTTTGGAAAGGCAACAAATGACATGTATCCTCGCTTAACCCCCACTTAAACCAAGCACATTTTCTCCAGTTCGGCTTTACCCAAATCAAAAAGCTTCTTGAAAAGAGTCAAAATCTTCTTTTCAAAAGAAGAACCGTCTGGGCCGATAATATCCCGATTTTACCCAATATCGGTTCAATCACGCACCAAGAGCCGTCACCGCCCTCTTCCAATCATTAACAATGTCGGCGTGGCACACATCAGGGCGGGGCAGGTGATCGACAAAGAGGAAACAAAGCAAAATCACAAGGACAGAACAGACAAGTCAAAATAAAACACTTAAGGACAAGAACACCGAGCAGAATCAAGGGGGAACTGAACCTGACAGAGCCGTGACAATGTGCTCCCACAGGCCACCGCCATGGGCCAGGGCAGTCTGTGTAACCAGGCCATCATGCTCATCACGGACGGAGCCATGGAGGACTTCGAGGATGTGTTTGAGGAGTTTAACTGGCCCGACAAACGGGTCAGTCCGAGAGTAACACTCACTGATCTCACCGTATGCGTGTACTGTTTATTATCGTCTCTTTTTTTTTTCTCCTCCAGGTCCGGGTTTTCACGTACCTCATCGGGAGAGAAGTGACGTTTGCTGAAAACGTTAAATGGATCGCCTGCAACAACAAGGGTAGGTCTTAAAATAATCCTAACCGTCCCCTTTTTCCTCTAACTCCGCCCGATACTGAGTCCACACGAGCTCTTACTAAAATGTGACATCAACCGACTGCCAAGCGCTGATTCGCCACAGGAGAGCCGGTGTAGCGATTTCAAACTACCCCCCATTCACCTTACCCCCCGGTACTTTGAAATTGATTTCAGATTACCCCCGCCGCAATATGTATTGTTTGTTTGGCACGGTTGCGTTAAATAGAAAATGCCCGGATGTTAATTGCTAATAATAGCTACAACTCTAGTAACTTTTCATCTGGTAAGGTTAGCTTTAGTTCGTAAACTCCACTATCCTTAAGTTTTGGGCTAAGCTAAGGTTAGCTTTAGCTCGTAAACTCCACTATCCTTAAGTTTAGGGCTAAGGTAAGGTTAGCTTTAGTTCGTAAACTCCACTATCCTTAAGGTTAGGGCTAAGGTAAGGTTAGCTTTAGCTCGTAAACTCCACTATCCTTAAGTTTAGGGCTAAGGTAAGGTTAGCTTTAGTTCGTAAACTCCACTATCCTTAAGGTTAGGGCTAAGGTAAGGTTAGCTTTAGCTCGTAAACTCCACTATCCTTAAGTTTAGGGCTAAGGTAAGGTTAGCTTTAGTTCGTAAACTCCACTATCCTTAAGGTTAGGGCTAAGGTAAGGTTAGCTTTAGCTCGTAAACTCCACTTTCCTTAAGTTTAGGGCTAAGGTAAGGTTAGCTTTAGCCCGTAAACTCCACTATCCTTAAGTTTAGGGCTAAGGTAAGGTTAGCTTTAGTTCGTAAACTCCACTATCCTTAAGGTTAGGGCTAAGGTAAGGTTAGCTTTAGCTCGTAAACTCCACTTTCCTTAAGTTTAGGGCTAAGGTAAGGTTAGCTTTAGCTCGTAAACTCCACTATCCTTTAGGTTACGGCTCCAACCGCGGTTCCTGTAAGGTATTTTATGGATGAAGAAAGCAGTTGAGAGGGGGGTAGTCTGAAATCAGGGGGGGTAGCTTGAAATCGTGTTCATCTTACCCCCAGGGGTAACTTGAAACTGATTTCAAATTACCGGGGGGTAGCCTGAAATGGGGGGTAGTTTAAAACCTTTACACTGGGACCGCCCCCTGAAGGAGAAACACACATAGTTTTAATGCTTTAACTGCTTACATTATTTTAAACGCCTTTGTAAGAGAATATCCAATTCCTCTTTCTAGCATCCATCAAAAAATATTATAGACTGTTTGTGTCAGCTTGAAGTTGTCCATGTTTCCTAAGCTCGTAAATATCAGTGTGAGAGGGAGTGAATTAGCAGAAGCTACAATGCACCTGGGTCCAAAAGCACTCAGTTATTTCAAACGAAATAACTCGGACAGGTGGCAAACCATCAGGGTTGCCAGATTCTCAAAACCATAATATCGTACAAAGCTGATACGGCTCATATCATCACTGCCCCGAACAACAACACAGGCGCACACACTGTACCTTTTATTATCTCTCCGTTGTGAGATCAATAAAGGCTATAGATACAGACTGGATTCGCCCATATATGGTCATGTTTGAAAACAGTTAAGGGGGATCACAATTTGGAGAAAAATCTAAACTTTCTCTAATTATTCAAAAACTACTTTAACAAACGCTGAATTAGGAATATAGTTTCTACTAAATAAAGATACAAAGACATGGGGAGGAGCAAAGTGGTTCAACAGCCCATAAATACATAAATAACAGAGAATGCTAACATGATGCTACATGTTTGCATCGGGCTAATGCTAATGGTTAGTGGGAAAATATCCATATGGGCCTGATTTACACTTGACTTTCTTTATGTGATAAATAAGTTCATATTCCACTAGAAAATGGTTAAAAAGAGTGAAAAATTGTGTTTCTCTAAAGCAAGGGTCACCAGCCTTATTTCAGCTGAGCTACTTTAAGAGCATTAAGTAGTTCGAGGGCGACCAGTTAAAACAAATCCTAAAGACTTAAACGTACACTGTTCACTTATAGGATATTGACCCCATATTATATTAAAATAGCTTTATTTTAAACTCATACTGAGTCACAAGAACTGAAATAACTGTAATTTTAAGAATTAGATTCAAGAAAATGAAGTGTTTTACACTTTAGAAAAAGTCCCAAGGGCTACTGGACATGCCCTAAAGGGCCCCTGGGAGCCCGCGGGCACCACGTTGGTGACCCCTGCTCTAAAGATTCTATTTTCCCCCTCGGCGAGGCCACGCCCCCTTCTATGACGAGATGCGTCTGTATCTTATCTTATCTAATCTTATTACATTACACACACACACGACCTGCTGACCAAAGAGGATGCGTCTGCCCCCTGTTTCGTTCTAAGAATAAAGAAACGGGTAAATTACGTGCTAATGCTAACGCTAGCTACAACTGCCGTTTGTTCGCTTCTACTGAACACTGAATAAATATTCATATGGACCTGATTTAGACTTGACTTTACTTATGTGATAAATAAGTTCATATTCCACCAGATAATGGCTAAAAAGAGGGAAAAATCATGTTTCCAAAAAGGTTCTGTTTTCCCCTCAGCGAGGCCACGCCCCCTTCTAGGACGAGATGCGTCTGTATCTGTGATCTGAAGCCCATGTCCAGCTGAAAATGGTCATGTGACTCTTTTGGGTCCAATCCCACCAGTTAGGAGGACAAGGGCACTAAGAGACTTTCTGTGTCCAGTGTTAATTTTGACAACGTATTTTATTTTAGTTTTAGTGTTTTGACTAAAATGTAATGTCATTTTAGTTGAGATTTAGTCTAAAAAATCTTTTCAATTTTAGTCTAGTTTTAGTCGACTAAAATTAAGACTAATTGAGTGGACTTTGCATTGATAATATGTATTCTAATCATATTTAATGTTGTTCCTCTGCTTCATGGAGCTGCTCCACATGAACAAAGCTCAGAGCTGATCCTTTAACAGAGAATTTACATGATCTGAGGCTCTTTCAGACGCTCAATACAAGTTTGGATGATTTTAGTCTCTCCTTTTCATTTTCATTTAGTCTGATTTTAGTCGACTCAAATATCTGGACATTTTAGTCACAGTTTTAGTCTCATGAGAAACTCTTAATTTAGTTTTAGTCCAATTTTAGTCACAAAAACATCACTTTGACTAAAATTAAGACTAAATATTTTAGTCGACGACATTAACACTGTCTGTGCCATCAAAGTGATACACACGTTTGTTCCCAGGGTATTACACGCATGTTTCCACGCTGGCTGACGTCCAGGAGAACGTGATGGAATATCTCCACGTGCTGAGTCGGCCGATGGTGATCAACCACGACCACGACATCATCTGGACCGAAGCCTACATGGACAGTGTGGTCAGTGCGTCCATTAGATTTGCTCTGCTTAACACTTTTGGAGAATATTTTTACCAACATAAAACCATTAAAAAAAGACACAGTTCTGACTGGACAGCGATAAAGAGGTGAGGAACGGTGTGAAATAAAGCGTTTTTGAAAGACAAAGCCAGTGTGAACGTTGCCGTATGCCAAATTCTGCCTCTCCACACAAATCTGCAGTACGAGCGGCCAAGCACAGATTTCCAAACCACTGAGCTCTACTCCAGACGATCCTGCTCAGGCCGTTCTGCTTTTCACAGTTTCTGGTTTTGCACATTGTGTTTCATCAATTACATGCCTTTGTTGTTTGTTCCGTTTGTCGACTCCCACCGTCAGCTTCCAAACAAAGCCGAGGTAAAAGCGCCGGGTCTGTAGAAGCAGATGTCCCGAGTCCCGCGTAGACTAAGTTTAGAGGGATTTTAGTGATGAGTCGTTGTGATTGTTGTGGTGGTGACGGTTTAGGATACAGCCCACGTTCCAGGTGTGAGTACAGGTAACAAGAAAGTCATTACACTTTTTTTATTTTATTTATTTATTTATTTATTTATTTATTTGAAAGGGACATGTGTGAACAATAAACATGTACTGCACTACAACATTTACAGCCAAGGCTAATTTGCAATGTCCGTCCCTAGAATGTCTTTTCAAATTCACACAGAAAGTACAAAAAATACATTTACAGTAACATTAATTAATTAATTCTGACATTACACAGAGGAAGTGCATTGAGTGCAGACTAAAAATGATCTCTTTTTAAAATACGCTTTAGTTCATTTTTAAAAGCCCCCAGATCTAAGTCCTGTTTCAGCTCAGGAGGCAAAGAGTTCCAGAGTTTAGCTCCTGGACGGTAAAAGCCGACTGTCCAAAGGTCTTTTTTCTAACGGGTACTTTCACATTTCCATCAGCAGCTCCTCGTGTGATGGAGCCACTGATCCAAGTGGAACTATGAGCCGTCTGAGAACATCAGGGGCTGTGCAGACATTTGTACATTCATTTTAAGTTACAGAATTTTATAAAATTTTCAAAGTTAAGAAAGTTTAACCTCTGCAATACTTTTTTTATGGATTTTTGTCACTTTTTTCACATTTTGAAAAAAAAATTGTAATTTTTTTGTCATTTTTTTGTCATTTTTTCGTCGCTTTTTTATCAATTTTTTGTAATTTTTTTGTCACATTTTGTCATTTTTTTTGTCATTTTTTTGTCATTTTTTTGTCATTTTTTTGTCATTTTTTTTGTCATTTTTTTTGTCATTTTTTTGTCATTTTTTTGTCATTTTTTTTTATAATTTTTTGTCATTTTTTTGTCAATTTTCTGTCAATTTTTTGTCAAATTTTCATCACATTTTGAAAAAAAAATTGTCATTTTTTTTGTCATTTTTTTGTCATTTTTTCGTCACATTTTGTCATTTTTTTTGTCATTTTTTGTCATTTTTTGTCATTTTTTTCATCGATTTATTATACATTTTTTGTCTTTTTTTTTTACATTTTGTCAAATCACATAACGTAGTAATAATACCAGGAGTAGTTTGGCATCCGCGCAGTAAAGTGAAGATTACTGCGCGGATTTCGAACTACTCCTGGTATTATTACGCCTTACAATATAGTCCCCCCTTTTATCCGCTTAGAAAACCCACATTGTTTAATTGTGTGTAATTATACTTTGTAGTGGAACACTTCACGTAACCATATTTAAATAGTGAAAACGTGGAAGAGCTTGGTAGCTTCTATCTTGACCTGTTTTGGAGCTATAGAGGAGAGAGGGAGAGGCTAAATGCTAACGCCGTCTGCGCTGTGTTTACGTGACTGAAGATCAGACAGGTCCTACAGAACTCGTCACAGCTCAGGTAAGAACATATCTCAGTGTGGAAAAACGCTGGCCTGTTCCTTTAAGAGTACCTGTACTTACACGTGTCATTACTTTCTTGCTACTCCGCACTTACACCTGGAACGCGGGCTGTTTTCTAAAGCGTTATCGTTGTGGTTAGACAATATGCTTGGACATTTTATTGAGGAGTAATAGACGTTCTCCTGTAAATATGATCTCCCACAGTTTGGCCTCACAGCTGCAGCATTTGTACTTTTATTTTTTGTTATTTCAGCTTTTCAACACTCAAGCACAAAACCTCCTCCTCATGACCTCCGTGGCTATGCCTGTTTTTAGCAAGAAGGAAGAGACGGTGAGTATTGTTGATCTGATCTGCTCAACCTGTCGTACCCGTTCAATATTGTGTGTGTTTAATGTGTTTCTCCCAGTTGTCTCATGGCATTTTGCTGGGTGTGGTGGGGACGGACGTGGCTCTTAAAGAACTAATGAGACTCGCATTAAGATACAAGGTAAACACTTCCTGTGATTTACTGTGAAAGTTTAGTTTCTGCTTATTTATCTGTTCGTGGCACATGATGCAAGTTTACTTTATTAGAGATTTGCTTTAAATGTCTCTCTCTCAGCTTGGAGTCCACGGTTACGCTTATCTCATCACCAACAACGGCTACATCTTGTCCCACCCGGACCTCCGGCCTCTGGTAAGTCAGAAAACATCAGCACTGCCATAGAAAATAAGCCTCTATTTAAAGTTCTCAAACTGCGCCCCAGGGAGAGAGTTTAATTTTACAATTTACCAAAAAATCCCCCCCAAAAAAACAAAACAGAAAACACAAATGCTTTCCTCCAGTATCATTTAACACAAAAATTGGTAATGCTTCATATTAAGGTGCGCTGATTAAGCATTAATATACCATGGTCTGGGTGAATACTGGATTCTGATTGGCTGGTGCATTATTTTGGTATAACCGCACACGTAGTCCGGTAGTTAAATCACTGGGATGTCACTCCGCTGTGGCGTCGCCATAGCAACGCCTGACACAGCTGAATCAGATAAAGGCGTCATTAGTGACTGACAGGAACGTATGAGATGGATTTAGTGTTTGCTAAATGTTTGTAGAGGAGAGTGAGCAGCTAGGTTAGCTACTGTTAATAACATATGAGCTTTACATTTCTATTGGAATCTATTATCTATTATCTATTATGAAATCTATCTATTGATTCCAGAGATGCCGTCTTTATCTATTGCTGGGTTGCAGGTTCTAGAATATGATGATGTCATTGGACCCAACGGGGGGAGGAGCCAGTTTTTCCTATTAACAGCGTTACACTTTCACAAGTCGCAGCTAAAAAGAAAATATATGAATTAAAAAAAATATCATTAATATCAGTCACTGGGTCCATGATCTCTCTGTACAAGACCAAACATTTCCTCAAAAACAAAATATTTTTTCCTCTATATAATAGTATAGGCCTTTAGAACGCTGTGATGTCACCTGCAGCCCAGCAATTGTATGGAGTAAAAATAATTTAGTTTTTGAGGAAAATTTTGGTCTTGTACAGAGAGATCATGGACCCAGTGACTGATATTAATGATCATTTTTGTAATTCAAACATTTTCTTTTTAGCTACGACTTATGAAAGTGTAATGCTGTTAATAGGAAAAACTGGCTCCTCCCCCACTGGGCCGTGTGACATCATCACATTCTAGAACCTGCAACCCAGCAATAGATACAGAGGAATCGCCCATATATGGTCATGTTTGAAAACAGTTAAGGGGGAAAACAATTTTGAGAAAAATCAAACTTTCTCTAATTATTCAAAAAATCTACTTTAACAAACGCTGAATTACAAATATAGTTTTCTACTAATTAAAGACACAAAGACATGGAGAGGAGCAAAGTGGTTCAACAGCCCATAGATACATAAATAACAGAGAATGCTAACTTGATGCTACATGTTAGCATCGGGCTAACGCTAACGGTTAGCTAGTGTTTGCTATGACTGCCGTTTTTTCACTTCTACTGAACAATCTGCTGTGAGAAAATATCCATTTGGACCAGATTTACACTTGACTTTATTCATGTGATAAATAAGTTCATATTCCACCAGAAAATGGCAAAAAAAACTGTAGAAAATTGTGTTTCTCTAAAGATCAGTTTGTTGTTTGTTGCACATTCCAACCTTTTCACATATTTTATTGACGATCAGCACATTCATATTCCAAACAGAACCCTTAACAAATAATACAAACTGTCATTATTCCTCGCTGATTCTCACTGATTCTCGGTCGGGACGGCTTTTCTTCTTCTTTGTATTTTCCAGTACAAGGAGGGAAAGAAGCTCAAGCCAAAACCCAATTATAACAGCGTGGATATATTGGAGGTAGAATGGGAGGACGCTGACGAGCTGGTGAGTCACAACTGCCGTGTTTTGTGTGTTTACCTTCGCCTTTATGAACCCGGCGTCCGAATCCATCCCTCCATCTTTGTTTTTCAGCTCAGGACGTCCATGGTGAAAGGAGAAACTGGGAGCTTAACTTTAGATGTGAAAGCTTCTGTGGATAAAGGGGCAAGTCTGTGTTTCAAGTAGGGCTGTGCAATTAATCGAAATTCGATTACAACAGTAAACGATTACAAAATTAGCATAATGGCAAAAAATCGATTTTCAATTTTTTTTTTCAATTTTTTTTTTTTTTTTTTTCAAATTTTACATTTTTTGATTTTTGTCACTTTTTTGCTGGATTTTTGTCACTTTTTTGCTGGATTTTTGTCACTTTTTTGCTGGATTTTTTTCTTTTTTTGCTGGATTTTTGTCACTTTTTTTATGGATTTTTGTCACTTTTTTGCTGGATTTTTTCACTTTTTTGCTGGATTTTTGTCACTTTTTTGCTGGATTTTTGTCACTTTTTTGCTGGATTTTTGTCACTTTTTTGCTGGATTTTTGTCATTTTTTTTGATGGATTTTTGTCACTTTTTTGCTGGATTTTTTTCTTTTTTTGCTGGATTTTTGTCACTTTTTTTATGGATTTTTGTCACTTTTTTGTTGGATTTTTGTCACTTTTTTGCTAGATTTTTTTCACTTTTTTGCTGGATTTTTGTCACTTTTTTGATGGATTTTTGTCACTTTTTTGCTGGATTTTTGTCACTTTTTTGATGGATTTTTGTCATTTTTTTTTATGGATTTTTGTCACTTTTTTGCTGGATTTTTGTCACTTTTTTGCTGGATTTTTTTCTTTTTTTGCTGGATTTTTGTCACTTTTTTGCTGGATTTTTGTCACTTTTTTGCTGGATTTTTGTCATTTTTTTTGCTGGATTTTTGTCACTTTTTTTAATGGATTTTTGTCATTTTTTTGCTGGATTTTTGTCATTTTTTGGTGGATTTTTGTCACTTTTTTGCTGGATTTTTTTCTTTTTTTGCTGGATTTTTGTCACTTTTTTGATGGATTTTTGTCACTTTTTTGATGGATTTTTGTCATTTTTTTTGCTGGATTTTTGTCACTTTTTTGCTGGATTTTTGTCATTTTTTTTAATGGATTTTTGTCACTTTTTTGCTGGATTTTTGTCACTTTTTTGCTGGATTTTTGTCACTTTTTTGCTGGATTTTGTCACTTTTTTGCTGGATTTTTGTCACTTTTTGCTGGATTTTTGTCACTTTTTTGCTGGATTTTTGTCACTTTTTTGCTGGATTTTTGTCACTTTTTTGCTGGATTTTTGTCATTTTTTTTGCTGGATTTTTGTCACTTTTTTGCTGGATTTTTGTCATTTTTTTGATGGATTTTTGTCACTTTTTTGCTGGATTTTTGTCACTTTTTTGATGAATTTTTGTCACTTTTTTGCTGGATTTTTTTCTTTTTTTGCTGGATTTTTGTCACTTTTTTGCTGGATTTTTGTCACTTTTTTTAATGGATTTTTGTCTTTTTTGCTGGATTTTTGTCACTTTTTTGCTGGATTTTTGTCTTTTTTTGATGGATTTTTGTCACTTTTTTGATGGATTTTTGTCACTTTTGTGATGGATTTTTGTCACTATTTTTGCTGGATTTTTGTCACTTTTTTGCTGGATTTTTGTCACTTTTTTGCTGGATTTTTGTCTTTTTTTGATGGATTTTTGTCACTTTTTTGCTGGATTTTTGTCACTTTTTTGCTGGATTTTTGTCTTTTTTTGCTGGATTTTTGTCACTTTTTTGATGGATTTTTGTAACTTTTTTGCTGGATTTTTGTCACTTTTTTGCTGGATTTTTGTCTTTTTTTGCTGGATTTTTGTCACTTTTTTGATGGATTTTTGTCTTTTTTTGCTGGATTTTTGTCTTTTTTTGATGGATTTTTGTCACTTTTTTGATGGATTTTTGTCACTTTTTTGATGGATTTTTGTCACTTTTTTGATGGATTTTTGTCACTTTTTTGATGGATTTTTGTCATTTTTTTTGATGGATTTTTGTCATTTTTTGGTGGATTTTTGTCATTTTTTGGTGGATTTTTGTCATTTTTTTGCTGGATTTTTGTCTTTTTTTGCTGGATTTTTGTCACTTTTTTGATGGATTTTTGTCACTTTTTTGCTGGATTTTTGTCTTTTTTTTGCTGGATTTTTGTCACTTTTTTGCTGGATTTTTGTCTTTTTTTTTGCTGGATTTTTGTCACTTTTTGCTGGATTTTTGTCTCTTTTTTTTGCTGGATTTTTTTAAAGGCAACAAATAATCGTTTGAATAATCGTGATTTCAATTATGACAAAAATAATCGTGATTATTATTTTTTCAATAATCGAGCAGCCCTAGTTTCAAGCATTAATAAAGCTGTGTTCTACGTCTTTATTAACGTTCATTTTTCTTGCAGCTGAGGGTGATGTTTCTCCGGAATAACTACTACTACACGGTCATCAACGAGACACCCTTCAGGTCCAGCTTTTTACACTTTTCACACAAAAAATGTAGTAAAAATGATGAATAAACCAAGATGGAAACATTATAATAATCTGATGCATGTGTTACAGTTTGGGTGTGGTTCTAACGGAGGGACATGGACAGTACATGTTCTTTGGAAATGTTTCTATTGAAGAAGGTAAGAAAAATAACAAATAAATTAAGTCCTGTTATATATTTTCTTATGTGTTTGAATTGTTTTCTAGGCCTTCATGACTTGGATGGCCCTGACCTCACCATCGCCAGCGAGTGGTCAGTTTATTTATTTGTTGATCTGTTTGTTTCCTCGGGACAGTGCGCGTTAATGAAAACACACCTCGATCACCCTGACAGTTATTACTTTAAATTGCAAACTCCACAGTATTGATGACAGCTCAGCGCTTCGTCCTGCACTTCGTAGATTCAGTTGTGTCGTTGGAAATGTAGTAGGTCTGTGTTCTGCATAAAACAGGAGGAGGAGTCGTCAAAATCAGCATTTCAGGTTCAAATCACAGGGCTTGATGCTTTCGTGCGCTCATACTGCACGAATGCACTGAAGAAAAGTCCTCGTTGTGAAGTTTTTCACTAAAAATGGCACTAAAACCGATTCTGATTCTGATATGGAAAAAATGTATCATATTTTTTTTTCTCATATTGGTTGTATTTTGGATTAGATTAACATTTATGTCATTATAATACATGTCTTTCAGTCACGTGACCTTTGTTGTGGTGGCCATTTTGAATCCCAAAGCAGAATTTTGCAGCACTAGTTGGTTTCCCCAGTTGGTTTGTGTTCATGTGGTTTCTATCCAGTGTTAATGTCGTCGACTAAAATATTTAGTCTTAATTTTAGTCAAAGTGATATTTTTGTGACTAAAATTGGACTAAAACTAAATTAAAAGTTTCTCATGAGACTAAAACTGTGACTAAAATGTCCAGATGTTTGAGTCGACTAAAATCAGACTAAATAAAAATGAAAAGGAGAGACTAAAATCATCCAAACTTGTATTGAGCGTCTGAAAGAGCCTCAGATCATGTAAATCCTCTGCCAAAGGATCAGCTCTGAGCTTTGTTCATGTGGAGCAGAAACATGAAGCAGAGGCACAACATTAAATATGATTAGAATCAATATTATCAATGCAAAGTCGACTAAATTAGTCTTAAATGTAGTCGACTAAATTGACATGCAATTTTAGTCGACTAAAACTAGACTAAAATTGAAAAGATTTTTTCGACTAAATCTCTAAAATTAAATTACATTTTAGTCAAAAGACTAAAACTAAATAAAAATGTGTTGTCAAAATTAACACTGTTTCTATTTGGGAAAGTGTGATTTTGATGTCATCAAATAAAAACAGACTTTTATCATTAGTTAGCGGTTAGCTTAGCTAATCATTTAAATGTTTTAGCGTCTCAAAAGCTAAACGTCAGTCATTTCACTCGCAACTACGAGGATGACGACAGCTAACACTAACTTCAAAAAAGTAGCAGTGTTTAACTAAAAAGCTCACATTAGACGATAAAAGAAGAAATCAGCTGATTTACGCTGTCGGGTGCAGAAGTCGGGAAGCTCGTTTCTAACCGAGTTCCTCAGTCGTTTTCCCCAGTTGAGCGAGTGTTATGGTTCCCGAGGACCATATAACACAAAACAATCTCTCTACTCAGGATATAAATGAAACACAACTGATCGACTGTGGCATTTTTTTGTACTCGTGATCATTGCTCAAGAAGAAAACAGTAAAAACACGTCCCCAGAGACGCACGTTTATGTGAAGAAACCAGTGAGTCAGTGTTTAAGACGTTAGCATGCTACCGGTTAGCATTTAGCTTCAACAGCTCAGCTCCGACCTCTCCAAGAGAAAGCCCTGAACCAGACTCCATACTTTGGATACGTCATGTGACAGGTCAGAGCTGAGCTCACCTCCGTGTTCATAGATGTGAGCCCCACATGTGTTTAACGTGTTGAAGCTGATGGAAACATGCCCAGGGTGTCCCTCATTCTTAGACCCTCCTACATAATAGAATCCTTGGAGAGAACCTCAAGAAGGATCCACTCCCATGGACTGACAGGCGAGAACGTCCAGTCTTTGCTGGAGCTTCAGTTCTTGTTGTCCAGTCCTATGTGCATGATTCTGTATGTCCACTTTAAAAACTTGACAAATTAAGAAATATTAAATTGTCCATGGGTGTCAGACAAGTGAAATCCCTCTTATTTGAGGTTTTAAAGTCCATTAGTTCTCACACATATGATTTTCAACCTTTATTGTAATGTATCTGTAGGACGTATTGCGAGACAGACATCGACCCGCACCATCGCAAACTCACACAGCTGCAGGCCGTGGTGCTCTACCTCACCGGGAAAGAGCCCGATCTCGAATGTAAGGAACTTATTCAGTACATTTTACATCGCGATCGTATGTTTAAGTCATTTCTTTTTCCACCAGGTGATGCACAGTTACTGTCCCACACTCTGTTCGACGCCGTGGTCACCGCTCCGATGGAAGCCTACTGGACCGCGCTCATGCTCAGCGCATCCGGGTAAACATTCACACACAAAACACCTTTTTACATGTGTCCTGTCCCGCGGGGTTGACTGTTTGATTTTGTCTTGATCTGGAAGTGTGGATGAAGGAGTGGAAACCGCCTTCCTGGGGACTCGCTCAGGCCTGATGAGAGTCCTGAGGTACACGGGGGTTGAGAAGAGAGTTGCCACGTGAGTACAGAAAGTGTTTGCATTATGGAGCTACGGTTACAAACGGAACATTATGGCCAAAATACACCTTTTTTGTATTAATTTAAAGGGGGGGTGTTATGCAAAATGGACTTTTTCAAGCTTTCCATCATGTTATTCTGTCACTCCCTCATTAAAAACATGACTGAAGTGTTGCCTTGGCACATTCACGTATTTCTGAGTCATCTGTCAAAACTCTGATGGCGGCCATTTTAGGGATAGGTTTTTGTCACATTTTTGTTAAATTTTTGTTGAATTTTTGTCATTTTTTGGTTGAATTTTTGTCACTTTTTGTTGAATTTTTGTCATTTTTTTGTTGAAATTTTGTTGAATTTTTGTGGAATTTTTGTCATTTTTTTGTCATTTTTTTGTTGAATTTTTGTCACTTTTTGTTGAATTTTTGTTGAATTTTTGTTGAATTTTTGTCACATTTTTGTCATTTTTTTGTTGAATTTTTGTCATTTTTTTGTCATTTTTTTGTTGAATTTTTGTTGAATTTTTGTAATTTTTCTGTTGAATTTTTGTCACATTTTTGTTTTAATTTTTGTCACTTTTTGTTGAATTTTTGTCATTTTTTCTGTTGAATTTTTGTCACATTTTTGTTGAATTTTTGTCACATTTTTGTTGAATTTTTGTCACATTTTTGTTGAATTTTTGTCACATTTTTGTTGAATTTTTGTCACATTTTTGTTGAATTTTTGTCATATTTTTGTTGAATTTTTGGCTGATGGCGGCCATTTTAGGGATAGGTTTGCCTGAGTCCTCCTAGGAACGCCCCCACCTCCTGGAGACGCCTCCGAGCTTTGGTCACCAGCCGAGTAACCGACCACTGCTCCTCAGCAGAACCCCCTCCCCACTGATGCCACAGACAGCGTGTGGAGGGGGCGTGTCTAAAGGCTCAGAGGTTCTTAAAGAGACAGAGGCCGATTTCAAGACATTCACTACAGCCATTTTGAGAGAGACATTTTATACAAGGCAGTTATTCTAATTTACTGCATTTACAGACCGACAGAAGGTTTGTCATCATTGTAGTGTGAGATAGACTGGTGCTGTGGGACTGACAAAAGCAGAACACCCCCTCTTTAAGAGAAATAAGCATGCATTTGGAATTGCATTTTGTTTTGTGTTAATTTATTTTAAACTAATCATGTCATGTCAAAAAATATGTTATTACTGTTGTGGATCCGCTCGTACCAGCAGAGGGCGCACTATCACAGCGAATCCGCTTCACCGTCGTGGATCTGCTTCGGCTCCACGTCTGCAGCTTTTTATTATTGATATTTGTCCAGAAAGTCGCATTAGGTTTTTTTGTCAAAATCGTGCAGCCCTCGCGAGCTATAATCAAAGCTACAGGCGGCTCAACCGAGGTGTTTTCTTGTGGCGTCGTTATTTTTTGGTCAGGCCATATATTAACATTATAATAAATCAATTTAGACGTTTATCTCTGCCTCATAACATTCAGGCCAGTCGTCTCTAGATCTACTTAGGTTTAGATGCTCGTTGTTTAATTATGTGACAATTCTCATTCATCTATAAACGGGACATCGGGATAATCAAATCTGACTTAAGCTTCTGTTGAAATGTAGAAATAGCAGATCTGATCAAAGTGATGTTTTCATAGTTTTCGTTTATTGCTCATTATTCCTCTCCTCCCGTTCACCGTGTGTCGTGTGTTTCCTGCTCGGTTCTTCCGGTAGTTTTCCGTCCTCACCTATTTTTGCCTCCTCTCCACAGGTCCTTCCTGACCTCATCAGACAAGGAGAATCTGTTCACTTTGGACCAGTTCCCGCTGTGGTACCGCAGAGCCGCTGACAACCCTGCTGGACAGTTCGTGTACTACATGCCCCGACAGGACACGAGAGGTGAGGCCTGTGTGACGGATCCGGATGAACTGATCTCACTGTTTATTAACGTTACTAAACTAATGTGTTAACGTCAGGCAGGAACACACGGGAAACCAACATAAAAACATCAAACTAACCCCGTGTTCTAGGGCTGTGCAATTAATCGAAATTCGATTACGATTTCGATTACAACAGTAAACGATTCCAAAATTAGCATAATCGCAAAAAATCGATTATAATTTTATTTTTCAATGTTTTTTTTTTTTTTCAATGTTTTTTTCACATTTTTTTCCTAATTTTTGTCACTTTTTTGCTGGATTTTTGTCATTTTTTTGATGGATTTTTGTCATTTTTTTGATGGATTTTTGTCACTTTTTTGATGGATTTTTCTCATTTTTTTACTTGATTTTTGTCTTTTTTTTAATGGATTTTTGTCTTTTTTTTGATGGATTTTTGTCACTTTTTTGATGGATTTTTGTCACTTTTTTGCTGGATTTTTGTCATTTTTTTGATGGATTTTTGTCATTTTTTTGATGGATTTTTGTCACTTTTTTGATGGATTTTTCTCATTTTTTTACTTGATTTTTGTCTTTTTTTAATGGATTTTTGTCACTTTTTTGATGGATTTTTGTCACTTTTTTGATGGATTTTTGTCACTTTTTTGATGGATTTTTGTCACTTTTTTGATGGATTTTTGTCTTTTTTTGATGGATTTTTGTCACTTTTTTGATGGATTTTTGTCATTTTTTTGCTGGATTTTTGTCACTTTTTTGCTGGATTTTTGTCACTTTTTTGCTGGATTTTTGTCACTTTTTTGCTGGATTTTAGTCTTTTTTTGATGGATTTTAGTCACTTTTTTGATGGATTTTTGTCACTTTTTTGATGGATTTTTGTCTTTTTTTGATGGATTTTTGTCTTTTTTTTGATGGATTTTTGTCACTTTTTTGATGGATTTTTGTCACTTTTTTGATGGATTTTTGTCACTTTTTTGATGGATTTTTGTCACTTTTTTGCTGGATTTTTGTCACTTTTTTGCTGGATTTTTGTCACTTTTTTGCTGGATTTTTGTCACTTTTTTGCTGGATTTTTGTCATTTTTTGGATGGATTTTTGTCACTTTTTTGCTGGATTTTTGTCACTTTTTTGCTGGATTTTTGTCACTTTTTTTAATGGATTTTAGACACTTTTTTGCTGGATTTTTGTCACTTTTTTGCTGGATTTTTGTCACTTTTTTAATGGATTTTTGTCACTTTTTTGATGGATTTTTGTCACTTTTTTGATGGATTTTTGTCTTTTTTTTGCTGGATTTTTGTCACTTTTTTGCTGGATTTTGTCTTTTTTTGATGGATTTTTTTAAAGGCAACAAATAATCGTTTGAATAATCGTGATTTCAATTATGACAAAAATAATCGTGATTATTATTTTTTCAATAATCGAACAGCCCTACAGTGTTCTGAGGGTTTTGTTTGTTTTTGTACAGCTTCATTCTTTTTTTGGATTAGTCTAATGTTGTACCAAACTCACAATCACTTGAATTCCTTAAGAGCCTCTGCATGAAACAACATAGACTAAAGTGAAGATTTTCAAACATTGTTGATTGGACTGAGTTGTTTGAGTGGAGGATGTTTCTCTTTCTATCTTCAGAAGCTTCTTCTTGCGCTCATGGGACCGAGCCGACTGACTTTAGACAAGAACTGTGGTAATAGGACGTAATTTCCAAATCAAGACTGGAGGCGGGGCTAACGAGAGCGAACCAATCACACACAAACCGACCTACGCTTTGTGTTTAGGTCCTCCTGCCATGATTGTTTGTCCACACGTGCAGTCGAGTAACTGTTCTGGTGAAAGGACTTCTCCATCCCCTCCCCCACACTACACAAACAATAGCTTCACTAATTATAATACCGTACCGTCCGGCCAGTGGTTTCGCTCGGGATCATTTCTCTCCTTCATTTTAAAGGACAGGGTTGAAACGTAAAAACGTGAGATTGCAGGATAAATGGAGCTAAACTAAACCTGATCTGAACAGTCTTGGTACTTTTTGCAACAGAAATGTGAATAAACTGGTGCGTAAAAGTCTGAGAGGAGACGACTTTCAGAGTCACCTGCTCATCAACATCGAGGCTCAGATTACGCTCATACAAATGTAAAGTGGAGCTTATTATTATTTGGATTTTTCTCAATTTTAATGGAATTTTTTGTTTGCTGTTTTCTCTGAGGGGTGAACGGGACAATGTTTACCAGTTCCATCACTGCACTACCGGCCGCTCCGCACACGGGGAGGGGGGAAGAGAGAGAGGGGGGGGGGGGGGGACATAGATGAGCTCGTCCTGAGACTTACGTGAGAAGAGCGGCTCCACATGGAAGGATATTTTTAGCCTTTAACCGCGTTTGCATCGTGGTTTTCTTCCCCGTGTTGTTGTTAGCGCCCGGGTCAGGAAAGTTAGCGAGCGAGGCAGTGATACAACTGTAAGAGCTCATCCAAGACAAGCCGCGGTGTGAAACTATAGTGCAGGGGTGGCTAACTAGTCAGAGACCAAGAGCCAACATTTTCAACCTTGATCCTGTGAAGAGCCACAAAGGCACCGACCATTTGCAAGATCCAGGGGCGGTACTTTATTGTGATTAAATATAATGTGACTGTTATATTTAATCACAATAAACTATAACTTTATGCCTTTTTTTCAATAATTGTATTAGATGTGTTGTTTTTTTACTCCTAACCAAGATTGAAATAAATATATATTAAATAAACTGACATTTTGTTCTGTTCTGACTGGGACAGAATTAGATTTTTTTTTTTTTTAATGCTGGGGTGTGTTTGTATGTGGGGCCCTGCCCACTGAGCCCCTCCTCTGATCCGCCCCTGGCCTGTGGCTCAGTGCAGCTTCATCCTGACTGGACTGTGCAGAGAACGCACTCTCGGCTGCACAAAGTTCATGAACTTTAATCAGGAGCCTCTGGACGACTGAGAGTCTGTTTTAAGTTGCATCTGCTACAGTTTCTGTCACATGTGGAAGAAAAGTCATGACTTTTTTTGCATGCATATTTCTGCGATACGATGTCGCGCTTCGCATCATAAGCTTCGTTAGAGCTCCGCTTTTTTCCATTTCCTAATTTTGATCTTTTTCTGTGAATATGAGGCCAAATTTCATCAAATAAAGAGCAGCTGATCAGAAATCTAAAAGCACAGAAGCTGATCCCAGAGCCACGATCTGCCTGTTGTTTAACCTACATCCTGCTTTGAGTGAGGCTGCACCTTTTCACGCCGCCTCGAAAACCAGGATGATCCGGGCTCTCATTCATGTGTAAAGATGGAAACCGGGTCTGTAGGACTATGGTTGGATTTTTGGTCAAGATTCTTAAAGACTGTTTTACAGTTTATGGGAAATATTTACCAACACTCTTGTAAAGAGCAGCATTGTATTATCCAGTCATGCAAAGAGCCGCACTCTGATTGGCCAAGAGCCGCGTGTTGGCCACCCCTGCATTAGAGAGCGAGAGCCCCGCGCGCTCTGAAAAACAGCAGATCTGCTTCTTTATTTTCATTACGGTTTGATTTTCAATCCTTCAAAATGACGGACGGCCTTTGAAATTTTCCATCAAAGTAAAAAATATTCCGTGAATGACGGAGAATTTTCGGTTAATGTAACCTCTGCGTCCGGCCTATAAGCCGCCAATTTTTTATCCACGCTTTGAACCCTGTGGCCAATATGACGGTGCGGCCAACAGGCACTAGAGGCGTCTCTGGCTGTAAATGTAAAATTGAGACGGGCTTGGCGAATGATTATGGCTGAACTTCTAATCAACGCTGTTGGAACGGCAGAAGGTTGAAGGTTCATAAGCCGAGATATCGAAGGGCTTTGCTCGCCCGGGGTGTGGTCTGAGCTGGAGATGTGGTCACACTTCCACATCCCTACACTTCCACATCCCTACACTTCCACATCCCTACACTTCCACATCCCTACACTTCCACATCCCTACACTTCCACATCCCTACACTTCCACATCCCTACACTTCCACATCCCTACACTTCCACGTCCCTACACTTCCACATCCCTACACTTCCACATCCCTACACTTCCACATCCCTACACTTCCACACAGGGGCGTCGGACTGGGGGGGTAAAGGGTACTGAGTACCCAGGGCCCAGAGCAGGGTAGGGGCCCTCAATAATGCTGCAAAAAGTGTTATGTACTGTACTGTTGCTTTCTTCATAATTGATGCTATAAGAAATAAACAACGGGGCTAAAATACAATGGTTGCTACCCAGAATTTTGCACAAACAATAATGATGGATAATATCTCAGGGCCCTGACACCCCTTTAAAAATGTGCCAAATGGTTCAGCCCACACACCGGTGTTCAGCACCGTGCGCTTCAGCTCAGCAGTGACTTGATGAGGTGGACTCTGTAATGTAATGACACAGAGCTATGAGGAAAGACAGATATTAGTCTGGCCTCGCTCTAATGTGCTTTTATTTAACACTAGCCTGTTCTAGCGGACCTTAGAGGAAACTTTCTGTCATAAATGACAGTTAAACATGAGGTGAGGCGAGTCCTGCCTCTGCCTGCGCTGAGGATGGTGAGAGTCAGAGACAGAGCTCCTTCTCTCCTCGTTTTAACCTCGAAAGTTTCTCTTTCCTCATATTTATTATAATTAAGCCTCAGGCCAATACAGTGACAAAAGCCACAGGTCGCGCACGCCGTTTTCGCCGAATTAATTATGCAAATTAGCCGCGCGCATTTGGAATCCACGCATTGTAAATGCGCAGCTTTGGGGACCAGTCAACCTGGTTCTAGTGAAAGGTGGAGCTCATGTCATTTAGCCAATTCCAGCGTAACTTTTTACAACAATTTACTCACAACACACTTAAAGGCTGAAGCCCTTGAGTTTTTTGTTCAGGCCTGTGGCCTGTGTGTAGTATCATATTTTTTGTAAAATAGCATTTTAAAGCCTATTTTAAAGTCACAAATGTGTTATTCTCAGCACAAATATCCCATGTCCCTAGTTCAGTCCTCCTGTTTAATGTGATATGCTAATTATCATTATGCTCTACCTAAAACTAGCCATTTCAATTGGCCCAATTAAAGTAGAATATTCCACCCTAATCTAAATATCTATGTCACCACAGGATTAAAGGTTATTCAATTTCTGTAATTGAATCCAAATCAGATGAGATTTCAAGTCAAACATGGACTTGAAACAAACAAACAAATAAATAAACAAACCATGACCAAAGTACCCATTGGATTGCATATGTGTTTGTATATGAAGCACTTTTTTGGCCAACCCATTTTTTCACTTAGTTAAGGTATATATAATAAGGTTATAATAGAATATAAGTGAACTGCACTGTCAAACCACTAAACCACTGTCATGTGGTCAAAGAACATAGAATATGAAATGTGAATTTCAAATGGGGGCGGGGTCCACCAAGATAGTTTGTACCCAGGGCCCAGAATTTGGTGCTACGCCCACATCCCTACACTTCCACATCCCTACACTCCCACATCCCTACACTTCCACATCCCTACACTCCCACATCCCTACACTTCCACATCCCTACACTTCCACATCCCTACATTTCCACATCCCTACACTTCCACATCCCTACACTTCCACATCCCTACACTCCCACATCCCTACACTTCCACATCCCTACACTTCCACATCCCTACACTTCCACATCCCTACACTCCCACATCCCTACATTTCCACATCCCTACACTTCCACATCCCTACACTTCCACATCCCTACACTCCCACATCCCTACATTTCCACATCCCTACACTTCCACATCCCTACACTTCCACATCCCTACACTCCCACATCCCTACACTTCCACATCCCTACACTTCCACATCCCTACACTTCCACATTGAGGTCGGCTACACTGGCCTTTTCTGTGCGCCTTTTCATGTGTTTATCACTGCCGTCCCTGCCGCCCTCTCTCTGCCAACACCTTTCTCCGGGATGAGGTGTCTCTTCCTCCTCATCCTCCCCATGGGCCGTTCTGAGCAGCTGAAAACCTGCAGCTTATATTCGAGTGTGGCCTGTATGTGCACAAGATCGCAAATTTAGCCGGCGCAGCTTATAGTACGGTGCACTTAATTGGCCAAAATGTACAGTAGTCATTATTCAATTTAAATATTTAACTTCATGAAACTGTTTTTTGCATAAATAAGCATCGGTGTGGGTGTGGAGTGAGAAGAGTCAGAAGAAGCTCCTGAAGACGGAAGCGAAACGTCCTCTTCCTAAAAAAACCCAAACCAGTCGATGTTATTTTGAAATCTCTTCCTGGACGACTGAGAGCGAGTGAATAACTGTTGCACAGCGGTACTTGTCGTTCTGAAATAGTTTCTCCGCATGTTCAGATGTGTTCGGGGACTATGAGGCCGGCTTTAGCGCCACCTTGAGTCCAGAAGAGGTGGACGGCGAGTCGGAGGAGGAGGGAGGGCGAGAGCGCAGGGAGGCTCACGAGGAAGAGGAGGAGGAGGAGGAGGATTATGATGGTGATGAGAAAGAGGGTATAGAAAACTGTAAGGTTCTTGGCATGCTTAACACAATTTCTGCTCTAATTTTCTCTTACTTTAATAGTATTTCCTACTTTATTCATGAAACTTTTGATTCCTTTTTGCACGGGCATGTGAGAACAGCTAAACGAGCTCCACTCTTCTCTCCGATGGCTGCTTGCACTGCTTTGGTCTCAACAGTGACCAGAAATATGAACTTTTGTTGCCCCAAAGACGCAGAGGAAGAAGGCACCAGCAGAGGGCAGCATTTTGCAGCTCCTCTGTGCTCTTTAAGCTTTCTCTGTGATGCCGTTTCATTGTAAAAATAGAAATACAGGTGAAACTAGGCATGTTTTCATACAGGAACAGTTTAATTTTGCACTGCAGCTCCTGTGAATAAGTAGAAAAGACAAAAAGTAATTCCGTAAAGCGTTCATGATGCTGTTTAGTAGTGCTTGAGTGCCTGTCTGACGGGCTGTGCAGACTCCAAGGATCAGCGCATGGCTTTTATGCTCGGTATAAACTGGTCAACCAATGTATTCTCTTGCACAGTGGTCTCCAGCCGACAGAACAGTACACTTTAGCAGCAGCAAAGATTTCTTAAAGGGTTTCTGAAAGTATTTTCCTCCCCCTACATGTCCCAGCCACGTCCTAATGTGTAGAATGAGCCCAGACCTGTTCACCACAACCTCCTCTAAAATCCTGTCACCCAAAGTGCCGTCATGCACGAGCTTAATATAGAAGCTGCCGTTACACGTAAGACCTGAGGTGGCAGTAGTGAGAATAATAATCCAATCCACTTTATTTATACAGCACGTTTAAACAACAAAACGTTTCCAAAGTGCTGCACATGCAACAAAATCAATAAAATCAAAACAATACAAATGAGCTCTGCCGCTATATGGGTGTAAAACAATAAATATGAATAAAACAGTTTAATGCGAGACACGGCAGGTGAAAGTATTGATGTTTCCCGCAGTGGTGGAAGTGGAGATTTGTATCTGTTTTCCTCCCTTTACATCTTAGTTTTCATGTCAGATATAAAAATGATGATGTTTATTTGATGATGTTTTGTCTGCGAGGTGGGGGCGACCCGGAAGTAGAAAGGCCGTCTTTCCCGCGGGTTTTCATTCATAAATATGGACAGATTTGACATCCACGTGTCCTGCTAAGGGGCCCCGTGATGACGCTTTCACCCAAATATGGTGTTTTTCCTCCTACGAGACGCTGGAGCGGAAAAGTGGAAGAACGGGCCGAGCATGCGCACTCGCTACAAAACTTCAGGGCTGGTTTTCTCTGAATGAGAGAAGCCGCACTCGGGCAGAGCCTGAGCCCTTATAGAAGCTCCCACAGACTCCACACTTTACAGGCTGAGACACAACAAGGTTTAGAAGGTTTTTTCAGAGGGATTTTTTAATATCTAATTCCTAGCCTGATTTATTCAGCTTTGAAACCAAAAAAACAGGCGGAATTTCAGTTTTTACAAAATCCCCTCTGAAAAAATCTTAGTCACTAATATGTCAATAAAATAAAACCATAACATTTAATCTGGCTCAATTCATTATTTTGATTTCCCAAAATATAGGCAATTTTGGCCATTTTAATGCTCAAAATGCCTTATTTTTATGAGAAAACATAAAATGACAGAAAAAATGCAATACATTTTTTTCTCATATTTATATCTGTGATGTTCAGCAAAAGTTTCAAATTGACATCTCTACATTTAGTTTTTTTCCCCTATTCCCCTGCAGTGTCTCGCCTTAAAAGAATAAATATAAATACTAAATATAAATAATATAAATTCTACAGAACTCCGCCGCACGACTTTTAACAGGGACCAAAAAACGTGAACACATCACCCCGATCCTCACGTCTTTGCGCCGGCTCCCTGTTCATTTTAGAATTGATCTTAAAATGTTGTTGTTTGTTTTTAAAGCTCTGAATGGACTGGCCTCGCAGTACCTCACAGACCTCATCCAAATTTACCGATTGGATTTGGTTAATGGTTTGTCTGGTGTCTCGACAGCCGGGAGGATCATCATCTCCACCACCGCTGTCACTGTTTCTGTGGGGAAGAAGACGGCCATTGCTGGAGGTAGGACTGAGTCTGTATTACTTATGCTGGGTCGTCTCTCGCAGAACACGCTCGTTGCTCGCTGAAAAAAGCTGGACTGGTTTGTTGGTTTGTCTTGTCTGGACACATGTTGCTCTTTCAGTTTCCTGTTTTAAGAAGTCCTGCCTTTTTCAGACTTTTTATTGGCTTCCATTTAGTATATTGTGCATGTGAGTTGTTTAGTTTGCCCTATGTTTTTGGTGAGATAATGTTTTCTGAAGTTTAAGTCGACACACTAGAGAGACCTTTAACGACATCAATTTGAAACATTTGCTGTAGATTACTTATAAGATTAGGGCTGCACGATTAACCTTTATCCAATCAAAATGGAGGTTTCAGCTAAGATGAGATAAGCCTTTATTGATCTCACAATGGAGAAATGTTCTTGTTACATACAGCGCTTCGAAAATGTGAGAAAAATGAACAAAAAAACGATTAAATAGTAAAATAGTGGTATCTGCGATTACCTACGTCCCAGTTTACCCAGGACAGTCCCAGTTTTGAGCCCCCTGTCCCATGTACCGGGACCACCTATTCATTTTTTTCCCCTTAGGAGAGGTGTGGTTTATAGGGCGCTATGAATGTGTGTCTGCACGTCGCCACAGCCAATCGTATCAATTATATCCGATGACGTACCCGCTGTAAACTGTCAAGCTGAACTAACGTGGTGTAAAGCTTGATCGAAAGGATGGCGTCGCGACTAAGGATGTCCCGGTTACCGGTGTAGCGCTAAACCTCGGTAAAAATGTTGACAATAATAATTACCGTCTTGTTTTTGAAAACATGTGTTACCGCGGTGGATTACGGCGACGACCTTGTTATTCTAAAACCTAAAACATATTTTGAGTTATTTGAATTATTTCGTCCTTTTTTTGTTTCCTACATAATCCCATGTGTTCATTCAGAGCTGAGTAAATAGTAAGTAAATAGTGTTGGTAATAAAGAAAAGCCGACACATGAAAAAGTCTCCAAACTTTTGACCGGTGGTGTAAACGCATGAAAAATAAAACCTGTTCATAACATATTATAATCACAAATTGAATCACAATAACTGTCAATTAGTTTGTTTGTTTTTGGTCAAAATCGTGCAGCCCTGGTGAACATGTACTTCAAGTTTTAATGAATTTTAAAAATGGCCGCAATATTTTCAGCAACAAAATCTAAATAATGGACAGACCTGGTTTCAAGTAATGGCTTTGTTTTGTTGACATGTTTCTCAGTCTGACCACCAGGCGTCACTGTTCACCTCAGCAAACCCGCCGTGCCTCGTCCTCCGCTTTCCCCACGTGTGACTGGAAGGCTTTGCTTCGAAAAGCCATTCTTGGTTCGGTGAAATGGGGATTCTGCGGTTCTGAGACGCGAGAGCTGCTCGACCACAGCGACGGCTCGTTGTGTTTGGACTTTGGGGAATAAAAGGGAAACGGTTTGATTTGTCACATCACCGGGTTAACAATAATAATCATTGAAAGTCATCTAAATGTGAAGCATATTCAGCTGTAGTTTTGGCTGAAAAGGAGAAGTCATTGTTTGCGTTTCTGAGTATCTGGGTGTGATCTTAGAAAGTGGGACAAAAATACAGATCACGTCACAAAAAAGGGTCGACAGAGACTATATTATATAAAGAAGCTGGTGTCCCCTCAGGTGGAAGAACTCTCTCAGGAAAATGACAAGATCCCAGGAGTTCCTCTGAAGGGTCTGCAGGACATTTATTTAGCTCCAGCTGTAGATAAAGCTGGTCAAATATGATCGGGTTCAAAACATCCTCTGTTCAGAGCGTTTTTGGGCGGCAACGAACGATTATTTTGTAATCGATTTGTCGATCGATCATTTTTACGATTAATCGATTAACCGCTTGGCTGTGAATGGTGTTGGAAAGTTTTATTTTTTAAATTTTTTAAAATCACATTATAGCTTAAGTCGCGCTGTTTAACCTCTTAACTCCCGCCTGAACCGAGAGGATCTTTTTCCTCACGTCAGCAGATTTTTTTTTCATCAGTTTTGGGTTGGGTATTCAGCTCATTTTTGTAACTTTTTTGTCATTTTTTGGTCCATTTTTTGTCAAATTTTAGTCAATTTTTTGTCAATTTTTTGTAATTTTTTCGTCCATTTTTTATCACATTTTTGTCACATTTTTTTGTAATTTTTTTGTAATTTTTTTGTGATTTTTAGGTGATTTTTTTGTCAATTTTTATCAAATTTTTTTGTCATTTTTTTGGTCATTTTTTGTCAAATTTTTGTAATTTTTTTGTCCATTTTTATCACATTTTTTTGTAATTTTTTTGGTCATTTTTTTGTTAAATTTTTATCACATTTTTGTCATTTTTTGTAATTTTTAGTCAATTTTTAGTCAATTTTTTGTCAAATTTTTGTAATTTTTTTGTAATTTGGTAATTTTTTTGTCAATTTTTTGTCACATTTTTTGTCATTTTTTTGGTCATTTTTAGTCAATTTTTTGTAAATGTTTTTGTCATTTTTTTGTCAAATTTTTATCACATTTTTGGTCATTTTATTTTTAGAAATTGTGCTCGGTTCAGGCGGGAGTTAAGGGGTTAAGGAAGTGCTGATGGAGTAAACTAAAGGGAAATGTTTGTTGAAGGCTCTATTCATGATATTTACAATGTACAAACCACTACAGACCCTAAATATAATCTCAAAGTAGGTTTTCATCAAAAATACTACATTTTTTTTTATCATTTTTGCTCCATTTGAGTCAGTGTGAACCAGAAAAAGATTAATCGATTACTAAAATAGTTGTCGACTCTTTCAATTATCGATTAGTCGGCGATTAATTTTCAGCCCATTTCAGCCCTAGAGCGTTTGAGCTGCTCCCTCAGGTGCCCGGCCCGGTCTACAAACGGGACCAGGCCGTCATTTGTGCCACGAGTCATTTTACAATTAAACAAAGATGGAGTAAAGATAATGAAGAACCCATTGTGATTTTTCTTTTTTGTTCCACCACTCTGGGTTAATCTGAGCAGTATGTTTATGGAGACAGAGGAAACCCTGCACTGCAAAAAGACATTAACTAGATCAGTATAAACGTCTCAGTTTGAGCACAATAATCCAAATGTTAGTTGTTTTGACGAGTTAAGAAGTTCTTGGGCATTTGTCCTGGATTATTTCACTTGTTCTGACAAAAAAGTGAGAAAAATTTGACGAAAAAATGGACGAAAAAGTGACAAGAATCTGACAAAAACTACGAATAATTTGACGAAAAAGTGACCAAAAATTTACAAAAAAATCACAAAAAATTGACAAAAAATTTAGAAAAAAGTGACAAAAAAAATTGACAAGAAAAAAATCAAAAATTTGAGTTGTTTTGACTGGTTAAGAAGTTGTTGGGCGTTTGTCCTGGATTATTTCACTTGTTCTGAGATGTTTCTGACTCGTTTCGATACGTTTCGTCCTTATTTCAGGTCATTTTCTTTGCCAATGGGGAAAGAAAACTGGTCTTGTCTCATTGGCAATTTTACTTTCTTATTTCAAGCGAGATTTACCCTAGAACTGGTCTGAAATGTCCTCAAACAAGCAAAGGAAACTCGGTCCGATCAGGAAAAGTGTCTAAATGAGTGAAAACCGCAAGAAACAAGAAACATTTCCTCAATTCAAGTCATTTAAGCCAATGCTGGATATTTACTTTTTGTAGTGTGTCCCTGTTTCAGAGCGTGGTGTCCTGCACTGGTCAGCTCCACCTCCTCCTTCCTCTTCCTCCTGTGCAGGTCGTCTGTTTTATTCTCCAGTGAACGTCCATTAGCCAGAACAGTATAAGGCATGTGTGGCTTCTATTGTTCCTTCTTTGCCTCCTGTAGCTCCTCTTGTGAGGCCCCCTCTGTGCTGCAGGTGTGGGGGCTCCTGGTGCCTCTTCAGTGTTTCAGAAGAACACATGTGTAGGTCTCAAACGGGTTTATCTGATAAGCTGCTGTTTATTTTTGAAAAGCTGCTTCTTCAGGATCATTCTGGACTCTCTTTGTTGTCGTCATTGTTGTCCTCGTGTATTTTTACTCACTGCAAATTCATTTCCCCATGAGAACAATACATTTCAACTACTACTATTAAGTACTACTACATTCTTTTGCATTAAGTTTCCCATTTTGTCCAATTATCTTTCCTCTGTTTGATGACATGTTTGCAAATCTTAAAGGAATAGGCCACCGTTTTTCCATACTGAGATATGTTCTTACCTAACCTTAGTCGAGTTAATATATCCCCGTCTGGTCTTTGTCCGTGCGCTCTGCCAGGCAAACCTAAAGACTTCCCCCGCTCACTTCCATCAATAACCTTTAGGAGTTACTGCGCGGACGTTTTACGCCTCACAATATAGTTCATCTTTTTATCTGCTTAGAAAATCAACATGCTACATTTCTGTGTAAATATACTTCGCATGAAAACACTTCACGTAACTTTATTTAAATAGGGAACACGTGGAAGAGCTTGGTAGCTTCTATCGTGAGCTTTTTTGGAGCTATGTGACATGTGGGAGAGGCTGCGTATGTGTGAGCGCACGGACAAAGACCAGACGGGGATATATTAACTCGACTAAGGTTAGGTAAGAGCATATCTCAGTATGTAAAAACGGTGGCCTATTCCTTTAAAGGGCCTATACGGAATTTTTTATTTGTATTTATTTATTTAAAAGGGACAATGCATTTACACAAAGTAGCGCAAGCTAATTTTCATCCTCTGTCCCCAACCGGACCAGGCCCGGCTACACCACACACCCCTCCCTCTGCAGAGCATCAATCAGTCCTTAACATTTATTCTGCACATTCACCCCTGCACTCACTCACACAGTCCTATACCCTCTAAAACCAACACACATTACACCTACACACACCCGCATTCCCATACCCATAGACCCACACACTTTCCACCCGCACCCCCATACCCCATTTAAAAGGTTAAAACTAAGTATGTTCCTCCCCCTACATGTTCCTCCATGTCCTAATGTGTAGAATGAGCTCAGACCTGTTCACCACAACTGCCTCTAAAATCCTGCACTGTCAGAAAGGTGTTAATTCGGGTCTGAAGTGCCGTCATGCACGAGCTTAATATAGAACCTGCAGTTACACTGAAGACCTGAGGTGGCAGTAGTGAGTATAAACTGGCGAACTTGCATCTTTCCCCTTTAAGACATGAAATGTGCACTGATATTTATACGTTTGTGTTTCTGTCTGTATAAACCCTGTCACAGTAAAAAACAAAACAATGTCATTAATCACCAAGAAAGGTAAATGTGGAAAATAAATAACACACTTTATGTTTTTGCCATTTAGCTCGTCCCTGATATAAACCCGAGCCGCTCGATGTAAACGTTTCACCAACTGCTGCTCTCAGGCTCAAAGAGTGATATGTTTTATTGAAGTCGATGCATATTCAACACAGGGACGGCTTCATCATCAGGTACAACACGTGGGACGTTTCTGGGCTCGAAAATATCCAATGCCCAAAGGTACCTCGGCGGTTCCGTAACTAACCAGAACTTATTTGTCTTTGCGTTCACACAGAGGACAGATAGATAGATAAAAAGTGGAGTTTTCGAGACATTACAGGGTTTTTACATGAGGCGGAGGCAGATAAGTTTAATCTACGGTTGATTTTTCAGAGGTTTTTAGGGGTATATATCTCTAACTACTTCCACATGAGGAATAAAGTGCCACGACGTTCAATGTCAGCTAAGGGGATATTATTGCTGTCACTTCAGATTATTATGGGAGATTTAAGGGAACAGTGACTACGGTGATACGGCCAGAGGATCCGATAACTGGAGTCAAGAGAAAATCCAATACATTGATCTAAACATACTGTGGTTCTCTCTGTACCAGGGATGCACCACTTTTTCTAAAACCCAATACTTTGATTTAAGTACTTGTCGATACTGAATACAAGGTCTTTTCCTCAACATATAGACTGTTTGTAGTTTTTTAGCGGCAGATTGGTCAGTAATGAGTTACTTTACTCATTACTTTACTCGATCCGTTTTCGGATTGATTTCAAAATGTTGATGCTTGTTTTTAAAGCTTCATGGTCTCGCTCCGTTATATCTAACTGAGTTGTGACCATACATCGCCCCAGCAGAGTCTCCGGTCTCTGAGCAGATGGTTCTGGACGTGCCCAGGTCCCGGTACAAACAGTGGGCGATCGTTCCTTTGTGGAACAGCCGCCCCTCAGTCTGCGTGTTCTCACTGAGCCGTCCCTCTTTAAGTCTAGATTGAAGACACATCTTTTCAAACGAGCTTTTAAGACTCGCACTTATTTGATTGATTGATTTTTTAATATTGTTTTATCTTTCTGTGAAGCACTTTGGTCTTCCTTGTGTTGTTGTAAGGGGCTGTATAAATAAACTTTGATTGATTGATTGATTTACATTTCCTTGAGTAAAGTGTGATTCCCTTTTAGGAGAAATTATATTAGACTTGAACATATGTTTTTCATTCAATATAATTTAAATTTTGATTTCACTGTCCATCATAGATAGAACAGTCCATGTCCAAAAGTTACTCAATACCTGTGCTGTGTTTTTTTTTTCATTCATTTTTTTTGTCTATTTCGTGTATTAGTATTAAGGTGGTTACTACTAGGCCTTTTTTGCCTTTACTACAACTCTGTGTGGATTTTCCTGTTTGTTTATATCAACTTAGTAGCTAAATTTTGCTAAATATGGACGTGCTATATCGCTTTATTTTGCGTTTTCTGAGTGCTTTTTAGTCGCTGGATTCGTTTCACAGATGAATAAGACCCCAGGAATAAAAAGGCTTAAAGGGATATTTCATGATTTTTGACATAGGGCCTCATTTAGTCGTTATCCAGAGTGTTGTTGATTTCTGGAGATAGATAGATATTATTTAATTCATGCAGTTCTTGTATCTGAAGAGTTTAGCGGTGCTAGGCTAGTGCTAGGCTAGTGCATGTCTATGGTAACTAGTAGTCTGCATTAAAAACCTCTTCAAAATCATGGGCTCGTCCTCCAAACGTTGCCATATCTGATTTGTAGAAGCTCCTTCGTGAATTCCACGTGTAGTAATGTCGGCCGCAGGTAAACAAACGACTGTAGATCTGGTAACCTGCAGATCACTCCGCCGCTACGTAGCTGCAACCAGGAAGCTGCTCAAATATAAGTTATTTTAAATGCAAAATGATTATATTTCAAAAATTATTCAGTCGACACAGACATGTATATGGGTAGTCTGGTGTTATCAGTGATTTGCCTAAGGTGCTCTGACTGTTTTTAATGCAGGCTACTAGTTACCATAGACATGCATTAGCCTAGCACTAGCCTAGCACCAAAGCTCTTCAAATACAAGGACGGCATGAATAAAACTGGATAACTAGGAAATGAGGCGCAATGTCAAAAATCCTGAAATATCCCTTTTAGAACCGCCAGGGCCGTTAGCATTGTTAGCGACATTAGCTGCTGGTTAGCAACATTAGCGGCTGGTCTTGTAAACACTGCAGACCCGGCGCCAAAGTACAATGAAGACGCTAAAGTGGGGCGGCACAGACTCTGATTTAGAGAGTGTAATCTGTAGTAAAGTCAGCTCTATGAGGAATATTGTATTTCCACTTGGGAATTCTCCACTTTATTGCTCTTTGCTCTGTCAGCTCTCGGTTTCTGGTATCGGGACCACATTAATGAGTACCAGTAACGGTGCATCCCTTCTGTACACTGAAAACATGGAAAACTAACCTACGTTTCTCCCATTTTGGTTCTGATTTAGACAAATGGATAAACATTTTGATTCTGTTTTCCTTCTTCCAGTTTTATTGATATCTTCGCTGGCCTTTTTGGGGTTCGTTTGTGAACTGCAGGCAATGTTAACCCCTTAACTCCCACCTGAACCGAGCACAGTTTCTCCAGCTTTACCCCAAGTCCAAAAGCTTCTGGGAAAAAGGTGTGAAAATAGCGACAAAACTGAGACGAAAACAAGGATGAAAATGTGAAAAAAGTGAGAAAACATTGACAAAAAAGTGACAAAAATGTGACAAAAAAATTACAAAAAATTGACAAAAAAAGTGAGAAAAATTTGACGAAAAATGGAGAAAAAATTGCCGAAAAATTGAGAAAAATTTGATGAAAAAGTGAGAAAAAATTGACGAAAAATTTAGAAAAAATTGACGAAAAAGTGATAAGAATTTGACATAAAATGTGAATAATTTGATGAAAAAGTGACCAAAAATTTACAAAAAGTGATTTACGAAAAAGTGAGAAAAAATTGACGAAAAAGTGATAAGAATTTGACATAAAATGTGAATAATTTGATGAAAAAGTGACCAAAAATTTACAAAAAGTGATTTACGAAAAAGTGAGAAAAAATGGACGAAAAAGTGATAAGAATTTGACAAAAAAATTAAAAAAAAATGACAATAAAAGTGAGAAAAATTGGACGAAAAATTGAGAAAAAATGGACGAAAAAGTGAGAAAAATTTGACGAAAAAGTGAGAAAAATTTGACGAAAAATTTAGAAAAAATGGACGAAAAAGTGATGAGAATTTGACAAAAAAATGTGAATAATTTGACAAAGTGACAAAAAAGTCACGAAAATTTGACAAGAATGAGACGACTGCCCGACAAAAAAAGTGCTGGAAAAAGATCTATTTAGTTTTGTAGGTCTTTCAAATGAGGCGTTACACTGGCCTACAGGATTTGGGTAAAGCTGAACTGGAGAAAATGCTCTCGGTTCAGGCGGGAGTTAAGAGGTTAATCAATAGGATTTATGCACAGAAAAAGTATTTTGGGGGTACATTTTGTCCCTCAGCGCCCCCTAACTAAAACATCCTCCCACGGCTCTGAGCGCATGGAACTGTAGCCGCTGCTAAATAACAATAAAGTTCAACATGCTTGGATTTTTCTTTTGCGTTTCCGTTTTAACTAGCAAATCGATCAACCCCGTCCTCCTTCCTTTTAATCTTGGAACCTGTTGCTAGTAACAAGAATTTAGCTCTACTTATACACCCATATTCACATTCATGTTTAATTAAAGGTGGTAAATTGCAAACTATTCCCTTGAGATTGCACAGGCTACACCTACAAGTTACACAGAACACGCTAGACTTTCTACACCGCCGAGCATATGCAGGTAACAAGACAGACATATTAAACATATTAAACTAAAGACATACAGTTTGATCGAATACAAGAAACGGCAAACACTTGGAAAAAAAGTTTGGGGTTTGAGTTACGGGCCAATACAAGACTAGCATAATGTGGATAATATCGTAACCGGAGCATATGTTGAAACTACTGGGTTGCGTAATCGGGACCAGGTCTTGTCTGTAGAGATCAATATGCGATGAAAGCCCAAAAAAACAAACAACATAATATGACGTACAGTACAATCTCTCAACGTTTGGCTGCGGATGCTCCGTTTCAAAGCTTAAACCTGAACAGTTTGGATAAAGCAAGTGAGTGGATCGTTCCAACTTGACAATATGAAGCAGTTTTAGGTCCTATGTTATGCATTATTGACTTTCGCCTCCGTATTTTCTGTCATCCACCATAATCACTAGGGATGTCAAGATTTGCTTTGGTTTTATAATTATCGCGGTTATAAAAGTTTGCGGTAGGTTAATCGTAAGAATCGTAGGACCCACGGTAAAATAATTGTCCAATGTGCAGGGAGCAACTCTTTCCCATCCGTTCTTGCATGATATGTTCCTTCAGATATGCTAATACTGATATTCTATTGCCTATTCATTATTTTAGAATGATTATCTTTATTAGGCCTGTTATCATTTTTGCTTTAAGGTAAACGAACAGGCTGAATATTGAATAGGTTTTCAATAGGGCTGGGTACTTTAACAATACTTGGTTTTCAATACCGATACTTGAACGATTTTTGTTGATACCTACACTAAACATTGAACCATAAAACAGACTAATAATGTTAATTTATTCCTAGTTAAAGGTATACAGGAGGATTTTCCCGAATTTTAGGAAAGAACCGCCCTCTCCATGCGCAACGCTCTACCTGCCTCCGAGGAGGAAGAATCTCCCCAAAACACTGGTCTTGTTTCTCTCTTCTGAAGCCTTTCTCTTCTTCTCATACACTCGAAGACACTTTTTCTCTTGCCCCTCTGCCATTTTCAAACGACTCGGTGCGTCTGCAGCAGCAATGAACGGCTAACAGTGTAACTCACATAGGCCTGAAATGAACAAGGGGCGAGCGCGCACGACGGCCTTACGTAGGCAAATCACCAGAATGACTGACAATTAGGACCAATCGTCTTGATGATCCACCCGGAAATAGAACATCCTCCGCTATACCTTTAATTAATTTCTTTTGCATTTGTATCTTTTGTTTGAGGTACCAAGAAACTTAATTTAACTACAAAAGGGCAGAAAACACACTTTCCACTTTTTCTTCTTTTTTCCCCCCTATTTTTTCCCATTGTCCCCCCAATTTTCCCAATATTTAAACATTTTCCTCAATTTTTTTTTCCATTTCTTGCATTGTTTGCCACGTTTTCCCCCAAATTTTTTCAAAAGTTTTTCCAATTTTCCCCAAATGTACCCCAGTTTTTCCACTTGTTTTTCCAAATTATCATTAGTTTCATTTTCCATCTTGTGTTTCACCTTTTTTTCCTTTTGGATGTCTTTTATTTTTTCAATACCAGTAGTAACTTAAAGCAGTACTAAGTAAGTCTTGCCCCCAGAGGCCATAAGCGCCACTGCAGGTGTCGTAGCAAGTTGCGATTTTTTAACTTATTAATTGTCTCGGAGAATAAATACTATGCTGACAGGAAAGGCGAAGGGGGAGAGGGTTACTGTTCATCCAATTATTAAATGGAAACAATATTTTTCACTCAAACTTGGCTGCAAATACTGTTTTAAGTGACGCTAGCCCGCAGTTAGCTTTGCCCGTTAGCCTGTTAGCTTCTTCTTCGTGATTCCATTAGTGTGTATTGGTGACTCTGACCCGGTGGCAGTCAAGCTGCAATTGTGGTTTTCTGGCCAGAGACACCAGGGGGAGATGAAAGACCCTCCAATCCTCCCATTAACACTTGTATCACCCCCACAGGAAAGGATTTATTAAGGTAAATAAGTTACTTAGTACTGTTTTAAAGCAGTATTAAGAAACTCTTGCCCCTAGAGGCCATTAGCGCAACTGCAGGTGTTTTTTACTTATTAATTGTCCGTGAGAGTAAACACTTCACTGACAGAAAAGACAAAGGGAGTGATATTTTTTTCACTCAAACTTGGCTGTAAATACTGTTTAAGTGGTGCTAACCCACAGTTAGCTTTGCCCGTTAGCCTTTTAGCTTCTTCTTCGTGATTCCATTAGTGTGTATTGGTGACTCCAACCCGGTGGCAGTCAAGCTGCAATTGTGGTTTTCTGGCCAGAGACACCAGGGGGAGATGAAAGACCCTCCAATCATCCCATAAACACTTGTATTTCCCCCAGAGGGAAGGATTTATTAAGGTAAACAAGTCACTTAGTACTGCTTTAACCTTTTTTTTCCCCATACCAGTATCGTTGGTATCGTTTAACAGTTACCAGCCCTAGTTTTCAATTAAACCAACACTTAAATAAATGTAATGTCTTCTTTTTTGTGAATATTTTGACAGTAAAGGTAGTACACTGCAAAAACTATTTAACTAGATCAGTATAAACATCTCAGTTTGAGCACAATAATCCAAATTTTAGTTGTTTTGACTGGTTAAGAAGTTGTTGGGCATTTGTCCTGGATTATTTCACTTGTTCTGAGATGTTTCTGACTCGTTTCGATACATTTCGTCCTTATTTCAGGTCATTTTCTTTGCCAATGGGGAAAGAAAATTGGTCTTATCTCATTGGCAATTTTACTTTCTTATTTCAAGCGAGATTTACCCTAGAACTGGTCTGAAATGTCCTCAAACAAGCAAAGCAAACTCGGTCCGATCAGGAAAAGTGTCTAAATGAGTGAAAACCGCTCAAAACAAGAAACATTTCCTCAATTCCAGTCATTTAAGCCAATGCTTGATATTGTATTTTCTTCCCTATTTTCGCTAATCGTGAATCATCATAAAAATTGCAATATTTTTACTCACAATAATCCACAATAATAATAATCGTGACTCAAAAAGTTTGAATCGTGACATCCCTCATCATGACATGTTAATATAAAGAACCTCCGGGCCTCAGTTTTCTTGAAGTTGACGCCAATAGAGAAGATCAGTTCAAAAAGATAAAAAAACAAAAAAACAATGGAAGCTTAATACCGTAAATGCTCTAATACAGGCCGGGGCCTTTATTTACTCAAGGGCATCTGGACCAGGCCTTTATTGGAACCAGGCCACAATTAGAGACAGGCCTTTATTTCTATTTGAGCAAAACGGACGACCAGGAAAACGAAGAAAAACGAGATTTGTGTCCATTTGCACCTAAAATATCAGGTTCATTTATTACTTAACATTTCAAACCCTCTCCCAGCGGCTGGAACATTGACGCCTTTTATTTTGTCGGGACAACAGGAAGTGTTTCGTTGCTGTTAGCGGAGCTTTGACATCAGTGTCACTGCAGGTTTCTGTTTCGTTTTTACCGGACCGGATTATTTGTTGTTATCTCGTGTAAAAGGCGAGTTTAGACGGAGCGTTTGTGTTTGTGATCGATCATGAGACTGACCCGAGAGAAGACGAGACGCTGGCGCTGATGGGAGGAGTTATTTTGAGGCGTGGGACTGACCTGCACACGGAGCAGCTGGACGTGCTTTGAAGACGCGATGGAGACTTTATTCAAACCCTGGAGGGTCACACAACATTTGCCCTGTTTCCAAATATGGTCACAGGAGGTTTGAAAAGTGGCTAAATCTGTGTCAAAGTTACGCTCGGATCAGCTCCTCCGCAGCGTCCCCCTCGGCCCGGGTTCAGTTTGTTACTTCCTGCACCTGAGTTTTCATTTACACCAGTATGAGACAAATTCCTAACATGGGGAATATTTCTACCACTATAGTTTCTAATAAAAGCCCCGGCCTGTTTTGGAATACAGGCCAGTATTAGAGAATTTACGGTAAGTTGTTCAATAAAATATTCCATGTACTAGACCCCAGATATATTCAAGACAATATCATAAGATTATTGTAGGGTTCAGGAAAGCTGGTTCAGCATAATATAGGACCCAGATACTGCGACACAACAACTTTCATTGCATATTGATATTCAAATGCAAAAATACATGAGAAAACTCGATAAAACTGAGGTGGTGACATCATGAAAAATAGCAGCGTCTTTCCGTCTTCCATTGTGAAACTCTCTCTCTCGGTGAACAGTCCGACAAAATGTAGAACGAGGGACGTCAGCGGGAAATAAAGTGCAGGAGTCTGAGGTCGCAGTCCGTATACTAGATCTCTACAGTTTCTTTAGTGGATCTATAATGTCCAAGAGGCGCATGCTGCTGAGCTTTACCGCCGCCGTCAGAGAAATAGGACCTCGCAAATATTAATAACATGACATCAAGTGTGGGCCGAAGCCTCGAGTCCACGATTTATAGAGTTTTTCGTAAATGTGTCCAGTCCCGGAAAGTCCGTGACACAAACACGGGAGATTTCGTCGTCCAATAGTTTATTTACTGTGTGTGTGTGTATCATCTGAAGAAAGCAAAAAAGAGGCAAAGGTGAAAGTTTAGGTCCTGGTTTTTTTTGAAAGGGACCACTGGCTTTGAAGAGGTTAAGCAGGAGAGAGATGCGAATCTTTAAACATTTTCTCGTCGTCGCGGCCTGAAAACCCACCGTCGCTCTATGTACAGTACAATACACTATTTCGGTCCCTTTGACACCGTAATAAACGCTGAAAATCCCTGAAAATGTCCTGAAAGTTCAGATTAGCTTTTCCTTACGCTGCTTGATTGTGTTATTTAATGCTAAGAGTGATATGTTTTTTTTAAGCGAGGCCGTGCCAAAGACGCTTTCCATCGCACCGGCTTTAAAGTATGTCCAAAATGAAGAATAAAGGTGACATATTTTGCTGTGTACCTCAAAATGCAGTGGTTATTTGAGCTTGGAGATCAGTGCTTTGCTATACATGCGTTTCCAATGACATCACGCACAGTTCCGGCGGCCATTTTGAATACCGAAGTAGAATTATGCAGTACGACAGGTAGCAATATCTCTACTCAAGAAGATAACAGTTAAAACACGTGTATGTGATAGAACCAGCAAATGTGTGTATGTTTTTTACAGTTTGTCATGTCAGCAGAGTCTCAGTCTGAGTCAGTGTTCAAGCTGCTCAAGACGTTAGCATGCTACCGGTTAGCAATAGCCTGGTTTTACCGTTACATTGCGTTTCGTACAAGTGTCTGGTTGGATTTAACCGATGTAACGCGGCCACGGAGATCAGACCCAGACGTACATGCAGGGAAATTAAAACTGACCGGAGTTTACGGATGACTTGGGCCCGGCTAGGTTAGCAACTGACATCAATCAACTGTCAATGTCTTCAACACAGTAAACACGTGTGTCGCTCACATCGACGAACACTGAGGACATACCGTAAATGCTCTAATATCGGCCGGGGCCTTTATTTACTCAAGGACATCTCGGACCAGGCCTTTATTGGAACCAGGCCACAATTAGAGACAGGCCTTTATTTCTATTTGAGCAAAACGGACGACCAGGAAAACAAAGAAAAACGAGATTTGTGTCCATTTGCACCTATAATATTAGGTTCATTTATTAATGAACATTTCAAACCCTCTCCCAGCGGCTGGAACATTGACGCCTTTTATTTTGTCGGGACAACAGGAAGTGTTTCGTTGCTGTTAGCGGAGCTTTGACATCAGTGTCACTGCAGGTTTCTGTTTCGTTTTTACCGCGGACCGGATTATTTGTTGTTATCTCGTGTAAAAGGCGAGTTTAGACGGAGCGTTTGTGTTTGTGATCGATCATGAGACTGACCCGAGAGAAGACGAGACGCTCGCGCTGATGGGAGGAGTTATTTTGAGGCGTGGGACTGACCTGCACACGGAGCAGCTGGACGTGCTTTGAAGACGCGATGGAGACTTTATTAAAACCCTGGAGGGTCACACAACATTTGCCCTGTTTCCAAATATGGTCACAGGAGGTTTGAAAAGTGGCTAAATCTGTGTCAAAGTTACGCTGGGATCAGCTCCTCCGCAGCGTCGCCCTCGGCCCGGGTTCAGTTTGTTACTTCCTGCACGTGAGTTTTCATTTACACCAGTATGAGACAAACTCCTAACATGGGGAATATTTCTACTGCTATAGTTTCTAATAAAAGCCCCGGCCTGTTTTAGAGACCGGCTTTAATTCGCCTCCGCCAGCCCCGAACCCGGCCTCTGTCAGAGACCCGGCCTCTAATGGAATACAGGCCAGTATTAGAGAATTTACGGTACTACAGTAACAGCTCTGACCTCTGGCACATGTTGTATCCAAGGCCAGATGTTTGGAGTCTGGTTCAGGGCTTTTTCTTGGAGAGGTCAGAGCTGTTGAAGCTTAATGCTAACCGGTAGCATGCTAGCATCTTACACTGGCTCACTGGTTTCTTCACATAAACGTGTGTCTCTGGGGTCGTGTTTTAACTGTTTCCTTCTTGAGCAATGATTACCAGTACATAAAAATGCCACAGTCGATCAGTTGTCTTTCATTTGTAGTACTGCACAGTTCTACTACTTTGGCATTCAAAATGGCCGCCAGAACAACAAAGGTCTCATGACTCTGAAAAGCATGTATAAATGCAATTTGAGTGCTGAAATAACCATAATGAGGCTTCAAAACCTACAAAGGAGCACTTCTGGTTACTAACTGGTTATGTAGTAAATATACACGTGTCTGTTCTGTAATAGATGATAAAGAAAAACGCAGGACTGTAACAAAATAAAGTAGCACTTTACAAATACAGTCGTACCAGTTTAATAAGAACCTAAGCACCTAAAAGCGAAATAACTGAGAAACGCTCAATGGAGACGGGACGGACGATGATTCATCTTAAACCTGTTGAAGTGTAAAGGCTGTGAACTACTTAGAGATGTGGTGAGTGTTCTCTCGGTAAGAAAAAAGCGCTGCCCCGTGTTCTCCCTGCCTTACGACAAGAACGATATCGGTTCAAGAATAATGGATGCCCAACATGTCACCGCTGAATAATAAAAATGCACGGCCCGACCAAAGCAAAAGTCGCCACCTGGAGTTAACTGTTCTGATTGGTCGGTCCGGGTTCTGGAACGCTCTGTGCCCGAATAATGAGCTCTGTGGACGACCCGAACGACCGGGTTATTCCATCAGTGGATTTCTTCTTCCCTGATAAATTCTAAGATGATAGTCCCGGCGTTCCTCCGGCTCACGTTGGGAAAGAGTGGGTTGGCGGAGTCCAGATCGTAACCCCGTTGAGGATCTCCGGGATGTGCTGGAGAAGGAGGAGCAACACTGGATCTCTCGACAACGCAGAAGCTTATTGAAACAAACGAATGTGAACTGTAGTCAAAGCTAAAGGTGCTACAACCAAATATTCAAGCGTTTAACCCAGGGGTCTCCAGGGTCCACAATATATCAGGAGTGTGTTTTCAGTTTGTATTTCTCTTTTGTCCTAACTGTCCTAAATCCTAACTCCGCACAGGAATGGGCGAGAGCAGGGGTGTCATCTGGGTTGAGGGCCCGAAATCCAGCGTCCTCGGGGGCTCGCGGGCCACATATATAATGTAAACTAAAAAAAATATAGCGGGGTTACACGTGACCTCACAGCGTTCTAAATAGGGCTGCTCGATTATAGAAAAAATAATAATCACGATTATTTTAGTAATAATTGAAGCATTTTTTTTCAATCGGCTTGTTGCACAATGTGGCTACGCTAGTTCCTCTGAGCTGAAGCTGTGGGCGCTAGTACTTCCTGTTCGTATTCATTTCCATTAAGATTAGCTCAGACCAGTGAGTTTCTGGTAGAAATATTTCCATAGAGGAGACGTTTATGTTTGTGAGGATCAGAGAGTTTGTCTTGAAGCTAAAGGTTAATTTAACCTCTTAACTCCCGCCTGAACCGAGAGGATCTTTTTTCCTCACGTCATCAGATTTTTTTTTCCATCATTTTTGTCATTTTTTGGTCAATTTTTTTTTTTTTTTTTTTTTTTGTTAGTCAATTTTTTATCACATTTTTGTAATTTTTTTTGTCACATTTTTGCCATTTTTTGTAAATTTTTAATCACATTTTTGTCATTTTTTGTCAATTTCTTGTGACATTTTTGTGACATTTTTGCCACTTTTTCATCAATTTTTCGTCCCTTTTTTGTCAATTTTTCTATCACATTTTTGTAATTTTTTGGTCATTATTTTGTCACATTTTTGTCATTTTTCGTCCTTATTTCAGGTCATTTTCTTTGCCAATGGGGAAAGAAAATGGGTCCGTATCTCATTGGCAGTTTTACTTTCTTATTTCAAGCGAGATTTACCCTAGAACTGGTGTGAAATGTCAAAAGAAACTTGGTCCGATCAGGAAAAGTGTCTAAATGAGTGAAAACCGCTCAAAACAAGAAACATTTCCTCAATTCAAGTCATTTAAGCCAATGCTTGATATTTACTTTTTGTAGTAAATGGTTGTTTCCTTAAAGGGGCCGGATTACATGATCTGGTGGACCGCCTGTTGGAGACCCCTGGGGTAACCTTACTTTTCGGTGGCGACTTTTGGCCCGTGCTGAACAGAACAAGTTGGTAAAGTGGGACAGTGGGACAGTGAACAGAGCAGGAGCTGCGATGACTGACTGATAAAAGCCCTGCCATCTCTCTCCTCTTGAGCCCTTTGAAAGTTACTCCCCCGAGCTGCCCTTCCTTCACTCCGCCCCCCCCCCCCCTCCCCCGTCCCGCGCCGGTCTAGGCCACCGAGGAGATCTGCTTCTCCTCCCTGTCCTCCCCCTCGGCCTCGCCGTCGCCCATCAGCGGCTGCCTCTTCTTCAGCTCCCTCTGATACTTGGCCATGAGCGACGCGTAGATGCAGCCGTACGCCGCCGCCGCCACCATCATGATGCACACGATGCCGCAGACCACGCCGGCGATCACCACCGTGCCGATGGCCCGCCGCACGCTCACGGGCCGGTACCGCGCCCGCACGCACTCGGACGGCCCCTCGCCCCCGCCGCTCGGGTGGGAGGCGGCGTCCTCGTTGTTGTTGTCGGTGGTCGCCGCGTCCCCGATGGAGGTTTTCCTGCCGCACGGAGGCCCCTGTCCGGAGCGGGACCCCTCGCCTCCGCCGTTCTCGTCCTCCAGCTGCAGGCAGTAGTTGAACATCTCCACCGGGACCGTTCGGATGTCCCGCCCCCGCAGGTCCTTGGGCAGCGTGCACTCCACCGCGTCCACTTTCCCCCCTGACGAGACGGGACAGAGAGGTCAAAGGTGATCACAGGAAAGGAAGAGGGTTTTTTAGAGCTTGTTGTTCTATCAAATGAACTGAATGTTAATCTGGTTTATAGAAAATATTAACGGAATCACCGGGCACAAAGTTTCACCCAACGAGTGTTTGTTCACGTCAAGGCCAAATCTGAAGTTCGATATATTGAGGCAGGAAAGTATCGCGATAAACGATATAATTAACTCCCGCCTGAACCGAGAGCATTTTCTCCAGTTCAGCTTTAACACCTCATTTGAAAGACCTACAAAACTAAATATTTTTCCTCACATCAGATTTTTTCTCATCACTTTTTTTGTTGGGCAGTCGACTCATTTTTGTCAAATTTTCGTGACTTTTTTTTTCATTTTTTTGTCAAATTTTTTGTACATTTTTAGTAAATTTTTTGTCCATTTTTTGTCCATTTTTCGTCCATTTTTTTCTCACTTTTTTGTCATTTTTTTGTCATTTTTTTGTCATTTTTTTGTCGATTTTTCGTCCATTTTTTCTCACTTTTTTGTCATTTTTTCATCCTTGTTTTCGTCTCAGTTTTGTTGCTATTTTCTCACCTTTTTTCCAGACGCTTTTGGACTGGGGGTAAAGCTGTGCATTAATCCTATTGATTAACCTCTTAACTCCCGCCTGAACCGAGAGCATTTTCTCCAGTTCAGCTTTACCCAAATCCTGTAGGCCAGTGTAACGCCTCATTTGAAAGACCTACAAAACTAAATCTTTTTCCTCATGTCAGATTTTTTTTCATCACTTTTTTTGTTGGGCAGTCGTCTCATTTTTGTCAAATTTCCGTGACTTTTTTTGTCACTTTTTTGTCAAATTTTTTCCTCAATTTTTCGTGAAATTTTTCTCACTTTTTTGTCAAATTTCCGTGACTTTTTTGTAAATTTTTTGTAAATTTTTTGTAAATTTTTTGTAAATTTTTTGTAAATTTTTTTGTAAATTTTTTGTCACTTTTTCGTCAAATTATTCACATTTTTTTGTCAAATTCTTGTCACTTTTTCGTCCATTTTTTCTACATTTTTCGACAATTTTTTCTCACTTTTTTGACAATTTTTTGTCATTTTTCGTAATTTTTTTGTCACTTTTTCATCAAATTATTCGAATTTTTTTGTCAAATTCTCATCACTTTTTTGTATTTTTTTCCGCAATTTTTCGTCAAATTTCTCACTTTTTTGTCAAATTATTATCAATTTTTTTTTAATTTTTTGTCACTTTTTCGTCAATTTATTCACACTTTTTTGTCAAATTCTTATCACTTTTTCGTCCATTTTTTCCTCAATTTTTCGTCAAATTTTTCACACTTTTTTGTAAAATTTTTGTCACTTTTTTGCCAATGTTTTCTCACTTTTTTGTCACATTTCCATCCTTGTTTTCGTCTCAATTTTGTCGCTATTTTCTCACCTTTTTTCCCGACGCTTTTGGACTGGGGGCAAAGCCAAACTGGAGAAAATGTGCTCGGTTCAGGTGGGAGTTAAGGGGTTCATATTGCCTGCAGGTCACAAACTATCCGCCAGGGGGTGCTGCAAGCGCCCTCAGCACCCTGGGTTCCCACGGCCTTGGACGTTTCTGTCACATTGCCCTGTAAGCTGTAAACTCTCAGATCCAGAAGCTTTTAGATTTAAAACAAACTGGAGAAAATGTACTTGGCTTAAGGGGTTAAAGCCTGAACACTGAGCTTTCCTGAATTGTCATCTGTTCGTGTCGTCTCCTGCGGCGCTCGTGTGTCGCTATAATATAAACGGCACTTACGGCAGGACACACGGGGTCACCTGCCTTTCCTTTCGCCGAGCAGCTCTCTCTCCATTAATCCGAGGGAGAGACAAAGACGGAGAGATGGGTTATTGTGCCAACACTGGTGTGAGTCATCAGCGAGCGCAGACACAGTATGCTCTGCTCGCTGCTCCAACTTGCAGATCGCCTCGGCTAAGCTTTCTATTATAGATCACGCCTGCTTTCACACGCTGCTCGTCTGTATGGATAGCAACAAACAAAAAACCTAAGAAACAAATACCCCGAAAGCCGTGCAAAGGTGGGGTTTGATCTGGTTGAACTGAGCTGCGATGATTGTTGGGAAAATTGCATAATGCTTGAATAAGTAAGAGGGAGAACGTGGGAGACTTTCAGATGAGAGATGTCTTCAGTTCAGCCCAGTGCAGACAGGGGTGGACAGAACCCTTTAACCTCTTACCCTCCGCCTTAACTGAGATTTACCCAAATCTAAAGCTTAAAAGAAAGGCATCAAAACAGCGGCGAAAACAAGGATGAAAAACAATGAAAAAACATGAAATGAAGAGGTTTTTTTTTTAGAGCTTGTTATTCTATCAAATTAACTGAATGAAAATAAGAAATTTGTCTTGTTTTAAGGAAAAAATTCTGCCATTGGGGTCAGCATTTTTATCTTGCTAAGAATTTTTATTTCTAGAATATTTTTCTCATCATAAAACAAGAAAGAAACACTAAATTCAAGCAAATAAATAACTAGAATTAAGCAAAATGTCCTCAGAAAACATTCTTATTTAGTGAAAAATTGTGGATATTTTACTTAAATGTTGCTTGATTTAAGTAAAATGTTCTAAATTACTCACATTTTTGAGTAAAATGTTGTTAATAAACACTAATATTTAAGGAAAGTATTGCTGCGCTCGGAGACCCGTCTCCATGATGTGGAGCCAGGCTGAGGGTCAGAATCATCTGCTGGAGGATTCACCTATTGTACATGTTTTTAGTGGTAGACACGGGGAGAACATGCTCCACACAGAAAGGCCCCGTCCTGGTGGGAATCGAACCCGGGACCTTCGAGCTGTGAAGCTGAGGCTCTAACCGCTGTGCCACCGAGCCGCCCACTTTAAAGAATGGAATGTTTATATTGTGTCTTTTTACTTGTTTTACATATCGCACTTTGAGCTCTTTGCACATTTTTTTCCAATGTGGTTTTTCTAACTGCAAATGGCCAATAAATGAATCTGAATCTGAATCTGAATCTGAATCTCTGTTTTATCTCTCTGTGAGAAGCAGTTCTTACATTAAGAGTTGTTGATCTTAGTTTTTCTTAAAATAAGAAAAAACATTCTTTGTCTAAAACTGAAGAAGATTCAAGTTTTTCTTTCTTGTTACAAGAAAAAATTATCATGTTTTTAGCAAATTTATCTGAAGAAATGGCCAGATTTTATTTCCTAAAATAAGAATTTTTTCCTCAAGAAAACTTTGCTCGGCAAAACAAGGGACAAAATAAGAACTTATTTCTTAAAGTAAGACATTTTAGAATCCACTTTTTGCAGTGTAGATATATTAACAGAATCACAGGGCACAAAGTTTCACCATCTGTAACAGCGTCAAGAAAATAACTGGCAACGAGTGTTTGTTCACGTCAAGGTCTGTCACGATAACAAATCTGAAGTTCGATATATTGAGGCAGGAAAGTATCGCGATAAACGATATTATTGACTCTAATGATACTGGATACGGTCGACTCTCAGGCATAAAAATGACAGTAATCCTCTGTTCTAAAAGTGCATCATCATATCCTAAAATACCACACAAGCTGCAATAAACATGAAATATGATGAAACTCGATTTGCTTCAGTTAGAAATCAAAGTTTTACAAAGAAGAAAAATGGGGTTGCCTCGCTTCCGTCAGTCTACCCCAGTATGGAGAGAATGAATAATGCAATGTAAAGGATCTTTGAGTGTCCAGAAAAGCGCTATATAAAACCAATGCTTTATTATTATTATTATGAAGACTCTTGACCAATACTCCCTTCCTTGCGATACAACAGCAAATGAATGACGACGTCCACACTGTCACTGTCGTGTAATAGAATGGCCATTTTTCCCGCTGCTGAAGTGACGTGAAGCAGAGGAGAAAGGAGCAGGGCTTCGTTAGCGCAGCTGCTCAGGCCCGAGGCGGCGAGGTGAATGTAGATTTTCACACATGAACGGAGCGCAGAGCCGGAGCGGTGCTTATCTGATGCACTCACAGCACGGAGAGACACACACAGCCCCTGCACTGACAATCACTGTACTATTGTTAGCATGTCCTGACGTCAGTGCTCTTCGATAGGAACTGGAACTGAGTTTGCATCCGTGGAGCTCAGGAACCTGCTGGTGAATGCTAAGCAGATCATTTTTTAAGATTATTACTGGGCTGTGAGCTGAATGTTTCTTTGTGGTTTGCGCACTAGCACTGTTACCCCACTTCAAATGGCCTCACAATATATACAAGCTCCTGCACTGCGAAAAGTAATTAACTAGATCAGTATAAACGTCTCAATTTGAGCACAATAATCCACATTTTAGCTGTTTTGACTAGGTAAGTTGTTCTTGGGCATTATTTCACTTGTTCTGAGATGTTTCTGACTCGTTTCGATACATTTCGTCCTTATTTCAGGTCATTTTCTTTGCCAATGGGGAAAGAAAATTGGTCTTATCTCATTGGCGATTTTACTTTCTTATTTCAAGCGAGATTTACCCTAGAACTGGTCTGAAATGTCCTCAAACAAGCAAAGCAAACTCGGTCCGATCAGGAAAAGTGTCTAAATGAGTGAAAACCGCTCAAAACAAGAAACATTTCCTCAAAACCCCAGTCTCACAGCGGCTCAGTGGTTAGTGGTTCTCACACGGGGGCGGGGCCTGAGCTGTTGAAGCTAAATGCTAACCGGTAGCATGCTAACGTCTTGAGCATAATTTTTGCATCTCATTTTTGTCCAATTTTCAGGACTTTTTTTTTACTTTTTCGTCAAATTTTTGATTTTTTTCTTGTCACTTTTTCGTCCATTTTTTCTACATTTTTTGTCAATTTTTTGTCAATTTTTCGTCACTTTTTTGTCAAATTATTCTCACTTCAAACCTCTTAACTCCCGCCTGAACCGAGCACATTTTCTCCAGCTTTACCCCAATCCAAAAGCTTCTGGAAAAAAGGTGAGAAAATAGCGACAAAACTGAGACGAAAACGAGGATGGAAATGTGAAAAAAGTGAAAATAATTTGACCAAAAATTTACAAAAAAATTTACCAAAAAATTTACCAAAAAATGACAAAAATGAACAAAGATTTGACTAAAAATTTAGAAAAAATGGACGAAAAAGTGACAAAAAAATGGACAAGAAAAAAATAAAAAAAATTGACGAAAAAGTTTAAAAAAAGTCACGAAAATTTGACAAAAATTAGTGAAAACCGCTCAAAACAAGAAACATTTCCTCAGTTCAAGTCATTTAAGCTGATGCCTGATATTCACTTTTTGTCCTTTTACCGTATGTTTTGATGTATCAACTTAACTTTACGTAAAACAGTGGTTCTCAACCTGGGGGTCGGGGCCCTCAAGGGGGTCGCGAGACAAATAAACATATTTTTATTAGCGTATAATATATATTTTGTTGTAGCAGTGCCATTATTTGTTCGCAATTTGATGAATTTCAATTTATCCATTTGTTTTTTTTCTGTGTTTTTTAAGAATTATGTCGGCCAGGGGTAAAGGCAACATCAGGCCCGAGGGCTAAATCCGGCCCTCCAGCGTAGAAGCTCTGGCCCTCATTTTTAAAATGATTTTGAAGATGATGTTACTACACAAATCAGAGGTCAGATCAGGGGCGGACTGGGACTGAAAAACAGCCCTGGACTCTGACCAGCCTGGCCCAAATTAGCGTAAATGTGACACTTACCCCCCGCCTTAACGGAGCGCATTTTCTCCAGTTCGGCTTTACCCAAATCTAAAAGCTTCTAGACTGGAGAGCAACACTGTAACGCCTCATTTGAAAGCTGAGACCTACAAAGTGATTGTAACTTTTTGTCATAGTTTTGTTGTTTCTTCATTACTTTCTGTGTTTTTGTTTTTGTCACGTTTTTGTGGCCTTTTCGTTGCTTTGTTGTCGTGTTTTTGTCGACTTTTCATCACATTTTTTTGTCACTTTTTTTGTTGCTTTTCCGGCACATTTTTGTTCTCTTTTCATCCTCTTTTTTGTCGCTATTTTGATTTTTAGCTTTTAGATTTGGGTAAAGCTCGGTTAAGGCGGGACCGGTGGCCCTTCTGTGCTCCTCCAGAATGGACACATGGCCAGTCCGCCCCTGGGTCAAATTCCTGTTTGAATACTCTAAGAATGTGCAAAATACAGTCAAATCTTTCAAAATTCCTAAATAAAACACCCATTTAGGTCGTGTATAGGGCTGGGTACGATGCTTTATTCCATATCTATATTCAAAATCGAGGAGGAAACAGGAAAAATGTGGCTAAAAATAAGGAAAAATTGTGTTAAAATTGTTTTGGGGGCAAAAATAGGGAATCGATTTGGGAAAATTAGTAAGACGGAAAAAACAACTGCAAAAAACTTGGGAAAAATAAGAAAGAAAAAAAGATTGGGTGAAATGGGGCAAAAGAAATCGAAAAAATAGTCTTGTTTTCCTTTAATGTTGTCCCTGGACTAACAGTTTCAAAGCCTGTACCTGCTTTAGATTTCAGTAGAACCTAAACTTTTTTTTTTCCCGATACCAGACTGGTGTTGTTTAAGTACGGCCATAATCATGAACAGAGAAGCTGGCGTTTGTAGAAAATGGTGCTTTTCTTTGGGGTCCGGCCCTTGGTCTTTTTACAATGAAGTAAATCGACCTCCGCCAAGAAAACCTGCCTCCCCCTGATGTCGGCTGATGTTCCTATTTCTCAGGGTGTGACCCGGACGGGGGTCACGAACCCCTTTAACTGTTATAATGGGGGTCGCGGCTCCAAAAGGTTGAGAACCACTGACTTAAAACATAGACAATAAGCCTATGTCCTGATCAAGCCTGGCTCTACATGGATGGTTTTCACAGCAGCGACTCGGACGGGTGAAAGTCAGAGGACAAGTATCCCCGTAAAGGGAGACCCACCTCTGTACAGGAGCCATTCTATCCAGTGCTTGAAGTCCCGCAGGTTGCAGTCGCATTCCCAGGGGTTCTGTCCGAGCTCCAGGTGCTGCAGGTTCGCCAGGGGCTCAAAGGCCGCTCTCTCCAGCGCGTGAAGCCGGTTTCCTGCCAGCGACAACCACCTGCAGACCAGGGAATTCAGACGTCAGAACAGCAGACGTCCCAGCTATCTCTTACTCCCTAACGGGATTTTTGTTATATTGGAGACTGAGACTCTTTCCCAAACCACTTCCTCCTTCCTTCTCCTGATTCTTCTGTGAGGGCGCCTTCAGACGTTCCTACAGGAGAGCGCTTTGGAGCTGTGGCTCTGAGACCACTTTCCCTCATCCCAGGGACCAGACACGCCCCTTTACGGTGACAGCTCCGCCCACCAATGTGATAATAGACAACTCCTCCTGCCGTTAGCCATAATGACCACGCCTGAGGAGGAAGTCATGGCGGACCTCCTCCCCAGCTATGACGAAGCCTATTCCTTAAAAGGGCATAAGGGCGGGACCTTCACCGTAGACTCCGCCCTTGTGCTAACAGTCCGACCCTCATTAGTACAAGATTTCTACTTTTTTTGTTATTTTTTACGAAACCAGCCTGGTTTCCTTAATTGTAACTAGCCCAGCGTTATCACAGGAGGAATATCTAGAAAGTTTCAGACAATTAGAAACCAGGCTTTAAAGTTGTGTTTAATGTGTCTAAAGTGCAATGCATTCCAATGGGACTAGCGGCTATATGGAGGTACCACAGCAATGGCGGCCCCTAGTGTCGTCGTCACAAGCGGCCATTGGTTAAGTAAGGGATCATGTATAGAACGCTGGTCATTATCGGGAAAATAAGCACCGACAGGGCGAACCGGACCCCGACGCGAAGCTTATTATTCGGCCATTTGCCAACTGAACACACACAACATAAACTTCGTACACTTTTATGAAGGTCCAAAGGTTTATTTAATGACTTCCGCGACAAATAGTTCCCAAAAGTTTGCGCGTTGCTCGGCAGCGTTTGGCTAGGCTAGAAGCAGCAAGGCTAACAGTTAGCCTAGCTACTTAGCTGAAGGCGCAGGTGGAGGAATGGTGGTGAATCTCTGGGTAAGTTGAAAGTCAGACTCACGATTCCCCGACTTCTCTCTCAGTGACGGGACAGATAGTGTCGCTGCTACGTACGTGCGGAGTGATATGAAAGAACCAACTCAGACGTCCTTTATCAGAAAATAATGACCGGTAGAACGTTGGGAAATCCCATTCAAATCAACGGAGCTTCTGCTTACGTTGTGAAGAGCCGGATAATAAAAGCAATTAAAATCAGATTGATATAGTTTAGCTTCTTCAAACTTGCCAATAAGATCATATTCGGTCTCCCTGCTGCTTTCTTATTCGTTAGCAAATGTCTGTAGGACTGTAAAATTGTTTAAATTGACACTTCTAAATGAACGTGGAACTGGCGTTGTCGGTGCGTGTTGCATGTGGGGCTGCTCTCCGGTGTAACACGGCCAAGCTGTGAAGGACCTGATCAGAAGGAAACAGGAAGTGGTTTTTGGAAAGGGCTCAGACTATACATGCACAGAGCAACAAAACTGTGCAGCCTCGTCATTATTTGCTCTACAAATCCCATTCCCAGTTTGCTCACATTACATTACTATCACTATTACAAAACATCACATTGTAATCTTCATCTTTGTTGCTGTTTCCCTTCGCCTGTTCTGTCGCCCTTTATCACAAACGTTGATATAACACCCGATAGAGGATTTCCGTTTTGTTTCCTTTCACCTGAGGCTCTGCAGCTCGTCCAAAAGGCCCAGAGGAACCGACGACAGACCGTTCAAGGACAGATCCAAAGTCTGGAGTCCGCCCAAACCCTGGACAAACATCAATATAGATCAGTGTAGCCAGAAAGTATAATCTGCTCGGCTAGTGTCTTGTAAAAAAAAGTGTTATGTCAGACGGTTAAGGTCACCGAGTTTGTTCCATAGCTTGTTCGATAAACCGGATCAGTGCTGAGCTATTGTACATTTTGCAAAGCTGGACCAGTGCCTTCTAGACACAACGTAATATCGTCTGTCAGTGTTTACATATAGCACATTTAAAAAGCTTCAGGCGACTTCTCCAACACTTGTGTATCAAACATCTGCCTCACACATTGAGCTTCACAGCAGTTTGCCTCTTGTGTGTGGATGCTGCGGGATGTGAGGATACCTGAAAGAGCTCTCTGTCCGTGGAGGTCAGTGAATTGTTATGCAGAGTGAGTCTGGTCAGGTTGGACATGTCTCGGAATAGTCCCCCGGGCAGATTGTCCAGGTAGTTGTTCGAGAGGTCCAGCTCCTGAAACACAAGCCGTTTTGATTAGAAATAGCCACAGGTTTTTTTTGTGTTTTGCTGTCGGGTAAAAATGCGTTAATCGATGTATTGAATATAATGTATAACAATGGAATTTACTAAACCATTTGAACACCGTAAGTTCCGTTGCGCTAAAACGATACGGCGGCACAGGTGCAATATTAATGGTCGTAATTAGCAAAAAACAAAGACAGCAATTATTTAGCTCATATCCACAGGAAACAACAAAAACACAGTGATTAATCCTGCATGAAACCTGCTTCTCAATGCTTCTGGTAAAATCTAATCTTGTTATCGGGTCAAAACGAGCTGAGGAAATCAGACAAATTGTTCATATATTAGTTAATGTGAGCTTTTATGTTAAACACGGCTACTTTCTTGCGTTTAGTGTGTGCTTTTGTTGTCCAGTTCAGCTTGTGAGACTTTAATACCAAGTTTAAAGCAGTACTAAGAAACTCATGCCCTTAGAGGCCATAAGCGCAACTGCAGGTGTCGCTTTTTTAACTTGCTAATTGTCCGTGAGAGTAAATACTACGCTGACAGAAAAGACAAAGGGACAGAGGGACATTGTACATCCAGTTACACAATGGAGATCATTTTGTTCACTCAAACTTGGCTGTAAATGCTGTTTAAGTGGTGCTAGCCCGCTGTTAGCTTTGCCTGTTAGCTTGTTAGCTTCACGATATCATTAGTTTGGTGTGAGGGATGTTGCAATTGTGGTTTTCTGGCCAGAGACACCGGGGGAGATGAAAGACCCCCCAATCATCCCATAAACACTTGTATTACCCCCAGAGGGACTACGGAAAGGATTTATTATGGTAAACAAGTTACTTAGTACTGCCTTAAGTGTGAGCTTTTTTTGTCCAGTTAAGCTTTTGAGACTTTAACACATAAAAGACCGAAAAACAAACGAACTGGACACAATGACATCTCGGAAAACTGAGCTTCCCCGACTTACAGTGTCATGAGTTACTAAGAGTACCAATACTTCATTTTGACATTACTCAAGTAGAATTAAAAAGTACTGTTTGAAAAAACTACTATCAAAAGTATAGTTACTTCAGAAAGTTACTTAAGTACGTGAACTTGAGTAAGTGTAACTGAGTCCTGACTGAGTGGACCTAATTTACTCTCACTGAATATTGCATCATTTCACTAAACCATTTTTACATCGTACGTTCATAAACATGGTCGCAGGACAATATCCAGTGGGTTGTGGGTTTAAATAGTTTGATAGTTTTGTTTTATTCAATTCCAGTTTGTTCTCCATTGTTTACAAGGCCGTGGGAACCCAGGGTGCTGAGGGCGCTGCAGAACCCCCTGGTGGATAGTTTGTGAACTGCAGGCAATATTAACCCCTTAACTCCCGCCTGAACCGAGCACATTTTCTCCAGCTTTACCCCCAGTCCAAAAGCTTCTGGAGAAAAGGTGTGAAATAGCAACAAAACTGAGACGAAAACAATGATGGGAATGTGAAAAAAGTGAGAAAACATTGATGAAAAAGTGAGAAAAAATGTACAAAAATTTACAAAAATTGACAAAAATTTGACAAAAAAGTGATAAGAATTTGACCAATAATTTGACGAAAAAGTGACAAAAAAGTGAGAAAAATTTGACGAAAAATTGAGAAAAAATGGACGAAAAAGTGACAAAAAAATTACAAAAAAAATCAAAAAAATTGACGAAAAAGTGACAAAAAATGAAGAAAAAAAAATGGACACAAATTTGACAAAAAAGTGAAAAAAATTGACAAAAAATTGAGAAAAAAGTGATAAGAATTTGACCAAAAAAATGCGAATAAAAAGTGACAAAAAAGTCACGAAAATTTGACAAAAATGAGTCGACTGCCCGACAAAAAAAGTGATGAAAAAAAAATCTGACGTGAGGAAAAAGATCCATTTAGTTTTGTAGGTCTTTCAAATGAGGCGTTACACTGGCCTACAGGATTTGGGTAAAGCTGAACTGGAGAAAATGCTCTCGGTTCAGGCGGGAGTTAAGAGGTTAATCAATAGGATTTATGCACAGAAAAAGTATTTTGGGGGTAGATTTTGTCCCTCAGCTCGCACTACGCTCCGCCTCAGCCCGGGAAGCGTTTCACTGACAGATAAAGAGGAGAAACGTGGACTCGCAGACCTCCAGAGAGGAGAGGTTGGCGAAGGCGGAGGTTCCCAGCGTGGAGAGCTTGTTGTTGGCGAGCAGCAGCGATCGACTCCCCGGGGGCAGCTGCTGCAGCGGAGGGAGAGTGGACAGGCCCAGGCCCCCGCAGTTCACCTCCAGGCCATCGGGGGAGCAGCGACACGGGGCAGGGCAGGGGGAGGCGGCCGGGAGCAGCGCGGCCAAACACAGGACGCAGAGGAGCGCTGTGGCAGAGAGAGAGAGAGACGGCGGATTCAGCAAAAACATATTTATTTTATGGAAAACAGCTCAAAGTATTTCAGCCTGGACTCACTGCTCTGTTCTGATGACCTACTGTGGAATACTGATGTTTTTAGAGCCTTTTTGTTGTCAGAACCTTCCAAAATCTTGATATATGAGAGAGTATCACTAAAAAAATGTGCAAAGTTGGGTTTCTGCGTAGAATATTTACATTTGTGAACATAAAATTTGGACAAAGGGATGAGTAAATTAATAACAAAATAGATATCTTCATTCTTTTGCTTCTGAAGAAACAAAAAATAACGTTTCCCCCTTTCAATGTAAAGTCCGTGTTTAGATGTTCAATTACAAAACTACAGAAGTCCTTCCAGAATGTCTTGGGGGTAAGAACATTGTCTCTGGATGATCTCAGTTCACACCAATGTCCCTTTTGAATTTAGTCATAAAAGAATTACCTGGAGAATAGGGCTGCTCGATTATTGAAAAAATAATAATCACGATTATTTTTGTCATAATTGAAATCACGATTATTCAAACGATTATTTGTTGCCTTTAAAAAAAATCCATCAAAAAAGTGACAAAAATCCATCAAAAAAAATGACAAAAATCCATCAAAAAAGTGACAAAAATCCAGCAAAAAAAGACAAAAATCCAGCAAAAAAGTGACAAAAATCCAGCAAAAAAGTGACAAAAATCCATCAAAAAAGTGACAAAAATCCAGCAAAAAAGTGACAAAAATCCAGCAAAAAAGTGACAAAAATCCAGCAAAAAAGTGACAAAAATCCATCAAAAAAGTGACAAAAATCCAGCAAAAAAGTCACAAAAATCCATCAAAAAAAGACAATAATCCAGCAAAAAAGTGACAAAAATCCAGCAAAAAAAGTGACAAAAATCCAGCAAAAAAGTGACAAAAATCCATCAAAAAAGTGACAAAAATCAAGCAAAAAAGTGACAAAAATCCGTCAAAAAAAGACAAAAATCCAGCAAAAAAGTGACAAAAATCCATCAAAAAAAATGACAAAAATCCATCAAAAAAAGACAAAAATCCAGCAAAAAAGTGACAAAAATCCTTCAAAAAATTAAAAATTAGAAAGAAAATGTGGAAAAAAAAATTGAAAAAAAAAAAACATTGAAAAAAACAATTATAATCGATTTTTTGCGATTATGCTAATTTTGTAATCGTTTACTGTTGTAATCGAATTTCGATTAATTGCACAGCCCTACTGGAGAATATTTATGGATGATTTTGTACGAAACCTCTTTTACTTTATTATCAGAAATTTGTTGGGAAGTGTCCATACATTTTTCCATGAAATATTACCTCCAAATTGGGTCCAATATGACACAACATGGGGAGTAGATACAAGCTCTTTCTGGAATAAAGCACGAATATTCTTATTGCAATTTTTGTGATGTGTAAAACATATTTTTCCCATTTGAGAATTGAGTGCATTGGGGAGAGAAACCGGTGCTTGTAAATGCAAATATGCACTTCTGTACAGCGTGATGACTCCAGCAGGGATTGCGTCGAAAAGTATAGCATATTGTTTAGGTGTGACTGGAAATTGATAAGTCTCGACTGGAGGTCACAACCTATAGATACAGACGGCATCGCGTCATAGAAGGGGGCGTGGCTTTGCCGAGGGGGAAAATAGAATCTTTTGGGAATTTTCCACTATTTTTAGATAGAATATGAACTTTTTTTTGTCACACATGAATAAAGCCAAGTCTAAATCGGGTCCATATGGATGTTTTCTCACAGCAGATTGTTCAGTAAAAGTGAAGAAACGGCAGTTGTAGCTCGACGCATGATGAAGCATCATGTTAGCGTTCTCCGTTATTCATGTATTTATGGGCTGTTGAACCACTTTGCTCCTCTCCATGTCTTTGTATCTTTATTTAGTAGAAACTATATTCATAATTCAGACTTTGTTAAAGTAGATTTTGAATAATTAGAGAAAATTTAGATTTTTTTCCCCCTTAACTGTTTTCAAACATGGCCATATATGTGCGATTCCATTCCGTGCTCCAAACGTGTGTTGCTGCTGCGTTTATGTCACGTTTTTGTCGCAGTTTTGACACATTTCTGTCTCCAGTTTTTTACTCATTAATCGTCCGTGAGAGTAAATACTACGCTGACAGAAAAGACAAAGGGACAGAGGGATATTGTCACAGTTAGCTTTGCCCGTTAGCCTGTTAGCTTCTTCTTCGTGACTCCATTAGTGTGGTTTTCTGGACAGAGACACCAGGGGGAGATGAAAGACCCCCCCAATCATCCCATTAACTCTTGTATTCCCCCAGAGGGATGACGGAAAGGATTTATTAAAGGGGGGGTATTATGCAAAATTGACTTTTTCTAGCTTTCCATCATGTTATTCTGTCACTCCCTCATTAAAAACATGGCTGAAGTGTCGCCTTGGCACATTCACGTATTTCTGAGTAATCTGTCAAAACTCTGATGGCGGCCATTTTAGGGATAGGTTTTTGTCACATTTTTGTTGAATTTTTGTCACATTTTTGTCATTTTTTGGTTGAATTTTTGTCACTTTTTAAAAAAAATTTGTCATATTTTTGTTGAATTTTTGTAGAATTTTTGTCATTTTTTGTTGAATTTTTGTCACATTTTTGTTGAATTTTTGTTGATTTTTTGTCATTTTTTGTTGAATTTTTGTCACATTTTTGTTGAATTTTTGTCATTTTTTGTTGAATTTTTGTCACATTTTTGATGAATTTTTGTCACATTTTTGTTGAATTTTTGTCATTTTTTTGTTGAATTTTTGTCATTTTTTTGTTGATTTTTTTTCACATTTTTGTTGAATTTTTGGCTGGTGGCGGCCATTTTAGGGATAGGTTTGCCTGAGTCCTCCTAGGAACGCCCCCACCTCCTGGAGACGCCTCCGAGCTTTTGTCACCAGCCGAGTAACCAACCACTGCTCCTCAGCAGAACCCCCTCCCCACTGATGCCACAGACAGCGTGTGGAGGGGGCGTGTCTAAAGGCTCAGAGGTTCTTAAAGAGACAGAGGCCTATTTCAAGACATTCACAACAGCCATTTTGAGAGAGACATTTTATACAAGGCAGTTATTCTGATTTACTGCATTTACAGACCAACAGAAGGTTTGTCATCATTGTAGTGTGATATAGACTGGTGCTATGGGACTGACAAAAGCAGAACACCCCCTCTTTAAGGTAAACAAGTTGCATAGTTCTGCTTTAACGCACTGTTATGAAAGTGAATGTACTTGTAGTTTACAGCGCATGAAGAGAAAAGTCCAGGGAGGAGTTCAGCTTGCCTTAGCCCCTCCCCTATTCTCCCCTGAAGGTAAAACATCTTTGTAATTTCAGTCTTTGTAAGAATAGCCTGTACGACTGAGAGCCCACAGACATCAAGCTTTTCAGTGTTTGTTTCTTTGTCGGTCACCCCCTCACCCTCCTCTCTTTCTCTGCTTATCTCACGCCTCTTTTAATTCAGCCCCCACTCCGTATCCCCCCAGAGTCTTGTTACAGTGGCTGACTCTGGCTTTATCTCAGTTCATACAGTAAATGTGTGTGTGTGTGTTTAAGCCAAGCACCGACAAAGCGTGATATTAAGAAAACAACTTTTCACCCTCGGCTTCCCGCGCTGTAAAAACGACATCTATAGTAGTGGGTAGAATGACTTGATTCAGGAGTTTTTGCTGTAAATACTTCCTTCTCAGCCACAGCATCGCCAGTAAGTGAATTTAAAGGAACAGGCCAGCGTTTTTCCACACTGAGATATGTTCTTACCTGAGCTGTGACGAGTTCTTTAGGACCTGTCTGATCTTCAGTCACGTAAACACAGCGCAGACGGCGTTAGCATTTAGCCTCTCCCTCTCTCCTCTATAGCTCCAAAACAGGTCAAGATAGAAGCTACCAAGCTCTTCCACGTTTTCCCTATTTAAATATGGTTACGTGAAGTGTTCCACTACAAAGTATAATTACACACAATTAAACAATGTGGATTTTCTAAGCGGATAAAAGGGGGGACTATATTGTAAGGCGTAATAATACCAGGAGTAGTTTGGCATCCGCACAGTAAAGTGAAGATTAGTGCTCGGATTTTTTACATTTTGTCAAATTTTGTCAAATTTTTGTCATTTTTTTGTCATTTTTTTGTCATTTTTTTAAAAATTTGTTGTCATTTTTTTGTCCATTTTTTGTCCATTTTTTGTCAAATTTTCATCACATTTTGAAAAAAAAAATGTAATTTTTTTTGTAATTTTTTGTAATTTTTTTGGTCATTTTTTGTCCTTTTTGTCGTCGTTTTTTTATCAATTTTTTGTAATTTTTTTGTCATTTTTTGTCATTTTTTGTCATTTTTTGTCATTTTTTTACATTTTGTCAAATCACATAACGTAGTAATAATACCAGGAGTAGTTTGGCATCCGCGCAGTAAAGTGAAGATTACTGCGTGGATTTCGAACTACTCCTGGTATTATTACGCCTTACAATATAGTCCCCCTTTTATCCGCTTAGAAAATCCACATTGTTTAATTGTGTGTAATTATACTTTGTAGTGGAACACTTCACGTAACCATATTTAAATAGGGAAAACGTGGAAGAGCTTGGTAGCTTCTATCTTGACCTGTTTTGGAGCTATAGAGGAGAGAGGGAGAGGCTAAATGCTAACGCCGTCTGCGCTGTGTTTACGTGACTGAAGATCAGACAGGTCCTAAAGAACTCGTCACAGCTCAGGTAAGAACATGTCTCAGTGTGGAAAAACGGGGGCCTGTTCCTTTAACCCTGATTGTCACTGGTCTTTTGAACCAGGTAATGTAAGAACCATTAAAAATACTTAATCCTGAATCTACTGTAATGGATTGTTTGTTGTTATGGTTACGGGTGCCCTACATCCCCTTTTTTCTGTTGTTCGAATCCTGAAAGTCACAATATTGAGACATTTTTCTGTGAACCTCGTGCTGTCACTTCCTTTAAAACCCCCTCATGCTTCACCGCAGAGGCCTGGTGGAAGTGGAAGGATTCTGCTGCACAGCGGATGTGATTTCTCATAACGGGTTTGAGAACTAGCGCAAATTGCTGCAGACGGAGTATAGCTCAGAGGCGGGGCCTGTGTTTTATGCCTTTGCACAATCTAAACGGGATGAAAGCGAGCGGCCCAAACAGCGGAATCGTGTTTGTGCCGCCGCTCGTGTACCACCAAAACTCAAATCACGCTCCCCTTTGTGGCGCTGGATTTGTTTTTAATCTTGTCTCGTGTCACTGCTTTCCTGTGCCTGGTTCTCTCTGCATGTGCTCCTCCAGCGCAGAGTTACATTTACAATAACACAGGCACTATCTCGAGAGCCACGTGCGGCTCATTAAAGCCTCTTTGGTGGAGAAAACATCCTAAACCTAACACAGGGAGCCAGAATGCGAGCAATGACGAATGATTTGTTCAAATTCTCCCAAAGGAACCTCCAGTTTTCTTCTTTCAATGATCAAATTAGCGCCATTGATTCATTTCTCGCTCTCTTTCTGACTTTCATTTGGTTAGAAAGATGAGATGTTGTTCTTCGACAGTGGTTCCCAACCTTTTATTTGACTAAAGTTATGATTCAGCCAATGGCCGCTGCTCTGCTTTATGCCCACAACACTAGAGGCCGCCATTGCTCCGCCATTGCTGTAGTACCTCCATATCGTCACGCAAGGGCGGGGTCTACGGTGAAGATCCCGCCCTCATGTCCTTTTTAGGAACAGGCTTCGTCAGAGCTGGGGAGGAGGAGTCTGTAAATCTGCAATGATTTCCTTCACGAGCGTGGTCATTATGGTGAACGGGGAGGAGTGAGGAGAAGCTGTCCATTATATACACAGTCTATGATTCAACTGTACTTGTGTTAACACTGAGGCCACGCTGTTATGGAGATGTAAAGTGCCAACAATCCAGACCATTTTTCATGATATTTGTAGCACCACAGCGTATTTAATGTTATAGCTATGGACACATGCTGTGGCTCGTTTGAAAGACGACACTCTCGGCTCTCAGCAGGTGAAAACGGTTTAATTCTACGTGCCTCGGTTCCTGAGAAATCTAGGCTAAACTGAGGCTAATTTTGATCAAAATCACAGATTTTTTTTCTAGAAACTAAGATATTGCGTGTTTTATGAAACGCTCTCCTTTCTGATTATCTCCTCTCTCCTCTCAGGCACTAACATTATGGGAAGAGGCAAATTTTTAAATATATTTGTTTCAAGTCAGTTTTCAACGACACCATTGGGGACACATTTTGAAACGCCGCGTGTTATGCCTGGTTCTCAGATTGAAGACTTTAACAGGATGTTTCTCAGTCGTCCTTGGACCGATTTTAAACATTTAAAAACTCAGAGAAATGTTAAAATCTCAACTGTTTCAATCTTTCTATGGGAAGCCGCTCTTCTTTGTCAAACGTGCTCGTGCTGCGTTGGGTTTTCAGCTGTTCGCTTCGCAACATCAAACCCCCGTGGACTAAAAAAAGAAAAGAAACGCAAAAATATATGAAATGTCCAGATCGTGACTTTTCACAATTTTTTGGTCGTCATTTATTTCACTTCTGTTCATCACAGAGCTCCCAAAACCACACATTAGGTGTATGAGAGTGTCTAGTTTCATGATAAAATAATAAAAAATACTTTAAAAAAAACACGTTTTTCCGTTTTGGCACTCAATATGCGACTTATGTAAATACTCATCCAAAATTCCCAACCCTGTGATTGGGAGAACGTGCTTCTTTTTCAGGCCACAACTGGGATGTACGACCCCTAGTAGGGATGGGCGGATCGATACCACAGTATCGATATATCAATACCAAACGGCTACTTTTTAAGTGTCGATATTGGGCAAAAAGTATCGACACTAATTTGCATATGTGAAAAGAAGGCGGGGCAGCAATTATCAAAGCAAAAGGATGATTTATTTCTTTGTTCTGAACCAAAACAACAACAGCAAAGGATTGAACTGAGCCAGTCATAGGTTTAGGTTCTGTTTGTCATTTAAGTATTAATTTTAAATGTTGTTTATGTATTTAATGTCACATTAACATTATTTAATTAACCAGTTAAAGTAATACAATTTTAATTGACCAATTAATTATATAAAACAACCAGTTTTAGAAATGTATATTGATTGAAATACATTCACACTGCAAAAAGTGAATATCAAGCATTGGCTTAAATGAATTGAGGAAATGTTTCTCGTTTTGAGCGGTTTTCACTCATTTAGACACTTTTCCTGATCGGACCGAGTTTGCTTTGCTTGTTTGAGGACATTTCAGACCAGTTCTAGGGTAAATCTCGCTTGAAATAAGAAAGTAAAATTGCCAATGAGATAAGACCAGTTTTCTTTCCCCATTGGCAAAGAAAATGACCTGAAATAAGAACGAAATGTATCGAAACGAGTCAGAAACATCTCAGAACAAGTGAAATAATCCAGGACAAATGCCCAACAACTTCTTAACTCGTCAAAACAGCTAAAATGTGGATTATTGTGCTCAAATTGAGATGTTTATACTGATCTAGTTAAATACTTTTTGCAGTGCACCCATATGAAATGACCAGTATCGGTATCGACAAAAAAGACCCCAAAAGTATCGGTATCGTATTGCTTCCAGAAAACGTGGTATCGCCCACCCCTAACCCCGAGTCTCATGGAAGGAAATCTGCCGCCACAAAGCAAACCACATGGTCTTCTGTTCCGTATACCTCCCTCCTTTGGTGAGTGCTGCCGTGGAGGATGAGCTCGTTTTCTGGGCCTCCTGTTTTGCTGCAGCAGCCAGAGCCGAGGGGAATATATTAAGGCAGACGGGCCTCAGACCAAACAACTTCTAACTGCGCTTCTGTGAAATGTAATTTGCTCTAAAAAGCTTCAATCTGAATCTTTTATGAACCTGCCCAAACGCATGCAAGAGGCTGCCGGTTTCGGTGAAGAACGTGCCCCCCCCTCGCCCCGTCAGAGGGAGGAACGAGGCGAGACACTAACACTCTGTCCCTGTGTGATAGAGGGAGGATTTTTATAGCAGTTTGTGTTTTCTGTATAACTTTTATGACACCCTGGATTGTTGTCCCAAGAGAGAGAAAGGAAAGTTTTTGTGGTGTGTGTTATAAGACCAATGCAACACCTTGGATCCGTGGTAAGGCGTGTTGCTTAAGTGTTAAATTGTTTTTGACGGTGGCTCGATGGCGACAGAAAACCCTCACAGGTCCAGGATCAGGAAACACTCAATGCTCCGAACGCTGAACTATGAAGCCAATCAATCCTGCAAAAAAAAACTTATTGTGGTGCTTGAAGTGGTACTTACTAGTTTAGTTATTAGGGTTAGGATTAGGGTTAGGGAGACACAGAGTTACCACTGTATCTCTCGTTACTAAGAGATACAACTCTTAGTAACGAAGGTTGTTCTTCTATTTACTTTGGTACATTAAAGGGGGTTATTCTGCAAAATGGACTTTTCCAGCTTTCCATCATGTTATTCTGTCACTCCCTCATTAAAAACATGGCTGAAGTGTTGCCTTGGCACATTCACGTATTTCTGAGTAATCTGTAAAAACTCTGATGGCGGCCATTTTAGGGATAGGTTTGCCTGAGTCCTCCTAGGAACGCCCCCACCTCCTGGAGACGCCTCCGAGCTTTGGTCACCAGCCGAGTAACCGACCACTGCTCCTCAGCAGAACCCCCTCCCCACTGATGCCACAGACAGCGTGTGGAGGGGGCGTGTCTAAAGGCTCAGAGGTTCTTAAAGAGACAGAGGCCTATTTCAAGACATTCACTACAGCCATTTTGAGAGAGACATTTTATACAAGGCAGTTATTCTAATTTACTGCATTTACAGACCAACAGAAGGTTTGTCATCATTGTAGTGAGATATAGACAGGTGCTGTGGGACTGACAAAAGCAGAACACCCCCTCTTTAACGTTTCTCTAAGTTTTTAAATGGTTTAAAATGAGTTCAAGGACGACTGAGACTGAAACATCCTGTTAAAGTCTTCAATCCGAGAACCAGGATGTTTAAATGCACACGCGGTAATTAGCGAAGGCGAGATCGATCTGCAGCAACACGCGCTGTTTCAAAACGATGTTGTCCTTGAAAATGGACTTGAAACTGATATATTTTGGCATTTGCCTCTTCACATAACCCGTCCAAAGTTACCTGACCTGCCAGACACTCCTCCTTTCTGTTCAAAAGAAGAACCGTCTGGACAGCTCCTCTCATTTCACGGTTTTAACCACAATCCTCTATCATCTCCAATCACGCAACGAGAGGCGGGACTTCATTCCCCCAAGAGGCGGAAGCCGTCACCGCACTCGACCAAAACAATAAAGATGGCGGCGCGGCGAGTGATACGATGTTTTCCTCTGCTCTTTCGTCTGTTTTCAATCATTTGAAAGAAAAGAATCTCTAAAATCGGAGCAAGAAACAGCGTTCCTCGTGAATAAGGACGTTTTTGGAAAAGCTTCCTGCTGCTGCCACGTATCTAGCTTTGCTCTGATTGGTTGATGCCGTCTGTCAATCACGCCCACCGGGAAATCGTTGAGATCATGTTTACTCCCAGACTGTATGTCTTTGAAACATCTATGAAAAAGCAGGTAGTTTGTCAGGCCAGGCAACGTCCAAAGAGGGTAGAGTTGGAGAGAGGAGTTAATCAGAAAGGAGGGCGTTTCATAAAACACGCAATATCTCCGATTTTGATCAAAACTAGCCTCTGTTTAGCTTAGGATTTCCCAGGAACCGAGGCGCGTAGAATTAAACTGTTTTCGCGTACGGGGAGTTTAGAGTCCCACCTTTCGTTCATTTTGGGACTGCGTTTTTAGCATGCTTCTCATGATTAGCTCCATCCTCTCGAGCTTCGTTTCAGTCGCTCCAACACGGTCTTCGGCTTCTCCAATTCTTTGATTTGCGTTGTTAATATCCTCTCTGATTACGTCCAGGTGTTGCTTGTTCTCGTGCCTGAAAGCTTGTATTTCTTGCAGAATCATTTCCAAATTGACTTTGGATTTGTCATTAGCTTTCGGTCTCCCGGCGCCATCTTTAGCATTAGCGTAGCTGTCGTGGCTTTGTGTGTCGTCTTCGGCGTCCAACGTTTCTGAAACATTTTTTTTCTGCTTTTCTCTCGTGTTTCCATCTTGTCCTGCCCTTTCAATCAGTTCCAATTATTCGTAGATGGTTTAAATACCCGGCGGGTAATGTTTTTTTAAAATCTTTTCGGAGGAGCGCGTTTCCTAAGCTGCCATCAAGGTCGAGACCGGAACCTCCAGAGTCTCACCTTTCAAACGAGCCATACGTGTCCATAGCTATAACATAGAATACTCTGCGGTGCCACAAATATAATGAGAAATGGTCTCGATTGTCGGCGCTCTACAGCTAAATCCCCAAAACAGCGGCACTCAGTGTGTTAAAGGAATAGGCCACCGTTATTACATACTGAGATATGTTCTAACCTCACTTTAGCCGAGTTAATATATCCCCGTCTGGTCTTTGTCCGTGCGCTCACACATATGCAGCCTCTCCCACATGTCACATAGCTCCAAAAAAGCTCACGATAGAAGCTACCAAGCTCTTCCACGTGTTCCCTATTTAAATAAAGTTACGTGAAGTGTTTTCATGCAAAGTATATTTACACAGAAATGTAACATGTCGATTTTATAAGCAGATAAAAAGGGGGACTATATTGTGAGGCGTAATGATACGAGGAGCAAAACGTCCGCGCAGTAACTCCTAAAGACTTCCCCGCTCACTTCCGTCAATAACCTTTAGGAGTTACTGCGCGGACGTTTTGCTCCTCGTATCATTACGCCTCACAATATAGTCCCCCTTTTTATCTGCTTATAAAATCGACATGTTACGTTTCTGTGTAAATATACTTCGCATGAAAACACTTCACGTAACTTTATTTAAATAGGGAACACGTGGAAGAGCTTGGTAGCTTCTATCGTGAGCTTTTTCGGAGCTATGTGACATGTGGGAGAGGCTGCGTATGTGTGAGCGCACGGACAAAGACCAGACGGGGATATATTAACTCGGCTCAAGTGAGGTAAGAACATATCTCAGTATGTAAAAACAGTGGCCTATTCCTTTAAGTGAAAAGTAAAAGCGCGCCGTGTCGCAATGTCGGCCTCTTTCCCACACAGTGTTTCCTCTGTATCCCGCCCTAAAGCAACAGAAGGTCATCATCCTGGCAAAAGCTCTGGCTTCATAGCAAACTGGATTCTGTCTGTAGTTTAGGGCAGGCTTTACATCGACCTGAATGTAGCGAGTCTTCTGGACCAGACCTCCCTCCTCCCTCCTCCCTCCCTCCCCTCTATCTCAGACACATCGCCGTTGCTTATTAGCCATCGCTCGAGAACAACCCACAACGGCTGATTTCTAGCTTTAAAGGTCACAAGCCTGAAAAGTTCGCAAAGCCCTGATAAAGCAGTTTGTCGTTCCTCTGTGCTGAAGGTGCCCCAGACTGTAGCTCTTTGATGATGTGCCGCCGCCACCTCGTTCCCCCTCTGTTTGCCTCCGTGTTATCTGCTCCAGCCCGCCGTACACCCGCCACTCCGGCTAATTAATATCCTCTGTCACAGGTAACAATGTCAGTGTGTAGATAGAGCCCCCCCCCCCGCAGGCCAACGCCCGCGACTGCAACTGCGAGTGGATGCAGATAAATTGTGGAGGCAGATCCGACAACATCCCCCGGAGTCACGACATGAATATTTATGCAGGATTTATCATGTGGAAAGTTGATGCAATTGCCATAAATACTGAGTAAACTGGAGCAAACTGAAACATAAGCAAGAAATACTACAAGAATGCATTTTAAAGTAACTAAAACTACAGGGCTAGAAGGTTGAAAAATGAACAGAATGACCCTGAAAAGTGAGCGTGCGAGTTGTAAAATGAGCCCATAAACTTGTTCCTCGGGGAAACTGTGATGCTACAAATGTGTCAGAAAAGTAAGGGATGAGTTAGGACCAAAACAAGCATTTTCATTTAGTAGATTCCTCTTTCATCGTTTGAGAAAAAAATGAATAAATAAATAAATCAGGTATAGATACAGACGGCATCTCTGGAATCGCCCATATATGGTCATGTGTGAAAACAGTTAAAGGAACAGGCCAGCGTTTTTCCACACTGAGATATGTTCTTACCTGAGCTGTGACGAGTTCTTTAGGACCTGTCTGATCTTCAGTCACGTAAACACAGCGCAGACGGCGTTAGCATTTAGCCTCTCCCTCTCTCCTCTATAGCTCCAAAACAGGTCAAGATAGAAGCTACCAAGCTCTTCCACGTTTTCCCTATTTAAATATGGTTACGTGAAGTGTTCCACTACAAAGAATAATCACACACAATTAAACAATGTGGATTTTCTAAGCGGATAAAAGGGGGACTATATTGTAAGGCGTAATAATACCAGGAGTAGTTTGAAATCCGCGCAGTAAAGTGAAGATTACTGCGCGGATTTTTTACATTTTGTCAAATTTTGTCAAATTTTTGTCATTTTTTTGTCCTTTTTTTGTCATTTTTTAAAATCTTTTTTTGTCATTTTTTAATCAAGTTTTTGTCTTTTTTTTTACATTTTGTCACATTTTTGTCATTTTTTTGTCCATTTTTTTATCCATTTTTTGTCAAATTTTCATCACATTTTGATTTTTTTTTTTTTTTTTTTTAATTTTTTGTAATTTTTTGTCTTTTTTTTCGGCGATTTATTATAATTTTTTTTGTCTTTTTTTACATTTTGTCAAATCTTGTCACATAACGTAGTAATAATACCAGGAGTAGTTTGGCATCAGTGCAGTAAAGTGAAGATTACTGCGCGGATTTTTTACATTTTGTCAAATTTTGTCAATTTCTTTTGTCATTTTTGTCACATTTTTGTCATTTTTTTGTCATTTTTTTGTCACATTTTTGTCATTTTTTGTCATTTTTTTGTCATTTTTTTTGTCAAATTTTTGTCATTTTTTGTCATTTTTTTGTCATTTTTTTGTCATTTTTTTGTCAATTTTTTGTCATTTTTTGTTAATTTTTTTGTATTTTTGTGGTAATTTTTTGTCAATTTTTTCGTCCATTTATTATAAATTTTTTGTCTTTTTTTACATTTTGTCAAATCTTGTCACATAACGTAGTAATAATACCAGGAGTAGTTTGGCATCCGCGCAGTAAAGTGAAGATTACTGCGCGGATTTCGAACTACTCCTGGTATTATTCCGCCTTACAATATAGTTCCCCCTTTTATCCGCTTAGAAAATCCACATTGTTTAATTGTGTGTAATTATACTTTGTAGTGGAACACTTCACGTAACCATATTTAAATAGGGAAAACGTGGAAGAGCTTGGTAGCTTCTATCTTGACCTGTTTTGGAGCTATAGAGGAGAGAGGGAGAGGCTAAATGCTAACGCCGTCTGCGCTGTGTTTACGTGACTGAAGATCAGACAGGTCCTAAAGAACTCGTCACAGCTCAGGTAAGAACATATCTCAGTGTGGAAAAACGCTGGCCTGTTCCTTTAACTGTTTTCACACATGACCATATATGGGCGATTCCAGAGATGCCGTCTGTATCTATACCTGGCCTGTTCCTTTAACACTTCCAGAAGCATTAAAATCCACAAAACCTGATTCACACAAAAAGCTTGGATCTAAAATGTACTATATCCAAGTCTTTCAAACGATTCAACCCTAATTGTAGTGTGAAATATAAGAACATACATCTGCACTGACTGGCCTCTCCCCGTCAGACTGCAGGAGGAGAAGCCGAAATCCCCGTCTTCATCCCCTCCATTCATGGCTCTGAATTACACAATGCTGGCGTCACACTTATATTTATCAGCAGACGTTGATCAGTCACGCGAATTCTCTTATAAAAGGTGCGTTTCGACCTGAAGCTCCGGCAGAATCGGTCACATTTACAGAAGCGGGGAGTTCTGCTGTGCCGTCAGCATAAGCCTCTGCCTCGCTCACTGTTAAACATCATTTTGCGCACACGGTTGCTCTGGAAACACAGCATTAGCCCGTCAATGTTGAAATAATGCGGTGCCACCGAGACCTTGATACGCCGTGTGCTCTATGTGTTTTTATACCTCCTGTGAGCCGCGATATAAACAGGGTACGGGGACTGCAATGCGTGTTACTGCGTACAAATAAAAGCACGACTTTATCTGCAGGATGTGGGAAAGTTACTGAGCTGTCGTCGTTTTGACACTCGTACAGGAAGCTTCGTCAGAGACTTTAAAGATCTGTGACCACAGACACTTCACCGCTTAACCCGAGCACATTTACTGCAGTTTGGCTTCACCCAAATCTAAAAGCTTCTTGAAAAAAAACGGTAAAATAACGGCAAAAACGAGTGGAAAAGGAGGATGAAAACGACAAAACGAAAACAAAAAAGCGACATAATGAACTGATGAAAGTGCGACGACGGAAGTTATGAAAAAAACACAAAAGAACAACAAAAATGTGACAAAAGCTCAACAAAAAAGCAGCGAAAATGTGACAAAAACCACAAAATAGCAACAAAAGTGACAAAAACTCAACAAAAAATTCCAAAAATGCACCAAAAAAAAGAAAGGAAAAAGAAACTGAAAAATGTGACGACAATACGGCAACAAAGCAAAGAAATTATGAATTATAGTTTCTACTAAAAAAGATACAAAGACATGGAGAGGAGCAAAGTGGTCCAACAGCCCATAAATACATAAATAACGTGCTAATGCTAATGCTAATGCGAGCAACGACTGTCTTTTTTTTTTTTTTTTTTTGCTTCTACTGAACAATCTGCTGTGAAAAAACATCCATATGGACCAGATTTAGACTTGACTTTATTTGTATGTGATGAATGAGTTCATATTTCATCATTGTGTTTGGCTTTACCCAAATCTAAAAGCTTCTTGAAAAAAAAAAACGGCAAAATAACGGCAAAAACGAGAGGAAAACGAGGATGAAAACGCAACAAAAAAGCGACAAAATGAACTGATGAAAGTGCGACGACAGAAGTTGTGACAAAAGCCACAAAAGAACAACAAAAATGTGACAAAAGCTCAACAAAAAAGCAGCGAAAATGTGACAAAAGCCACAAAATAGCAACAAAAATGACAAAAACTCAACAAAAAAATGACAAAAATGCACCAAAAAAAAGAAAGGAAAGAGAAACTGAAAAATGTGACGACAATACGGCAACAAAGCAAAGAAATTATGAATTATAATTTCTACTAAATAAAGATACAAAGACATGGAGAGGAGCAAAGTGGTTCAACAGCCCATAAATACATAAATAACGTGCTAATGCTAATGCGAGCAACGACTGTCCTTTTTTTGTTTTTGTTTTTGCTTCTACTGAACAATCTGCTGTGAAAAAACCTCCATATGGACCCGATTTAGACTTGACTTTATTTGTGTGTGATAAATGAGTTCATATTTCACCATTGTGTTTGGCTTTACCCAAATCTAAAAGCTTCTTGAAAAAAAAAAAACGGCAAAATAACGGCAAAAACGAGAGGAAAACGAGGATGAAAACGCAACAAAAAAGCGACAAAATGAACTGATGAAAGTGCGACGACAGAAGTTATGAAAAAGCCACAAAATAGCTAAATTGTCCACCAAAGGAACTCAATTGAATATCCAAAAACAATTTCAATATGAAGTAGTAGTAGAGTTTCCTTTTTAAGGGGAAATAGAGTAAATATTGTGCAAATGCTGTATCATAAAACATACAGAAGGTACAGATGTCAACGTTGGTGCCTATATAGGGGGAAACAGCCCATGTAATCCTGTACGCTGCAAAAAGTCAATATCAAGCATTGGCTTAAATGACTTGAGTTGAGGAAATGTTTCTTGTTTTGAGCGGTTTTCACTCATTTAGACACTTTTCCTGATCGGACCAAGTTTACTTTGGACATTTCAGACCAGTTCTAGGGTAAATCTCGCTTGAAATAAGAAAGTAAAATTGCCAATGAGATAAGAATGTTTTTCTTTTCCCATTGGCAAAGAAAATGACCTGAAATAAGGACGAAACGTATCGAAACGAGTCAGAAACATCTCAGAACAAGTGAAATAATCCAGGACAAATGCCCAACAACTTCTTAACTAGTCAAAACAACTAAAATTTGGATTATTGTGCTCAAATTGAGATGTTTATACTGATCTAGTTAGTTACTTTTTGCAGTGTGGCACCTATATAGGGGGACATGGTCGAGCATAAGCAAATATAGCCCATGTAACCCTGTAGGAAACATGTACAGTACAGTATCTCTTAACACCAAAACAAGCCCCTGACATTAATGGCATGTGTAGGAAAACTATTTATTTATGTCAAGTCAAAACAGTGAACTGAGTGACAATTACGAGCCGGGTCACGACCTGAAAACCATTTAAACCGCGGTACCTTCTCTCTGCCGGGCGACCTTGTAATCAGATACGAGTGTGTGTAACATGGAAAGCCGTCTGCACAGGCGTAACATGCGACTGCCCGGGACGGACAGAGGTCCCGTTGGAAACTACACCCTCACAGTGAGGTCGGGTGTCGCCCCGGGGCCTCCATATAGACTTACAGACAGCTGGGGCCCGTGGGTCTGTTAGGGAGGGTTGCCGTGGTAACAGAATCAAACATCACCGGGTCGGGTGAGCCACTGAGTCACCTGATATGGAGAATCGGAATAATTATCGTAAAGGGCGGAGTAGAACACAAGCGTTGTGTTTACACTTGGGAACAGCAGAAGAGTAGAAGAGTAGACGAGTAGACGAGTAGACGAGTAGACGAGTAGAAGAGTAGCCGAGTAGCCGAGTAGCCGAGTAGACGAGTAGACGAGTAGAAGAGTAGCCGAGTAGACGAGTAGACGAGTAGACGAGTAGACGAGTAGAACAGTAGGAGAGTAGAAGAGTAGAAGAGTAGACGAGTAGACGAGTAGAAGAGTAGCCGAGTAGCCGAGTAGCCGAGTAGCCGAGTAGACGAGTAGACGAGTAGACGAGTAGAACAGTAGGAGAGTAGAAGAGTAGACGAGTAGACGAGTAGAACAGTAGGAGAGTAGAAGAGTAGACGAGTAGACGAGTAGACGAGTAGACGAGTAGAAGAGTAGACGAGTAGACGAGTAGAACAGTAGGAGAGTAGAAGAGTAGACGAGTAGACGAGTAGAACAGTAGGAGAGTAGAAGAGTAGACGAGTAGACGAGTAGACGAGTAGACGAGTAGAAGAGTAGACGAGTAGACGAGTAGACGAGTAGACGAGTAGACGAGTAGGAGAGTAGAAGAGTAGACGAGTAGACGAGTAGAAGAGTAGACGAGTAGACGAGTAGAAGAGTAGAAGAGTAGAAGAGTAGACGAGTAGACGAGTAGACGAGTAGAAGAGTAGAAGAGTAGAAGAGTAGACGAGTAGACGAGTAGACGAGTAGACGAGTAGACGAGTAGACGAGTAGAAGAGTAGAAGAGTAGAAGAGTAGAAGAGTAGACGAGTAGACGAGTAGACGAGTAGACGAGTAGACGAGTAGACGAGTAGAAGAGTAGACGAGTAGACGAGTAGACGAGTAGACGAGTAGACGAGTAGACGAGTAGACGAGTAGTAGAAGAGTAGTAGAAGAGTAGTAGAAGAGTAGTAGACGAGTAGTAGAAGAGTAGTAGACGAGTAGACGAGTAGACGAGTAGACGAGTAGACGAGTAGACGAGTAGACGAGTAGAAGAGTAGACGAGTAGACGAGTAGACGAGTAGACGAGTAGACGAGTAGACGAGTAGACGAGTAGACGAGTAGAAGAGTAGAAGAGTAGAAGAGTAGACGAGTAGACGAGTAGTAGAAGAGTAGTAGAAGAGTAGTAGAAGAGTAGTAGAAGAGTAGTAGAAGAGTAGTAGACGAGTAGACGAGTAGAAGAGTAGACGAGTAGAAGAGTAGAAGAGTAGAAGAGTAGACGAGTAGACGAGTAGACGAGTAGACGAGTAGACGAGTAGACGAGTAGAAGAGTAGAAGAGTAGAAGAGTAGACGAGTAGACGAGTAGACGAGTAGACGTGTAGAAGAGTAGACGAGTAGACGAGTAGACGAGTAGACGAGTAGAACAGTGCAGTAGGAAATAAGGAACAGACTTTGAACTTTGAACTTCACCACAATGATTTAGAACAGGGGTGCCAAACATACGAGTCCGGCCCCTGACCTGTACAGCATAAATTCCAGAGTATGTCAAAATAAAAGTCTCTAGCCCATTCCTGTGCGGAGTTATAATTTTTTAAAGAATAACCAGAATGCTCATTCTAGCCACTAGGGGGCATTACATTTAAAAAAGAAAGGAGTTCCACACGTGTCCAGCAGAGGGCACTGACATAATAAGAGCTCAGGACATGAACAACACATTACATAGCCACGTGGTAAATGGACAATCTGCCCCAGGACCCAAAAAATATTTTTCCTAGGATAGTTGGTAAACGGTGGACATTCATCATCCAATCAGAGACGTATTAAGACTAGGCACCGGCCCCGCTATCTTTAAAGAGGGGGTGTTCTGCTTTTTTCAGCCCCATAGCACCAGTCTATATCACACTACAATGATGACAAACCTTCTGTTGGTCTGTAAATGCAGTAAATTAGAATAACTGCCTTGAATAAAATGTCTCTCTCAAAATGGCTGTAGTGAATGTCTTGAAATAGGCCTCTGTCTCTTTAAGAACCTCTGAGCCTTTAGACACGCCCCCTCCACACGCTGTCTGTGGCATCAGTGGGGAGGGGGTTCTGCTGAGGAGCAGTGGTTGGTTACTCGGCTGGTGACCAAAGCTCGGAGGCGTCTCCAGGAGGTGGGGGCGTTCCTAGGAGGACTCAGGCAAACCTATCCCTAAAATGGCCGCCATCAGCGTTTTTACAGATTACTCAGAAATACGTGAATGTGCCAAGGCAACACTTCAGCCATGTTTTTAATGAGGGAGTGACAGAATAACATGATGGAAAGCTGGAAAAAGTCCATTTTGCATAATGTCTTTAAAATCTCAACTGTTTCGACCTTTCCGCGTGAAGCCGCTCTGCTTTGTCAAACGCCCCCTCTCAATAATATATAGTGTCTAGTTTCGTAATAAAAAAAAAAAGTGTTAAATGCAGCCTAACTTCATCTGGATAACATTGTCTGTATGAAGCCAATTGTTAAATGAAAAGTGACTAAAAGCTTGGGAAGAGTAAACCACATTCATGATTAGTTTCTCTTTGTAGAGTTCTTGCTTTGTGATCGAGGCAGGTTCAACCCGTTTCTTCCCTCACTGTGCACACGTGGGCTGATTTCTTCTTCATTTGATGTTTCCTCCAGTCTCTCCCTGAAGACTAACTTCTGCACGTGCCCTCGTCTTCCTCTCCGTTTGTTTGTATCTCTGGTGATCGCAATGAGTAAAATCGCGAAGCTGCAATTGTTGGAGAATGTATTCCAATAATGATCCCACCCTGTTTTGAGATGATATTCAGGGCACATTCTGACAATCTGACTGTTGAGTGAAGGGACGGAAATACAGGAAGTCCAAACTATTCTCGATCTGGCTCGTTTACACTTCTCAAATCGAGATGAATGTTTATCCAAACCCATTTGCAGATAAACCGTAATGTTGCTGCTATCAGGGGCGGACTGGCCATATGTCCTGTATTCTGGAAGAGCACAGAAGGGCCACTGGACCGGTCTGGCCCCTCACTTTACCCCCTGGTGTAACCGAGCTTTACCCAAATCTAAAAGCTTAACCTCTTAACTCCCGCCTGAACCGAGAGGATCTTTTTCCTCACGTCATCAGATTTTTTTCCCGTCCTTTTTTGGTATTCAACTCATTTTTGTAACTTTTTTGTCATTTTTTTGGTCATTTCTTTGGTCATTTTTTGTGACATTTTTGCCACTTTTTCATACATTTTTTGTCACTTTTTTGTCACATTTCCATCATTGTTTTCGTCTCAGTTCTGTCGCTATTTTCTCACCTTTTTTCCAGAAGCTTTTGGATGGGGGTAAAGCCAAACTGGAGAAAATGTGCTCGGTTCAGGCGGGAGTTAAGGGGTTAAAAGAAAAGCATCCCGAAAACAAAAACGCGCTGGAAAAGCAACAAAAATGTGACCAAAAAACAACAAAATGTGAACGACAAAGCGATGAAAAAAGCGGTGAAAAAACAACAATAACATGAAAAAACCCCCGAAAAACAAGAGACGAAAACACACCAAAAAAATGACAAAAAAAGACAAAAAAATGACAAAAAATGACACAAAAATGACTAAAAAATTGACAAAAAATAACAAAAAAAGTCTAAAAAACGACCAAAAAAAATGACAAAAAGTCACAAAAAAAATAAAAAAAAATTAAAAAAGGACTAAAAAATGACCAAAAAAATGACCAAAAAATTGACAAAAAATGACCAAAAAAATGACACAAAAACGACACAAAAATGACCAAAAAAATGACAAAAAACGACAAAAAAACAAAACACAAAAATGACAAAAATTGACACAAAAATGACCAAAAAATGACCAAAAAAAAGACAAAAAATGACAAAAAAAGTGACAAAAAAAGTGACGAAAACAGGCCAAAAAAGCAGCGACAACGTGACAAAAAGTTACCCTCACTTTTCTAGATTTTCCCTTTCAAATGAGACGTCACAGTGTTGCTCTCCAGTCAAGAAGCTTTTAGATTTGGGCAAAGCCGAACTGGAGACAATGCTCTGGGTTAAGGCGGGGGGTCAGAGGTTAACATGTGTATTTGTGGAAGTGTCGCATTTACGCTAATTTGGACCAGACCAGATTCCAGGGCTGGTTTTTCAGTCCCGCCTCTGGCTGCTATAACCCATCTCTCTGTGTCGGACGTTTTATTTGATGGATTGCGCTGATTTCACCGCTCGATTCAAGGCTATAGAAACACGGAGAAAACACGGGGGGAAAATGAAGGACGCTCGGCTTGTAACTCTGCGAACAATCGACACGGGAGCCGGTGGATTCATGACAGTTGTATTCAGGAGGACGGACAGCTGCGATCGATCCAAAGCAGGGGGGGGGAATCCACAGCACCAATTTATATCCCTGAACTTCACTTGAATGTGGCTGCTTTTTGACACGGCGTTCTGGAGTCGCTCTGGGGATCAGTAGCAATATTTCTCTCTTTGTTTTGTGTGTTCGAAAAGCGTGTCTTCGTCGCTAGTTGTAGCTTCGTCGTGAATCGCAGCCAAAGTTTTCAAGTATGCAGATGTCAAAGCGTATTGGCAGGAGAGCGTGCAGCCTATGTGCCAGTGTGATGCCTCATTTGAAAGCCAAGACCTTCTAGTTTCTAAAAATGTGTAAGATCTGTCTGTTGCATCACACGCCCTCCCTAACCTTAGCTATAGCGTAACATTGATCCTGCATCTCCTGGACTTAGCACGTTTAAGTGGGAAGTGTGGGGGGTGGAGTATGAAGGTTAATTTGTGTTTTTATTATCAAGGTGTTTTTTATACACTGAATTTATGTATCTGAATTTTTTGCATCCGTATTTCACCACCATATTGAAAAAAATTCAGTGTATTTTTTTTTGCTGCTGAAAAAAAAATTCAGCTGAAAAAAAAAATTCAGTGTATTTTTTTTCGCTGCAGAAAAAAAAATTCGGTGTATTTTTTTTTTGCTGCTGAAAAAAAAAATCAGCTGAAAAAAAAAATTCAGTGTATTTTTTTTTTGCTGCTGAAAAAAAATTCTGCTGAAAAAAAAAAATCAGTGTATTTTTTTCCGCTGCTGTAAAAAAAATGTGGTGTATTTTTTTCCGCTGCTGTAAAAAAAATGTGGTGTATTTTTTTTCGCTGCTGTAAAAAAGCTGCAAAAAAATATACACCGAATTTTTTTCAATATGGTGGTGAAATACGGATGCTAAAAATTCAGATACATAAATCCAGTGTATAAAAAACACCTTGATAATAAAAACACAAATTAACCTTCATAGTGGAGAGGCATTTTTCCTCCAATCAGACTCCACGGCCGGGAAGGGGAGAGGGAGGTGAACAAGCGAGGGCAGATCTGCACCACAGCGGGACCGGCATAGGCTACATCTCTCTCTCTCAAGACACGAACATTGTTAAAGGGACTAGATGCAAGTTGTTCGTTTTTATACTCGCTACTGCCACCTCAGGTCATACGTGTAACTGCACCTTCTATACTAAAGGGATATTTCAGGATGTTTGACATAGTGTGTTGCTGATTTCTGGAGATACGTTTTTTTGTAATTCATGCAGTTCTTATATTTGAAGAGTTTCGTGGCGCTAGGGCTATTCGTTCACTCCATACACGGTGGTGGTGAGCTACTATTGTAGCCACAGCTGCCCTGGGGTAGACTGAAGTAGTAAGCAAGTAAGTAAGTAATCTTTATTTATACAGCACCTTTCACAGGCAAAGTCCACAAAGTGCTTCACAACACAGTTAAAAGCAGAAATTACATACAATATAACAAGGGGTCAAAACGACACAGAAATCACAGCAGCCCAAAAGTAGCTCATTAAAAGCTTGAACAAATAAATGTGTCTTAAGTTCGCTTTTGAAAGAATCAACAGAGTCAACAGAGCAAAGAGGGCGGAAGATCATTCCAGAGCCTGGGAGGATCGGTCGCCTCTAGTACGAAAACTAGATTCTGATCCACAGACCTCAGAGCCTCACAGGGGTGTAAGGCTGGACCAGAGCACTGATATAAGAAGGAGCGGGTCAGACTGTTTTTAATGCAGGCTAGCTGATACCATAGACATGCACTAGCCCTGCACTAGCCTAGCGCCACGGAACTCTTCAAACATAAGAACTGCATGAATTACAAAAAAAAAAATATCTCCAGAAATCAGCAACACTCTGGATAACGAGGAAATGAGGCCCTATGTCAAACATCCTGAAACATCCCTTTAATATAGAAGGTGCAGTTACATATATGACCTGAGGTGGCAGTAGCGAGGATAAAATGGCCAACTTCATTTCATACATGCACGTTTTAGTCCCTCAATAAAACTTGAAATTAATGAACTTGACCACTATGCCAAAATGCTAATGTTGCTAATGTTGCTAATGTTGCTAATGTCGCTAACCAGGCCACCGTGGGCTCATTAGCCAAATCTGCCTTTCAAAGTGAATGAAAGGCAGATTCTTCCTTTTCTTCTCTTTGTTTCGTGACGCACAGATTCTCCATCATGTTCCGCGTATTGAAGCGTCGGCTTTATTGTCGACTCGGAGCCTTATTGGACGTGAAAGGGAGATCGCTTTGATGATTTGCGAAGATGGAGCGGCTGAAAAGGACGCTCCATCTTCGAGGTCACCATCGGCCCCTCCGACCACCACTCACTCACTACATTCGCTCAGGCGTCCTGGTGTTCCTAAACAGGCTCCCATCCAAGTCCCACCAGGCCCTTCCCTGCTGAGCTTCCCGCCTTTGCTATGCCCAACTTCGGGTAAAAAATAAATAAAATGGGAAAACATGCAAGTAACGATAAACATTGAGCCCAAAAATGTATTATCTGTCATTTACTGAACTGAAGTAACAGGTTAACAAGTGGAGACCTGTGGAAACACATGAGCTGGAAAAGTCTCCTGAATGTCTTTGCTTCTAAACAGCCCAGGCCAGATCGAAACTTTTGAAAACCTTTGATACGATGTACAAATAAGAAGTTACACATTTTCATTGTGAATTCCTCTGTTTACAGGCACATGTACATGTTACTCTCAGTATCAAAATTGTTTGAAATCTATAATATATATATTTTTTTTTCTTTATTAATTACAACAACAACAAAAATACAACAAAGGGAACAAGTGTTAAAATACAAATTTGGATTCCGTGGCCATAAGACCGTTGGAAGAGTAAAAATTTAAAAATGGAGGTCCTAGCAAAATGGAAAATAGAATAGAATAGAATAGAAAAACTTTATTGTCCACCATGCACAAAGATGGCAGAAATTTGTCTTTGGCTCGCTCATACATTCCACTCATACATTCCAATACATTTAAAATCAGTTCATTATAAAATCGGTTCACTGCAGACACAGCAGCAGCAGGTTCACTACATTACGAAAAGGAACAGACTGACTCAACGACATTAGTATTTACAACTTATTTAGCTCCTTGATGGCAAAGGGAACAAAATAATTCCTGTACACATTTTTCTTGGCACAAGGAAGTCTGTGTCTCTGCCCTGATGGAAGGAGCTCAAAGTGATGGGACAATGGATCGTCATCTGTGATCTTAATACAGACACGACGCACTGCTTTACTATAATACTGAGATAAACTGGTTTGTTCTTGGCCTGTTATTTTACTGCCCTGTTTAACAACTCTGCCAAGTTTAGCTTTGTTTTTGACAGTTAAATGACCGAACCAAGAGACTATGTTAAATATCAGTACGCTCTCAATTAAACACTGATAAACCCTTGATAAGATGTGGTCACTGACTTCAAAACCTCTCAGCTGACGCAGCAGGAAAAGCCTTTGCTGAGCTTTCTTGTAAACACAGTCAACATGTTCGTTAAATGTGAAAGAATTGTCCAAAATTGTTCCCAAATATTTGAATGAGTCCACTTGCTCTACATCATGTCCGTTTAACTGAAGTGGTTCGAACAGTGGATTCACAAACTGTTCTTTTCTGAAATTGCTTGTCAGGTACCCCTTAAATTCCCCCATAGACCCATGCTGAGTGACACAGCCAGAGTCCAGGATGTTAAGCATTTGTACAGCCAGAACAAAACACGACCTCCGCACTGCCCCCCCCACAGGCCGCATCCCATCAGGCAACACAAAGTTTGGTCTCTGTACATTGTAGGGTAGAACCTTTTGTGTGGGACGGTGTTGGTCCAAAGCTTTGGGTGAAAGTCCATTATACATTTTATATGCAAAACACGACAGTGCAAAGTTACGTCTTGTTTGCAGTGTGATCAGACCTAGCCTTCTGTAATGCTCAGGTGCTATTTCTGCACGGTATGGCAGCTGGAGAATGATGCGCATACATCTCCGCTGGGCTTTCTAAAGAGTTCACCAATGTTTTTCCAATACCACATAGCAGCACTGAGCAGAACTCCAATCGAGATCTGATGTAGGCCTTGTATATGCGCAGCAGTAGTTCAATGCACATTTTTCCTTGACGTTCAATAAAGTTCGTCTAATGTCCTTGTAGCTGACAGAGCACACACATGTAAACCCGCACGGAAATGCATGCACTATGTTCACAGACAAACAGGGCGTCTGACTGAGCTCTAAAGGGTGAAAGCAAAGTCTCCTGAACCGCTCTTTGTTTTGATTCAGTGGAATATCACCAAACAGAGCCTGAGATCAGGTGCGCGTTGTGTTCATGATTATTAGATAGAACCAATACTTTGCTTTATTTGTTTTCCATTGTGGGAAATGTGTCTGTGACCAGAGCGAAGTCTCGGCGCCTCAGGCAGCAGAGCAGCCCGTGTGGAACAACGCCTTTATCGGAAATGCTCCCTAATGGCATTGTTTAAGTGAAACACAACTGAGCTTGTTTTTGAATGTCCCGCATCTCTTTTAAAAGGTTGTATTCCAGGCTTTTGAAACTAATAGGAGGATGTGGCTGCGGGATAAAGAACAGCAGAACATTAGAACAGCTTACTAATACTGTATTACTGACGAAATGGTTCAGTAGAGACACATTTGCAGACAAATCGATGTTGTTCCATTACTTAGTCCTTTCCGCCCTTGCCTTTAGCCCTTTGTTTTCAGACCAGAACCAGAGTAAAAGAGGAGGATTTAGATTTAGGGCCTAAAACGTGCATGAATGAAACAAAACACCACTCCGGGTATCACTGTCATAAGTGTTTCCTTGAATAAAAGCAATACAATTGAGTTTCGTGGTTGCATTTGCCTTTTTGCTTTCACACAACTTATTTTTCAACCTCTTCAGGTGCTGGTTTTGTTCCGGGCATTTGGACGCAATTGGACACAAGGGGGCGCCCTTCCAACCTTCTCAGTGTAAATGTGAGTTGACTTTCTTCAGAGTGAGACTTTAGGTCAGACACCATGAGTGACAGTAACATGAGGCTAAACACAGTGAGCTCTTTGTTTGCAGTAAAAAGGCTGAGGCCTCATTGCTCTTCAGGCACAGACTGAGAAGTGAAGAAGGAAGTCATGGAGCTTCTGCTTTAGACAGAACTTCAGACTTCTGCTGCATGTAAGAATAAGACAGACATTTAAGTTTTCCTTCTTAATAAGTGTGATCAACCTTGTGATTAAATTAGTTTATTATTTAAACAAACCCAGGTCATGTGTATCTGCTGTAGGTCATGTTTGTCCCAGTTCCTCTGAGTCGTGGTGCAGCAGGACTGATGTGGACAGATGTTACAGAAGAAGCTCGTGAGGTTCATTTCTTCAACAGTTTCTATAGTAACTATTTTCTCCAAAGTAAAAGTAGATCTACCACAGTCCTGTCCACATCTGTCACGATCCAACAGGACCCACCACGACTCAGAGGAACCGGGAAAAACATGACTTTACAGCAGATACAAATGACCTGGGTTTGTTTTTTTAGAATGAGAGTAATCAATCTAATATTTAAATTATTATACAGGATATTCACATTTTACTATTTGTAGTTGCAATAATAATTTTCTGTATATTTTATTTTCCTACATATTAGAGTTTCAGAATATGATCTGACTCTTACCTGCAGCAGAGTCTGAAGTTCTGTCTAAAGCAGAAGCTCCATGACTTCCATCTTCACTTCTCAGCCTTTTTACTGCAAACAAAGAGCTCACTGTGTTTAGCCTCATGTTACTGTCACTCATGTCTGACCTAAAGTCTGACTCTGAAGAAAGTCAACTCACATCTACACTGAGAGGGTTGGAAGGCGCCCCCTTGTGTCCAATTGTGTCCAACTGCCCGGAACAAAACCAGCCCCTGAAGAGGTTGAAAAATAAGTTGTGTGAAAGCAAAAGGCAAATGCAACCACGAAACTCAATTGTATTGCTTTTATTCAAGGAAACACTCATTACAGGGTATATTTCTAATAAGTAAATCATGGAACTGTTTTCAATTCCAAAAGGGCCTGATGAGCTGTTTTCTTCTTGGTTTAGTTACTAAGGACAGTCTGGTGAAAATAGGCCAGTAAGGCTATATCAATCTGTGGTCACTGTGGGACAAACCCGTGCCCGCCGCCTTCGGGCTCTGAACGAATAACTCCAGCCAAGACAAGGTCGGCTCAACGCTGCAAATATTCAGTCCTTTTCAGCCGCTCCGTCTTCGCAAATCATCAAAGCGATCTCCCTTTCACGTCCAATAAGGCTCCGAGTCGACAATAAAGCCGACGCTTCAACACGCGGAACATGATGGAGAATCTGTGCGTCACGAAACAAAGAGAAGAAAGGGAAGAATCTGCCTTTCATTCACTTTGAAAGGCAGATTTGGCTAATGAGCCCACGGTCGCCTGGTTAGCAACATTAGCGACATTAGCAACATTAGCAACATTAGCATTTTGGCATAGTGGTCAAGTTCATTAATTTCAAGTTTTATTGAGGGACTAAAACGTGCATGTATGAAATGAAGTTGGCCATTTTATCCTCGCTACTGCCACCTCAGGTCATATATGTAACTGCACCTTCTATATTAAAGGGATGTTTCAGGATGTTTGACATAGGGCCTCATTTCCTCGTTATCCAGAGTGTTGCTGATTTCTGGAGATTTTTTTTTTTTGTAATTCATGCAGTTCTTATGTTTGAAGAGTTTCGTGGCGCTAGGCTAATGCAAGGCTAGTGCATGTCTATGGTATCAGCTAGCCTGCATTAAAAACAGTGTGACCCGCTCCTTATGGCATCAGTGCTCTGGTCCAGCCTTACACCCCTGTGAGGCTCTGAGGTCTGTGGATCAGAATCTAGTTTTCGTACTAGAGGCGACCGATCCTCCCAGGCTCTGGAATGATCCTCCGCCCTCTTTGCTCTATTGACTCTGTTGATTCTTTCAAAAGCGAACTTAAGACACATTATTTGTTCAAGCTTTTAATTAGCTACTTTCGGGCTGCTGTGATTTCTGTGTTGTTTTGACCCCTTTTTATATTGTATGTAATTTCTGCTTTTAACTGTGTTGTGAAGCACTTTGTGGACTTTGCCTGTAAAAGGTGCTGTATAAATAAAGATTACTTACTTACTTACTTACTTACTTACTTACTTACTTACTTACTTACTTACTTACTTACTTACTTACTTACTTACTACTTACTCCACAGAGCACCTGAGGCAAATCACTTATAACACCAGACTAACCATATAAATGTCTGTGTCCATAGAGTCATGTTTGGAATATAACTGACCTGCATCACATGAATGATCACATTTTGAGGGACTATTTTCTAGCAGATCACTCCACCGCCGCGTAGCTTATACAACCATGAAGCTGATGCTGCTCAAATATAAGGTATTTTAAATTAAAAATGGTTAAAATGACTCTATGGACACAGACATTTATATGGTTAGTCTGGTGTTATCAGTGATTTGCCTCAGGTGCTCTGTGGAGCGGGTCACACTGTTTTTAATGCAGGCTAGCTGATACCATAGACATGCACTAGCCTCGCATTAGCCTAGCGCCACAAAACTCTTCAAACATAAGAACTGCATGAATTACAAAAAAACATCACCAGGTACCAACAACACTCTGGATAACAAGGAAATGAGGCCCTATGTCAAACATCCTGAAACATCCCTTTAAGCTCCTTCATTCGGACCCGAAGTCACAACTTTTTGAGCGACAGTGCAGGATTTTAAAGCAGTTGTGGCTCTTTCTACACATTACGTCATGGCTGGAACATGTAGGGGGAAATACTTAATTTTAACATTTTTAAACTCCGTATAGTCCCTTTAAACCTCAGTTTGGACTTGGTTTAGTTGCTGATGTCGGAATAGCCAACTATCCTACATTTCACCGACATATGAGGCTTAATTCAAATGTTTAGTTTTAACATTTTGATTTTAACAGTGAGTCTAAATAAGTCTTGTAGTTGCACAAAAGGCTGTGTTTAAATATGTTAAGCTCCCAACTTTCCCAAGGCTTTATTTCTGAATGAACATGATCTTGCCCAACACTTTGAGAAGCAATAAATCTGGGTTAGTGCGAGATCGTGAGCTCGGGAGGGACGGTCTGCTGTGATTTCGTACAGATCTATGAGTTCGTTTGTCTAAAAATACAAATAATCCTGATCCTAAAGTTAACTATTTCCCTGGCCCTAACCTTAACCTCTTAACTCCCACCTGGACACCTGGTTTCTCCAAATTCTCCAAATCTAAAAGCTGCTTCAAAACAGAGGCAAAAAACGAGAAGAAAATGAGGATGTGAACGCAACAAAGAAAAGCTGAAAAGTGACCGAAAGAAGCGACAAAAATGACAAAAACTCAACAAAAAAGTGACAAAAATGCAGCAAAAAAAGACAAAAATCCAGCAGAAAAAAGACAAAAATCCAGCAAAAAATGACAAAAACTCAACAAAAAAGTGACAAAAATCCAGCAAAAAAGACAAAAAAAACAGCAGAAAAAAAGAGACAAAAATCCTTCAAAAAAGTGACAAAAATCCAGCAAAAAAGTGACAAAAATCCAGCAAAAAAAGACAAAAATCCAGCAAAAAAAGACAAAAATCCAGCAAAAAAAAAGACAAAAATCTACAAAAAAAAGACAAAAATCTACAAAAAAAAGACAAAAATCCAGCAAAAAAGTGACAAAACATCAAAAAAGAGACAAAAATCCATCAAAAAAAGTGACAAAAATCCAGCAAAAAAGTGACAAAAATCCAGCAAAAAAGTGACAAAAATCCAGCAGAAAAAAAGACAAAAATCCAGCAAAAAAGACAAAAATCCAGCAAAAAAATGACAAAAATCCATCAAAAAAGTGACAAACATCCAGCAAAAAAAAAAATAATAATCCAGCAGAAAAAAGACAAAAATCCAGCAAAAAAGTAATAAAAAAGTGACAAAAACACATGTGGGAAATAAAAAGTGACGACAATGGCACAGAGGAGAGAGTGGATTTGGTTTTGGCGGGTGGTAAGAGGTTAACTTGTGTCATGATATCTCATGTTTTCACAGCAGGAGCACACGATCTAGCACTAACCATAAATCTGAGGCTCAAACTAACATTATTGTTCCCATACGATATGTCGATTTACTATTGTCCTCTTTCCACCTCTCCCTTGATTCTCTCCAGTCCCCTCCCTTTGCCTCCGTGTCCTCTCCCTGAACTCTAAACACACAACCTGTCCCGACACCGACGCCAGAGCCGTATAAAATGTAAACTCGTGTTTCCTTATCTATGAGTTGGTTTGTCTAAAAATACAAATAATCCTGATCCTAAAGTTAACCATTTCCCTGGCCCGAACCTTTACCTCTTAACTCCCACCTGAACACCTGGTTTCTCCAAATTCTCCAAATCTAAAAGCTGCTTCAAAACAGAGGCAAAAAACGAGAAGAAAATGAGGATGTAAACGCAACAAAGAAAAGCTGAAAAGTGACCGAAAGAAGCGACAAAAATGACAAAAACTCAACAAAAAAGTGACAAAAATCCAGCAAAAAAAAGACAAAAATCCAGCAAAACAAAGACAAAAATCCAGCAGAAAAGTGACAAAAATCCATCAAAAAAGACAAAAATCCAGAAAAAAAAGACAAAAATCCAGCAAAAAAAGTGACAAAAATCCAGCAAAAAAAAGACAAAAATCCAGCAAAAAAGTGACAAAAATCCAGCAAAAAAGTGACAAAAATCCATCCAAAAAATAAAGACAAAAATCCATCAAAAAAGACAAAAATCCAGCAAAAAAAAAGACAAAAATCCAGCAAAAAAAAAAGAGACAAAAATCCAGCAAAAAAAGTAATAAAAAAGTGACAAAAACACATGTGGGAAATAAAAAGTGACGACAATGGCACAGAGGAGAGAATGGATTTGGCGGGTGGTAAGAGGTTAACTTGTGTCATGATATCTCATGTTTTCACAGCAGACCGTCCCTCCGGAGCCCACGATCTAGCCGTAGTGGAGGCGTTCCAGCGTTCCACCGTTCCACCGGCCGGCTGGCTGCTCTCCAAACGCCGCTGATCTGTGTGCGTTACGACTCGCAATCCCAAATCCGCACCTTTGTCTTTCCATTAGCGGCCGGGGTCAGTTAATCCCGGAGATATTTTTGGGACGAGGTTCGTGTGCGACGCGGCGCGAGCTTGAGGTTGGGAGGAGCGGCGGAAAAAATGCTGTCGATTGATCTTTCTATTGTAGATGTGACACTTTTTTCAGTGTAAAATGTATTAATTCACATTACAAAATAATGAAGCAGTAGTTTGTATTAACCAGAGCCGTGGGAAGATGTTTTAGTTAGGGGGCGCTGAGGGACAAAATGTACCCCCCAAAATACTTTTTCTGTGCATAAATCCTATTCATCACTTTTTTTGTTGGGCAGTCGTCTCGTTTTTGTCAAATTTTCGCGACTTTTTTGTCACTTTTTTGTCAAATTTTGTCAAATTTTTCGTTTTTTTGTCACTTTTTTGTCAAATTTTTCCCTCAATTTTTCGTGAAATTTTTCTCACTTTTTTGTCAAATTTTCTTGACTTTTTTGTCACTTTTTTGTCAAATTACTCGCATTTTTTTTGTCAAATTCTTATCACTTTTTTGTCCATTTTTTCTCCATTTTTTGTCAAATTTTTCTCACTTTTTTGTCAAATTCTTGTCCATTTTTGTCATTTTTCGTCAATATTTTCTCACTTTTTTCACATTTCCATCATTGTTTCCGTCTCAGTTTTGTTGCTATTTTCACACCTTTTTTCCAGAAGCTTTTGGACTGGGGGTGAAGCGCCCTCAGCACCCTGGGTTCCCACGGCCTTGGTATTACCCTCTTAACCCCGCCTTAACCAAGTGCATTTTCTCAAGTTCAGCTTCACCCAAATCTAAAAGCTTCTCGACTGGAGCTCACAGCGTACAGGCCAGTGTCACGCCTTATTTGAAAGCTAAGACCTACAAAACTGATCAAAACTGGTCTTTATCCTCATGTTCTTGTCACTTTTTTTATCGCCTTTTTGGCCACTTTTTTTTGGCTCTTATATGTCGTATTTTTTGTTGCGTTTTCGTCACTTGTTGTTCAGTTTTTGTTCCCCTTTTGTTGCTCTTGTTTTACCAGGCAATGTTTTGAGTTGATCTCGTCTAAAGCAAAGAATATCGTGGTCCATTGTCGGTTCTGAGGGAAACCAGATGTTTCCAACAGTAACTAGTAATCAGTAATTACTTTTGAAAGTAATCAAAGGAGTTACAAGACTCATTTTGCAAGGAGTAATCAGTATTTAGAGTACTTTATGGACTACACTGAAAATATTTTTGTGAAAATTGTACTTAAAGAGGGGGTATTCTGCTTTTTCCAGTCCCATAGCACCAGTCTATATCACACTACAATGATGACAAACCTTCTGTTGGTCTGTAAATGCAGTAAATCAGAATAACTGCCTTGTGTAAAATGTCTCTCTCAAAATGGCTGTAGTGAATGTCTTGAAATAGGCCTCTGTCTCTTTAAGAACCTCTGAGCCTTTAGACACGCCCCCTCCACACGCTGTCTGTGGCATCAGTGGGGAGGGGGTTCTGCTGAGGAGCAGTGGTTGGTTACTCGGCTGGTGACGAACGCTCGGAGGCATCTCCAGGAGGTGGGGGCGTTCCTAGGAGGACTCAGGCAAACCTATCCCTAAAATGGCCGCCATCAGAGTTTTTACAGATTACTCAGAAATACGTGAATGTGCCAAGGCAACACTTCAGCCATGTTTTTAATGAGGGAGTGACAGAATAACATGATGGAGAGCTTGAAAAAGTCCATTTTGCATATATAGAAGCTGCAGTTACACATATGACCTGAGGTGGCAGTAGTGCGTATAAAATGGCAAACTTGCGTCTAGCCCCTTTAATAGCTCCGTTATTGAGTATATTCGGACTTCTATTGTTCTTGCCTTCGACACTTGTCCCACTGGCAATAAGATAAGCACAAATCCTACTAGTAAAAGCACTATTCAAGCTGTTCAACTTATTTCAGAGGCATATTTATACCCTTAAAGTGACTTGCATCTAACCCAGTGTAGCTCTGTGTAGCTCGGTGTAGCTCGGTGTGCCGTACCCTCTCTCCGCTGGTGGGTCCCATCATGATTATCAGCGGTGTCTTGGCTAATCCGACGGGAGTGCGTTTATTTTGGTTTAGTGTGTTTGCGCGCGTGCGAGCCGACAGTCTGTTGGGACGGCGAGGCCTCGAGGCACCATATGGTCTTAGCGTGGCTCATAGACCTCTGTTCTCCTCCGTCGACTCATCCTTCCTTCCCTCTCGCTCTCTCTCCTCTCTCACTGTCTCTCGCTACATCTTTGATCCACGCTCCCCGCTGTTCCCATCTCCAACCACTTCAGCTGTAGCTTTTTTCTCTGAGTAGCTGCGCATTTTCAGTCTCCTCCTTCTCCTCTGTACACGCTTTACGCCTTTAACATCACCCGAGTCCTATTTCTCATTGTTAAGTCATTACGAGCGACGATTTCACACGGCGATTTCTCACGGGCGCCTCAGACGTTTTGCACACATTGGCTCTTCATAATCCCTCCACCGTCGTCGAGATAAAGCCATATTGTTGCACGGTGTGGCTATGCTAGTTCCTCTGACCTGAAGGTGTGAGCGCCAGTACTTCCTGTCTGTTTTCTTTTCCTGGAATAAAAATCATATTTTCCAAAGATTACGTTGTGGGCGGTGAGTTCCCGGTAGACGATCATTTACTGTGTTCAAATCATGATGTAACGAGTTCAGATCGGAGACGCCTGTGATCATGAAGGAATGATAGTTTGTCTTGAAGCTAAAGGCTAACATGCTATAAAAGAATATATATATAAAGGCACTATTTCAAGTTGTGTAATGCATTAACCCCTTAACTCCCACCTGAACCGAGCACATTTTCTCGACGAAAACAATGATGGAAATGTGGCAAAAATGTCACAAGAAATTGACAAGAAATTGACGAAAAATGACAAAAATGTGACAAAAAAATTACAAAAAAAATTCAAAAATGTGACAAAATGTGATAAAAATTAGACAAAAAAATGGCAAAAAAGGGACGAAAAATGTGACAAAAAAATTACAAAAATGTGATAAAAAATTGTCAAAAAAAAAAAAAAAGTGTCCAAAAAATGACAAAAATGTGACAAGAAAATGACCAAAAAATTACAAAAATGTGACAAAAATGTGACAAGAAATTGACAAAAAAAATTGACGAAAAATGACAAAAATGTGACAAAAAAATGACAAAAAATTTACAAAAATATGACACAAAATGTGACAAGAAATTGACAAAAAAATGACGAAAAAATGACAAAAATGTGACAAAAATGTGATAAAAAGTTGACAAAAGAATTGCCAAAAAGGGACGAAAAATGTGACAAAAAAAATTACAAAAATGTGATAAAACATTGTCGAAAAAAAAAAAAAAAAGTGTCCAAAAAATTACAAAAAAGATGGAAAAATAAATGTGATGACGTGAGGAAAAAAGATCCTCTCGGTTTAGGCGGGAGTTAAGAGGTTAAATTAGCCTTTAGCTTCAAGACAAACTCACTGATCCTCACAAACATAAACGTCTCCTCTATGGAAATATTTCTACCAGGAACTCACTGGTCTAAGCTAATCTTAATGGAAATGAACATGAACAGGAAGTACTAGCGCCCACAGCTTCAGCTCAGAGGAACTAGCGTAGCCACATTGTGCAACAAGCCGATTCCAAAAGTTTGAATGGGGGAGATAATTGCGGAGATACTGGCAAAGTGTCTGTCTGGGGCTGAGGAGAGCGTGGGCGTGGGACGGGTGCGCTGACAGATTGTGCTGCCCTGTTATTTAGAGTCCCCGGTGTTGCACAGCAGTTTGAGGGGGCGATCTGCCAGACACCTCTGGAACGACGGTGCCTCCTGAGCGGGAAGTCTGCGCTGTTCACGTCTCAAATGCCAGTGTGTCCGCGAAGGGTTCACATTTCCGTGACGGTTAGTGCTAGATGGTCTGCTCCGGAGGGACAGTCTGCTGTGAAAACGTGAGATATCATGACACAAATTAATGGTTAACCTCTTAACTCCCGCCTGAACCGAGAGGATCTTTTTCCTCACGTCATCGGATTTTTTTTCCAACTTTTTTTTGTTGGGTGTTCAACTCATTTTTGTAACTTTTTTGTCATTTTTTATCACATTTTTCGTCAATTTTCGATCAGTTTTTTGTCACTTTTTTGTATTTTTTTTTGTCATTTTTTTATCACATTTTTGTCACTTTTTTGTATTTTTTTGTATTTTTTTTGTCATTCTTTATCACATTTTTCTAATTTTTTTGTCACTTTTTTGTATTTTTTTTTTGTATTTTTTTTATCACATTTTTGTAATTTTTGTGTCACTTTTTTGTATTTTTTTTGTCATTTTTTATCACATTTTTGTCACTTTTTTGTATTTTTTTTGTCATTTTTTTATCACATTTTTGTAATTTTTTTGTCACTTTTTTGTATTTTTTTTGGTCTTTTTTTTATCACATTTTTGTAATATTTTTGTAATTTTTTTTGTCAGTTTTTATCACATTTTTGTAATTTTTTTGTCACTTTTTTGTATTTTTTTTGGTCTTTTTTTATCACATTTTTGTCATTTTTTTGTCACTTTTTTGTATTTTTTTTGGTCTTTTTTTATCACATTTTTGTCACTTTTTTGTATTTTTTTTGTCATTTTTTATCACATTTTTGTCATTTTTTTGTCACTTTTTTGTATTTTTTTTGGTCTTTTTTTATCACATTTTTGTAATTTTTTTGTAATTTTTTTGTCAGTTTTTTGTATTTTTTTTGTCATTTTTTATTACATTTTTGTAATTTTTTTGTCACTTTTTTGTATTTTATTTTGTCATTTTTTATCACATTTTTGTAATTTTTTTGTCACTTTTTTGTATTTTTTTGGGTCTTTTTTTATCACATTTTTTGTAATTTTTTTGTCACATTTTGTCACATTTTTGTCATTTTTTCGTCAATTTTTCGTCCATTTTGTATCAATTTTTTGTCAATTTCTTGTGACATTTTTGCCACTTTTTCATAAATTTTTCCTCACTTTTTTCTCAACTTTTTCTCACTTTTTTGTCCCATTTCCATCATTGTTTTCGTCTCAGCTTTTTTCCCAGAAGCTTTTGGACTGGGCTAAAGCCAAACTGGAGAAAATGTGCTCGGTTCAGGTGGGAGTTAAGGGTTTAACTTAAAGGATTAGGATTAGGATTATTTGTATTTTTTAGACAAACCAACTCATAGATCTACACAAACTCACAGCAGACCGTCCCTCCGGAGCAGACGATCTAGCGCTAACCCTCCGTGACTGCCGCCCTGGAGGAGCCGGCGTTAAGCACTGTTGTTTGCTTATTAGCTAAAGAGTGGGATGGTGTGGATCCACTGTAATCCCCCAAAACCCACACGCCGCACTGTTGCTAGGCCACGGAATCGATGGTGTGTTTTATTTTTGGTCGGAGGAGGATGAGGAGAGAGGTAGTGTTTGGGAAGTTGTGAAGCGCAGATGGAATAACAAGAGGAAAGAGTGAAAGGTAAAGAGTTGAGCCCTGTAGGTGTAAATTCCCCGGGCTCGGGCGCCGCCGGCCGCGCTAATGCCGGAGCCGTGTGGCATTTCACCGGCGGAGGTGGCACGTGGCTCGGCACGCTATGCCTCTGCCCCGGAGAGTCTGTGGACCGTGTGTGTGTGTGCTTGCACTTGCCACATTGTGAGGACGTTTCGGGTGGTCACTAATTTGAAGGTCCGTTTGAGGGTCAAGATGTGGTTTTAGGGTTAGGGTTAAAATTGGTTTAAGATTCGGGTTCAGGGTTAGGGTCTGGGTAATACATTATGTCTATGAGTGTCCTCACTAAGACAGCATTCCAGTATTGTGTGTGTGTGTGTCAGTGTTAATTTCGTCGACTAAAATATTTAGTCTTAATTTTAGTCAAAGTGATATTTTTGTGACTAAAATTGGACTAAAACTAAATTAAAAGTTTCTCATGAGACTAAAACTGTGACTAAAATGTCCAGATATTTGAGTCGACTAAAATAAGACTAAATAAAACTGAAAAGGAGAGACTAAAATCATCCAAACTTGTATTGAGCGTCTGAAAGAGCCTCAGATCATGTAAATCCTCTGCCAAAGGATCAGCTCTGAGCTTTGTTCATGTGGAGCAGCTCCATGAAGCAGAGGAACAACATTAAATATGATTAGAATACATATTATCAATGCAAAGTCCACTAAATTAGTCTTAAATTTAGTCGACTAAAACTAGACTAAAATTGAAAAGATTTTTTTGACTAAATCTTGACTAAAATTAAATTACATTTTAGTCAAAAGACTAAAACTAAAACTAAATCAAAATATGTTGTCAAAATTAACACTGGTGTGTTTGTGTCTGTTCTTGTAAGTATGACATTGTGAGGACCAGTTTGAGTTTTCAACCAACAGAGTGAGGACATTTTGGGGGCTCCTCATTTATTTGAAGGACTGTTTGAGGGTCAAGATGTGGTTTTAGGGTTAGGGTTAGAATTGGGTTAAGATTAGGATCAAGGTTAGGGTTAGAGTCTTAGGGTTCAGGGTTAGGGTCTGGGTAATACATTATGTCTGTGAGTGTCCTCACTAAGATAGCATTCCAGTATAGTGTGTGTGTGTGTGTTTGTGTCTGTTCTTGTAAGTACAACATTGTGAGGACCAGTTTGAGTTTTCAACCAACAGAGTGAGGACATTTTGGGTGGTTTGAGGGTTAGGGGCCGTAGCATAGGGTTAGAGTCTGGTAATACATTACGTCTATGAGTTTCCTCGCTAAGATAGCAGTACAAGAATTGTGTGTGTGTGTTCCTGTAAGTATAACATTGTGAGGACCAGTTTTTAACCAACAGAATGACATTTTTGTAAAGTGAGGACATTTTGAATGGTCCTCACTTATTTGAAGGACCGTTTGAGGGTCAAGATGTGGTTTTAGGGTTAAGGTTAGAATTGGGATCATGGTTAGGGTCTGGGTAAGATAGCAGTACAAGAATTGTGTGTGTGTGTTCTTGTAAGTACGAGGTTGTGAGGACCAGTTTGAGTTTTTAACCAACAGAGTGAGGACATTTTGGGTGGTCCTCACTTATTTGAAGGACTGTTTGAGGGTCCAGATGTGGTTTTAGTATTAGGGTCAGAATTTGGTTTAGATAAGGGTCAGGATTAAGTTTAGGGTTAGGTTTGGGGGTTAGGGTCGGTAATACATTATGTCTATGAGTGTCCTCGCTAAGATAGAAGTACAAGATCGTGTGTGTTCTTGTAATTACAGCATTGTGAGGACCAGCGTATTTTAATCAACAAAGTGACGGACATTTTGGATGGTCCTCACTTCTTTGGACTGTTTGAGGGTCAAGATGTGGTTTTAGGGTTAGAGTCTTTGGGTTCAGGGTTAGAGTCTGGGTAACACATTATGTCTGTGAGTATCCTTACTAAGATAGCAGTACAAGATTGAGTGTGTGTGCATGTGTGTGCGTATGTGTGTGTGTGGTTTATGCTAACATTAGCAGCAGTCCATCACACAGTGCTCCTGCGTCCGTGCATAGTTGGAACATGATAAATAAAACAGAGCAGCCGAGGAGCGAGAACAGTGACTTCGTGTCCTCGCCTTAAAGTTTGAACTCACCGTTGGCGACTGGGGAGAGCGTGGTGGTGCGGGGTGGCAGGCTGCCCCCCGGTGGGTACATGTGGCGGGGCATGACACAGAGCGCTGTTCACCGTCAGGCTGCCATGTCTGCAGCCTCACCGCGAGCAAACACCTGAGGAGAGCACAGAGAACAGAAGCATATAAGCTCTACACGTCACAGCTTCACACACATGTAATCATATGTGTGTGTGTTTCATTGGCATAAATGATTCATGTGCGGCTTTGGCAGTTTACACAATCAGTTTCCCTCTCTCACAGTCAGACCCCCCACTGCCGCCGCCGGCTCTGACGCCGAAACTGAGGCCAAGCCAAAAGCGCGACAGGAGAGCGGATCAGGGAGACTCATCACAGCCCCCGGAGTGGATTCCACAACTGCTTTGCATAAATTTACAGCACAACGGTGACCAATCTAAACGCAATATACTGAAGCGGGTCATAAAACAACACGGCAAAGGATTGAAGTTCATGTCATTTGCTGATTAACCCCTGACTTCCCGCCTGAACCGAGCACATTTTCTACAGTTTGGCTTTAGCCCAGTTCAAAAGCTTCTGGAAAAAAGGTGAGGAAATAGCAACAAAACTGAGATGAAAACAATGATGGAAATGTGACAAAAAAGTGACGAGAAATTGATGAAAAAGTGGCAAAAATGTCACAAAAATGTCACAAGAAAGTGACAAAAAATGGAAGAAAAAATGACAAAAATGTGACAAAAAAAATTGACGAAAAATGAAAAAAATGTCATAAAAAAAGACAAAAATGTGACAAAAAATGATAAGAATTTGATGAAAAAATACAAAAAATTAACGAAAAAATGACAAAAATGTGATAAAAAAAAGACAAAAATGTGATAAAAATTCGACAAAAAAAATACAAAAAATTGCCGAAAAAATAACAAAAAAGTTACAAAAATGAGTCGAACAACTGAGACGAAAACAATGATGGAAATGTGACAAAAAAAGTGACGAAAAATTGATGAAAAAGTGGCAAAAATGTCACAAAAATGTCACAAGAAATTTACAAAAAATAGAAGAAAAAATGACAAAAATGTGACAAAAAAAAGACAAAATCTGACAAAAAAATGACCAAAATTCGATAAAAAAATGACAAAAAAATGACAAAAATTTGATAAAAATTTCACACAAAAACAAACAAAAAAATGACAGAAATATGACAAAATTTTGACAAAAAAAATACTAAAAATTGACAAAAAAATGACAAAAAAAATACAAAAATGTGACAAAATGTGACTAAAATAATCACAAAAATGTGACAAAAGTGTGATAGAAATTTGACAAAAAAATGACAAAATGTGACCAAAAAAATTACAAAATGTGACAAAAAAATGACAAAAATTCAATAAAAAATGGACGAAAAAATGACCAAAATATGACAAAAATGTGACAAAAAAAATACAAAAAAATGACCAAAAAAATACAAAAAAATTACGAAAAAATGAAAAAAAATTGACAAAAAATGTATAAAAATTGACACAAAAAAATGACAAAAATATGACAAAAAATTGACAAAAAATACAAAAAAATAACGAAAAAATGACAAAAAAAATACAAAAAATACAAAATGTGACAAAAATAATCACAAAAATGTGACAAAAATTTGATAAAAATTTGACAAAAATGTGACCAAAAAATGACCAAAATTTGCTAAAAAATTGACACAAAAAAAGACAAAAATGTGATAAAAATTTCACAAAAAAACAAACAAAAATGTGACAAAAAAGTTACAAAAATGAGTTGAACACCCAACAAAAAAATGATGGAAAAAAAATCTGATGACGTGAGAAGAAGAAAGCATTTTGTCACAATTGCAAAACCACCACAGCCGTCATCCTCTCTTTCTAAATGTCAACTCTTGCAGAATCAGCGTCATTTCAAAAACAGCCCATTGATCCTTCCCCGAAGTGTCACACAGAGCTAATCGCCGCCTGTTAATCGCCTCATTCATCGCGTCGTCGAGTGTCGTTTCGGGTGTTATTTGGAGTAGTCGGGCCCACGCGAGTTTAAACGGGTGGGAGGTGAAGGTGAGCGTGTTTTGATTACACACATTAGACATTCACGCGCGAGGATTATGCAAACTCGCTCTCAGGAATTAGCATCTCGAAGCAACAAATACATAAATAAAAAGGTGGCGCGGCGCAGAGTGAAATGCCGAGCTGTGGAGATGAATGGTGGCAGGAAGAGGGATTCAGTGGCCGCTCGGATTCAGGCTAAGACAGTGCGTAAGTCGCATCAATCTGCCAGCGTGTCAGTGCGGTCTTTACGAGCGGTTATATACGACGGGGAGCCAGAGGGAGCCAGGAAATGGAGAGGGGGTGAAATACCGGCGGATAGTGGTGGAACTGGTGAGGGGTCAGTGTAAATCTGAAATAGAAAGCGTCGCATTGGTGAAGATTGAGTGTGGGCTCGCGTGGGAGGAAAAGGTGCACAGTTCAAATCTATCCGTGGAAAATACCGTAAATGCTCTAATATAGGACCAGGCCTTTATTTACTCAAGGGCATCTGGGACCAGGCCTTTATTGGAACCAGGCCACAATTAGAGACAGGCCTTTATTTCTATTTGAGCAAAACGGACGACCAGGAAAATGAAGAAAAACGAGATTTGTTCCATTTGCACCTAAAATATTAGGTTCATTTATTACTGAACATTTCAAAGCCTCTCCCAGCGGCTGGAACATTGACGCCTTTTATTTTGTCGGGACAACAGGAAGTGTTTCGTTGCTGTTAGCGGAGCTTTGACATCAGTGTCACTGCAGGTTTCTGTTTCGTTTTTACCGCAGACCGGATTATTTGTTGTTATCTTGTGTAAAAGGCGAGTTTAGACGGAGCGTTTGTGTTTGTGATCGATCATGAGACTGACCCGAGAGAAGACGAGACGCTCGCGCTGATGGGAGGAGTTATTTTGAGGCGTGGGACTGACCTGCACACGGAGCAGCTGGACGTGCTTTGAAGATGCGATGGAGACTTTATTAAAACCCTGGAGGGGTTATATATATATATAAAAAAATAAATAAAAAAAAAACTCTTCCTCACCCTTCGCGGGCGGTCTCTTTTTCCTCCTGCTCGGGTCCTCTACCAGAGGCCTGGGAGCTTGAGGGTTCTGCGCAGTATCTTTGCTGTTCCTAGAACTGCACTTTTCTGGACCGAGATGTCTGATGTATTTCCTGGATCTGCTGGAGCCGCTCCTCCAGTTTGGGGGTCACTGCCCCGAGTGCCCCAACGACCACGGGCACCACTGATGCTTCACCCTCCAGGTTTTCTCCAGCTCTTCTCTGAGCCCCTGGTGTTTCTCTAGTTTCTCCTGTTCCTTTTTCCTGATGTTGAAGTCTTGGTATTGCTATGTCGACCACAACGGCTCCTCTGCTCTTTGTCCACCACCACAATGTCCGGTTGGTTCGCCATTACCATTTTGTCCGTCTGTATCTGGAAGTCCCACAGGATCTTGGCTCGGTCATTCTCCACCACCTTTGGAGGTGTTTCCCACTTTGACCTTGGGGTTTCCAGCCCATACTCTGCACAGATGTTCCTGTACACTATACCAGCCACTTGGTTATGGCGCTCCATGTAAGCTTTCCCTGCAGCATCTTACACCCTGCAGTTATGTGCTGGATTGTCTCATTGGCCTCTTTGCACAGTCTACACCTGGGGTCTTGTCTGGTGTGGTAGATCTGGGCCTCTATTGCTCTGGTGCTCAAGGCTCCTGTGCAGCCATGATGAGCCTCTGTGCTGTCTTTTAGTCCGGCTCTGTCTAGCCATTGGTAGGATTTCTGTATATATATTATGTATATGTATATATATATATATTTCTCATATAAATATGAGAAAAAAATGTATTACATTTTTTCCGTCATTTTATGTTTTCACATAAAAATAAGGCATTTTGAGCATTAAAATGGCCAAAATTGCCTATATTATATATAATATCAAAATAATGAATTGAGCCAGATTAAATGTTATGGTTTTATTTTATTGACATATTAGTAACTAAGGTTTCTTCAAAGGGATTTTGGATATTTTGTTTAGTTTTTCAATAAACTAATCATCAGTGAAAAATCTGTAAAAACTCAAATTCCGCCTGTTTTTTTGGTTTCAAAGCTGAATAAATCAGGCTAGGAATTAGATATTAAAAAATCCCTCTGAAAAAACCTTCAAAACCTTGTTGTGTCTCAGCCTGTAAAGTGTGGAGTCTGTGGGAGCTTCTATAAGGGCTCAGGCTCTGCCCGAGTGCGGCTTCTCTCATTCAGAGAAAACCAGCCCTGAAGTTTTGTAGCGAGTGCGCATGCTCGGCCCGTTCTTCCACTTTTCCGCTCCAGCGTCTCGTAGGAGGAAAAACACCATATTTGGGTGAAAGCGTCATCACGGGGCCCCTTAGCAGGACACGTGGATGTCAAATCTGTCAATATTTATGAATGAAAACCCGCGGGAAAGACGGCCTTTCTACTTCCGGGTCGCCCCCACCTCGCAGACAAAACATCATCAAATAAACATCATCATTTTTATATCTGACATGAAAACTAAGATGTAAAGGGAGGAAAACAGATACAAATCTCCACTTCCACCACTGCGGGAAACATCAATACTTTCACCTAAAGTGTCTCGCCTTAAATGGAATCTTCATCCATCCATTATAGGTAATATATCGCCTTAACTTGCGGCTTTTCATCATCACCGCCTAACATTGTGCTCCAAGGTTTATGGAAGTACAAAATCGTTTTTTACAGCAGATGCTCTCCCTAACCTTCCTATTTATTATTCATCTTGTCCCGGGTCTGGCAGATATTCCACTGCCCTTGTAACTCACCGTGGCTCCATTGGAGGCGACGTAAGATTCATCTCTCGGCTGAAGGTGAGAGATCGCTGGGCTAAGGGCTTTATAAACGACTTCTTCAGAGCGGGGCGGGACATTAGCATTCCCCTCCGCGAGCCGCCGAGTGGTGCGTGCGTGTCCGGCGCGTTGTTGTCGTTCCCTGCGGTGCTATTTGCTTTACAATCATTACCATTAGCACCTGCCCGGCCCCTCAGAGCCCCCCCCCCCGTCTGACTCCCGCCTCCCGTTCTTCACCTTATCTTAAACTCGATCCGTCCTCCTCACCTCTCCCTCAACCCCGGCCATGTCAGATTCTTCATTTCCGCAAAAAGACGCCGTGTTTGATTGCAATTATTGAGTTCCTTGTTTGGATGCAGCAGATTGTTGTTGGTCTATATCAGGCAGGGGCCTCAACAGAGCTTTACCCAAATCTAAAAGCTAAAAAGAAAAGCATCAAAATAGCGAGAAAAAGAGAAAAACACGGACAGAAAAACACAACAAAAAATGATAGAAAAAATGTGACAAAAATGTGACAAAAATGTGACAAAAAAGTGACAAAAAAGTGACAAAAATTCAACAAAAATTCAACAAAAATGTGACAAAAATGTGACAAAAATGTGACAAAAATGTGACAAAAATGTGACAAAAAATCAACAAAAATGTGACAAAAATGTGACAAAAATGTGACAAAAATTCTACAAAAATGCGACAAAAATGTGACAAAAATGTGACAAAAATGTGAAAAAATGTGAAAAAATGTGACAAAAATGTGACAAAAATGCGACAAAAATGTGACAAAAATTCAACAAAAATGTGACAAAAATTCAACAAAAATGTGACAAAAATGCGACAAAAATTCAACAAAAATGTGCCAAAAATGTGACAAAAATTCAACAAAAATGTGAATTTTTGTCACATTTTTTCCATCATTTTTTTGCTTTACAATCATTACCATTAGCACCTGCCCCGGCCCCTCAGAGCCCCCCCCCGTCTGACTCCCGCCTCCCGTTCTTCACCTTATCTTAAACTCGATCCGTCCTCACCTCTCCCTCAACCCCACGTCAGTTTCTTCATTTCCGCCATGAATGGACGACCTCACCGCAAGAAGACGCCGTGTTTGATTACAATAATTGAGTTTCTTGTTTGGATGCAGCAGATTGTTGTTGGTCTATATCAGGCAGGGGCGGACTGGCCATATGTCCATTCAGGAAGAGCACAGAAGGGCCACCAGTCCCGCCTCAAACCGAGCTTTACCCAAATCTAAAAGCTAAAAAGAAAAGCATCAAAATGGCGAGAAAAAGAGAAAAACACGGACAGAAAAACACAACAAAAAATGATAGAAAAAATGTGACAAAAATGTGACAAAAATGTGATAAAAATTCAACAAAAATGTGACAAAAATTCAACAAAAATGTGACAAAAATGTGACAAAAATGTGACAAAAATGCGACAAAAATGTGACAAAAATTCAACAAAAATTCAACAAAAATTCAACAAAAAAGTGACAAAAATGCGACAAAAATTCAACAAAAATGTGACAAAAATTCAACAAAAATGCGACAAAAATTCAACAAAAAAAACAACACAGCAACAGCGTGAGGAAAAAGCTCAGTTTTGTGGGTCTTAGCTTTCAAATGAGGTGTTACACAGCCAAAAGAGGACAGAATGCATTTGGTTTAGGCGGGGGGTAAGAGGTTAAAATATGTATTTGTGGAAGTGTCACAATTACGCTCATTTGGGCCGGGCTGGTCAGAGTCCAGGGCTGTTTTTCAGTCCCAGTGAAGGAAACTCTATTTACAATAAAGTTTCCTTTATTGTAAACAGACCGAGGGCCGAAGCCGCTGATTATTGGCCCAAAGTAAAGCACAACACTGGACAAATGAGCATCTTAAATGAGAGAAATGACTTAAAATTGCTTGAATAAAAGTTCTTCTATGTTGAATTTGAGTCGGTTTGAACTGATCCAAGATACAGATGCTATAGCGCCAACGGAACAAGAATAAAACCCACTTCAAATCAGACAATTGTTTTTCACTTGAAATGACACAAAATTATCTGAATTAAGAGAATAACGACTACTAGAGGTTTTATCTCATCTAAAACCAGACCAAATCTACTCAATCCTTCGATTTAATCTCTTAAGACACAGCAGGTGTCAATAAAGTACCATCTTATCTTATCTTATCTTATCAATTTGAAACTGTTGCTGTCGATCACTGGCAGAAATGTGAGAAAAAAATACATTGCAAGTTTTCTGTCATTTTATCTTTTCATATAAGAACAAGGTGTTTTATGCCTAAAAATGCCCCAAATTTCCCATCTTTTAGGCGACAAAATCTGAATAATGGATAGAGCTACATTCAAATTTATGGTTTCATTTTATTGATGAATGAGTTACCAAGACTTTCTCAGAGGGGAATTAGGATTTCTTGTTTAGTTTTAAATAAGCTGTTTTTTAGTGGAAAAATTTGTAAAAATTTAATTTTCGCCTTATTTTTTGACATTCAAAACTCAATAAATGGGGCTTAAGGGATTAAATAATAAAAAATCCCTCTGAGAAAATCTTCCAAATATTGTTCAGTCCGAGGCTGGAAAATGTGAAGTCTTTAGGTCCGACTGACGTGGACATAGTGTCGCCACAATGACAGAAACATGTGTTTGGAGAAAAAGGCCCTTGAAATTGCGTTCTCCCATATAAGTCTATGGGGGAACATTGAATCAGCGCAATATTTAAACATGTTATTGTGAAGATTAGGCATTTTTTCTGTTTCCGGGTGAAAGCTTGTATGTTCAGAGACAGATTAGACCCAAAACCTGAAAACTGAAAAAAATTAAGTTTTGCCTGTAGTGTCTCCCCTTAATTCAAGTAGATTTATGTCATTTCTTCCTGAAAACAATTATTCTTTTCCCAGTGCTTCCTTCAAATGCCAGTGTTGTAAATAATATATCACTTAACTGGGTGTATTGACAGTATTTCTACCTTTTTTTTCTTCCATTTAAGTCTAATAGTGTTAAAAGTCTCTGATTTGTGTGATAATGTTTCTCAAAATCATCCTGAGGGCCAGAGGTTCTGAGCTGAAGGGCCGGATTTGGATTTTCTATATTTTCTTGCCAGTGCATGAGTGAAGGGGACGTGTGGACAGGGTTTTTTCTGAAGGGCATCCACAGTAAACCTGCTAAATCACTTCATTGTTAAAGCGAGTCCCTGTATTTCCTTGACAAAAGAAGCGAGAATCATGTGGCGGGGATATCGGGCAGATGGATTTACTGCATGCGATTAAAACCACATTAGTCTGGGCTCCACTGGGAAATATGGCTTGTTCTTCTCTAACGAAAGCAGAGACATCATTTAGGGGCCAAAAGGAAGAAGAAAAACACCCACAGGAGATATGAAACAGAAAGAAAACAGACTTGCCCGGGCAGAGAAGAGACGATGGTTCCTCAAAACCGACTTCATCGATTTACCAATGGCTGAGACGAGTTTGTTTGTCACACGTCTCTAAATTCATTTGTGCAGCGTCTGACAAAAATGTGACAAAAATTCAACAAAAATGTGACAAAAATTCAACAAAAATGTGACAAAAATGTGACAAAAATGTGACAAAAATGTGACAAAAAATCAACAAAAATGTGACAAAAATTCAACAAAAATGTGACAAAAATGTGACAAAAATGTGACAAAAATGTGACAAAAATTCAACAAAAATTCAACAAAAATTCAACAAAAATTCAACAAAAATTTAACAAAAATTTAACAAAAATTCAACAAATTTGTGACAAAAATTCAACAAAAATGTGACAAAAAATGTAACAAAAATGTGACAAAAATGTGACAAAAATTCAACAAAAATGTGACAAAAATTCAACAAAAATTCAACAAAAATTCAACAAAAATGTGACAAAAATTCAACAAAAATGTGACAAAAATGTAACAAAAATGTGACAAAAATTCAACAAAAATTCAACAAAAATTCAACAAAAATTCAACAAAAATGTGACAAAAAATCAACACAAATTCAACAAAAATGTGACAAAAATGTGAAACAAACAGACTTGCCCGGGCGGAGAAGAGACGACGGTTCCTCGAAACCGACTTCATCGATTACCAATGGCTGAGACGAGTTTGTTTGTCACACGTCTCTAAATTCATTTGTGCAGCGTCTGACAAAAATGTGACAAAAATTCAACAAAAATGTGACAAAAATGCGACAAAAATGTGACAAAAATGTGACAAAAATGTGACAAAAATGTGACAAAAATTCAACAAAAATGTGACAAAAATTCAACAAAAATGTGACAAAAATGTGACAAAAATGTGACAAAAATGTGACAAAAATTCAACAAAAATTCAACAAAAATTTAACAAAAATTCAACAAATTTGTGACAAAAATTCAACAAAAATGTGACAAAAATGTGACAAAAAATGTAACAAAAATGTGACAAAAATGTGACAAAAATTCAACAAAAATGTGACAAAAATTCAACAAAAATTCAACAAAAATTCAACAAAAATGTGACAAAAATTCAACAAAAATGTGACAAAAATGTAACAAAAATGTGACAAAAATGTGACAAAAATTCAACAAAAATTCAACAAAAATTCAACAAAAATTCAACAAAAAATCAACACAAATTCAACAAAAATGTGACAAAAATGTGAAACAAACAGACTTGCCCGGGCGGAGAAGAGACGACGGTTCCTCGAAACCGACTTCATCGATTACCAATGGCTGAGACGGGTTTGTTTGTCACACGTCTCTAAATTCATTTGTGCAGCGTCTGGGAGGAAGAGACGAGGCTTTAAATGGTCACAAATCGGCAAAGCGTTTATTTGGTTTGGCCGTGGGGTCTTGTAAAAAACCTGCTGAAGCTGGAACCTACGAGCACGTCCCGAACTGCAGAAGATTCTTGTGTGAGTTTTGGTAAGTAGGTGCTTTGTTGTGTTCAGGTGTAGGTTCGTCCTGAGCCGCCATCGTGGGACAGCCTGACCATGTTTGTGGGGAAACCGAAGTACTGCCTTTGGTGCAGCGCCTCTCGGGTTTGTCCTTGTCTCAGAGCGTGGTGTCCTGCACTGGTCCTGCACTCTCCTCCTTCCTCCTGCGCAGCTCCCTCCGCGCCACAAAGTCAAACTATGAATTTAATCCATTTTACACCATGGTGTGGGTGAATACTGGACTCTGATTGGCTGGTGCATTATTTTGGTATAACCGCACACGTAGTCCGGTAGTTAAATCACTGGGATGTCACTCCGCTGTGGCGTCGCCATAGCAACGCCTGACACAGCTGAGTCAGATAAAGGCGTAATTAGTGACTGACAGGAACGTATGAGATGGATTTAGTGTTAATTTCAACGTTTTTGGCCAAAACAAAACGTTTGCTAAATGTTTGTAGACGAGAGTGAGCAGCTATTTATTTATTTATTTATTTATTTATTTATTTATTTATTTATTTATTTATTTATTTATTTATTTTATTTTTTATCAGGGACGATAAAATCAACATAGTTACAATGAATATTTGCAGCTGATGCGATGCATGAAGAGCTTGTAGCTAGTGCTAGTTCTCAGCTCATGTCCCTGGTTGGGCCTTTCTACACAGTTTACAATAATAAAATACATAAATACAACATTTGCATAAAACTGTGTCAGTCACACTCATACACACTGTGTACGCTCACACCTACGTTCACACAGACTCAGTGCTATTTACAAATGGGCACAGCTTTGGTTTGTTTTTAGCCAGGACTTAACCCTAGAAGTGAACATTTTAAACTCAGATATGGTTTTAAGTTCTGTGGGTATTGAGTTCCACAGCTTCGGACCCGAGTACGAAGTGTCAGACTGACCAAATGCAGTTTTACGGTCTGGAATAGTACAGTTGTGATTGATGGAGTCTCTGGTGACTCTGTTACTGTTTTGTCTCTGTATAAATGAACTGAGTGGTTCGGGTGCAAGATTATTGACACATTTGAATATTAGTTTGAGAAAACACAACTTGCCAAAGTTTTCAAAGCTTAGCAGTTTATGCTTCTGGAGAACATTGCAGTGATGGTAACGGATTGGTTTTTTGTCCATGATTTTTATTGCTTGATTGTATAATGATCCAATACGTTTAGTGACTGAGGGAGTGGCCTGTGCCCATGCCGTCATATATGTGAATATATCATAGCGTGCATGTACAAGAGGGCAGCCTGGTTTGGAATATAATGTCTTATTAGATTGCCAATGGAACTAGACAGATTTTTCTTGTCTTTGACCATTTTGTCTCATTTCAGGTTTTTTTTGTCTTATTTTAAGCGTTCAAGTTAATTTGTCTTATTTTGAGCAAATTAATACTTGTTCCATTGGCAAATCTTATTTCAAGACGAGTCTAAACCGAGTCAGAATCAGCATTAAAAGTCTTATTTCAAGCACAAATCAAGCTATTTTTCTAAGATAAGATGGCATTTTTTCCAGTGTAGTCAATGAACTGAACTGAAACTTTTATGTTTGACTTTACTAATCCAGCCAAATATGCTGAAGTGCAGGGACCACTTAATGTAGGTCTGAAAATAATGAGTAGTTCCTTAAAGTGATGGTCTGTAAGTTTAAATGTATTACAAATTGAATAGATTGTGTACAAGTGAGCCCCTGGGTCTGAGAGGCTCTCACCTTTCACTCTCCTTTGTGGAAAAACGCTCCGAACTAAGTCCTGATTGTAATTAAAATTGCTAATGTAATTATTATCAAACATGGCTTGTCGGAAACAGTGCGTTGCAGATATGTTTAGCCAGAGTGTGGAGGAGCTGGCTAAGTTTCCAGGCTGAAGTGAGGTAATCCACCTGACCTACATTCTTTATATACAGTGGAGGAGTCTGGTGTTTACACTGGTATAAAGGGAAACTGTGCCATTTTGTTTCATCGAAGGGGGACACTAAAGCACTAGAATGTTGTATGTATACTATATATATATATTTGATAACCAAGACTTTGACTTTATCTTATTTAAGGGGAGACACTACAGGCAAAACTCATTTATTTCAGTTTTCAGGTTTTGGGCCAAATTGGTCTCTGAACATATAAGCTTTCACCCGGAAACAGAAAACATGCCTAATCTTCACAATAACATGTTTAAATATTGCGCTGATTCAATGTTCCCCCATAGACTTATATGGGAGAACGCAATTTCAAGGGCCTTTTTCTCCAAACACATGTTTCTGTCATTGTGGCGACACTATGTCCACGTCAGTCGGACCTAAAGACTTCACATTTTCCAGCCTTGGACTGAACAATATTTGGAGGATTTTCTCAGAGGGATTTTTTATTATTTAATCCTTAAGCCCCATTTATTGAGTTTTGAATGTCAAAAAATAAGGCGAGAATTACAGTTTTACAATTGTTTCCACTAAAAAAACAGCTTATTTTAAAACTAAACAAGAAATCCTAAATCCCCTCTGAGAAAGTCTTGGTAACTCATTCATCAATAAAATGAAACCATAAATTTGAATGTAGCTCTGTCCATTATTCAGATTTCGCCGCCGAAAAGATGGGAAATTTGGGGCATTTTTAGGCATAAAACACCTTGTTCTTATATGAAAAGATAAAATGTATTTTCTTCTCACATTTATGCCAGTGATCGACAGCAACAGTTTCAAATTGATATCTGTAAATATACATGTTTTCCCTCTTCACCTGCAGTGTCTCGCCTTAAGGCCTTTATATCCATCCTTATATCGATCCGTCCAACTATGCTTTTATGGAAACAACCCCAGTATTCCAAGCTCTGGACACTTTTTATTTTGCTGTCCTCTCTCCCCTACATTTCCCCTAATGGTAACACTTTACATGATGTAAGTCTGTAAATCCTTGGTACTTACAGTGATAATTCTATATACTATGATGGTACTTACAGTGGTAAATACTAGTAATAATAGCTTTACTTCTAGGTACTTATTGTGGTACTTACAGTGGTGCTTATTGTGGTACTTACAGTGGTAAATACTAGTAATAATAGCTTTACTTCTAGGTACTTATTGTGGTACTTACAGTGGTGCTTATGATGGTACTTACAGTGGTAAATACTAGTAATAATAGCTTTACTTCTAGGTACTTATTGTGGTACTTACAGTGGTGCTTATTGTGGTACTTACAGTGGTAAATACTAGTAATAATAGCTTTACTTCTAGGTACTTATTGTGGTACTTACAGTGGTGCTCATGATGGTACTTACAGTGGTAAATACTAGTAATAATAGCTTTACTTCTAGGTACTTATTGTGGTACTTACAGTGGTGCTTATTGTGGTACTTACAGTGGTCTTTCTAGGTACTTATTGTGGTACTTACATGGTGCTTATGGTGGTACTTACAGTGGTCTTTCTAGGTACTTATTGTGGTACTTACAGTGGTGCTTATTGTGGTACTTACAGTGGTAAATACTAGTAATAATAGCTTTACTTCTAGGTACTTATTGTGGTACTTACAGTGGTGCTCATGATGGTACTTACAGTGGTAAATGCTAGTAATAATAGCTTTACTTCTAGGTACTTATTGTGGTACTTACAGTGGTGCTTATGGTGGTACTTACAGTGGTCTTTCTAGGTACTTATTGTGGTACTTACAGTGGTGCTTATGGTGGTACTTACAGTGGTCTTTCTAGGTACTTATTGTGGTACTTACAGTGGTGCTCATGATGGTACTTACAGTGGTCTTTCTAGGTACTTATTGTGGTACTTACAGGATACTATAGTGAGAATTACCAGGTATGCACTTCTAGAAACAGTAACTCTTAGTAATGAAGGTTCTTGTTTTCCCTAATGCTGTTTTATGTTGTTTAATAGTCACACAATCCTAGAAATTACTTCTGTTTGTAGAAGTACCTCATTTACTACGTATGAATTGCTGCTGTAGTATCCTTGAATTACCAGTAAGTACCATAGTAAATAGAAGTACAACTGTATCTCTTAGTAATGAGAGATACAGGGGTAACTCTGTGACTCCCAAATCCTAACCCCAATTACCACTTTTAGTGCCACAATAAGTACCACTGTCATTACTAGTAATTACCAGTAAGTACCATGGATTTACCGGCCTGTAATGTAAAGTGTTACCCAGCTTATTCTCTCAAAATACAACGCATATAATTTGAAGTTTTCAGTCCTAATCCCAGTAAAAGTAGCTGTTTCTTTGTGCAGTCCGGCTCCATCAGCACTCAGCACTGTCCACGTTTAAAGCTCGGGGTGAAGGAGAGTTCACCGCCGCCGCTCACGGTGAAAGTTGAATGGGTGGTCCGCAGAGTGTGTGCACTGTCAGGTCTATTCTGGGGGGAGCTTTTTATACCGTTGACTGGGACAGAGCGGCGGTCGACGTATGAGCGCCGGGGTGAGAGCTGAGACTCCGATGACGCCTCCTTAACCTTTCCTCCTCCTCCTCGCCATCGCTCCTCCTCGCCCGCTGTTTCCATTAAGAGGTGTCTCGAAATAGGGGAATCGAGACATGATTTTTGATAAATATGTGCCCAAGTTTCGAGAAAATCTGTGATCTTTTTGGCAGGATCGTTCAGTTGAAGCCATGAAGAAGCCTCTCCATGTTTAAAGGGATGTTTCAGGATGTTTGACATAGGGTTAGTGCTAGATGGTATGATCCGGAGGGACAGTCTGCTGTGAAAACGTGAGATATCATGACACAAATGAAGGTTAGGGCCGGGGAAATGGTTAACCTCTGAACTCCCGCCTGAACCGAGAGGATCTTTTTCCTCACGTCATCACATTTTTTTCCAACATTTTCTTGTTGGGTGTTCAACTCATTTTTGTAACTTTTTTGTAATTTTTTTTATCACATTTTTGTCATTTTTTCGTCCATTTTTAATCAATTTTTTGTCACTTTTTTTGTCACATTTTTGTAATTTTTTTGTCACAAATTGTCACATTTTTTACATTTTTTCGTCAATTTTTCGTCAATTTTTCGTCAATTTTTAATCAATTTTTAATCAATTTTTAATAATTTTTTATCAATTTTTTGTCCATTTTTGCCATTTTTTCATACATTTTTCATCACTTTTTTGTCAATGTTTTCTCACTTTTTTGTCACATTTCCACATTTTCACAGCTTTTTTCCAGAAGCTTTTGGATTGGGGTAAAGCCAAACAGGAGAAAATGTGTTCGGTTCAGGCGGGAGTTAAGGGGTCAACCTCACGGATTAGGGTTCGGATTAGGATTATTTGTATTTTTAGACAAACCAACTCATAGATCTATACAAACTCACAGCAGACCCCCCCCCCCCCTGGAGCACACGATCTAGCGCTAACCTTGACATAGGGCCTCATTTCCTCGTTATCCAGAGTGTTGTTGATTTCTGGAGATCATTTTTTTGTAAGTCATGCAGTTCTTATGTTTGAAGAGTTGCGTGGCGCTAGGCTAGTGCAAGGCTAGCGCATTTCTATGGTATCAGCTAGCCTGCATTAAAAACAGTGTGACCCGCCCCACAGAGCACCTGAGGCAAATCACTTATAACGCCAGACTAACCCAAAGGTTTAGAGGCCGATTCCTCTCTTTGACATATTTCCAGTTCCTATATTCAACTTGCCACATCTTCTCCAAATATGATCAGATTTCCATCGTTGGAAACTTTGGAGACGACACTTTCACACGCTATAGAAACAGACGGCATCTCGTCATAGAAACTGGTCCAGGCCTTTGTCTCCTCCAGGCTGGATCACTGCAATGCCCTCCTCGTCGGGATCCCTGGTAAGAGCCTCCTGAAGCTCCAGCACATCCAGAACTGTGCAGCCAGGATCCTGACGAGGAGGCGCAAACATGACCACATCACCCCCGTCCTCCGGTCCCTTCATTGGCTGCCCATTTACCACAGAATCCACTACAAAATCTGCCTCCTCACAGACCAGTGTGTCCATGGAACAGCCCTCAGACCTCACTGAGCTCCTTACCCCACACACCACCACAAGGCGCCTACGGTCCACTTTCACCCACACCCTTCACCAGCCCGGGACCAGGCTCTCCACAATGGGCGACAGGGCCTTTAAAGGAATAGGCCACCGTTTTTACATACTAAGATATGTTCTTACCTCACTTTAGACGTGTTAATATATCCCCGTCTGGTCTTTGTCCGTGCGCTCACACATACGCAGCCTCTCCCACATGTCACATAGCTCCGAAAAAGCTCACGATAGAAGCTCCCAAGCTCTTCCACGTGTTCCCTATTTAAATAAAGTTACGTGAAGTGTTTTCATGCGAAGTATATTTACCCAGAAATGTAGCATGTCAATTTTATAAGCAGATAAAAAGGGGGACTATATTGTGAGGCGTAATGATACGAGGAGTAAAGCGTCCGCGCAGTAACTCCTAAAGGTTATTGACGGAAGTGAGCGGGGGAAGTCTTTAGGAGTTACTGCACGGACGTTTTACTCCTCGTATCATTACGCCTCACAATATAGTCCCCCTTTTTATTTGCTTATAAAATCGACATGTTACATTTCTGGGTAAATATACTTCGCATGAAAACACTTCACGTAACTTTATTTAAATAGGGAACACGTGGAAGAGCTTGGTAGCTTCTATCGTGAGCTTTTTCGGAGCTATGTGACATGTGGGAGAGGCTGCGTATGTGTGAGCGCACGGACAAAGACCAGACGGGGATATATTAACTCGACTAAAGTGAGCTAAGAACATATCTTAGTATGTAAAAACGGTGGCCCATTCCTTTAAGGCAGTCGCCCCGAGACTCTGGAACGCCCTGCCAGAGTCCCTGAGGGTTCCCCAGAGTGTTGAGGCCTTTAACCCTCGTGTGGCCTTCGCGGGTCTTTTTGACCCGCTGTCATGTTCCGGGCATTTGGATGCAAGGTGACACAAGGGGGCGCCCTTCCAACCTTCTCAGTGTAAATGTGAGTTGACTTTCTTCAGAGTGAGACTTTAGGTCTGACACCATGAGTGACAGTAACATGACGCTAAATACAGTGAGCTCTTTGTTTCCAGTAAAAAGGCTGAGGCCTCTTTGCTCTTCAGTCACAGACTGAGAAGTGAAGAAGGAAGTCATGGAGATTCTGCTTTAGACAGAACTTCAGACTTCAGACTGCATGTAGCGGTCATATTACATCATATCAAATGTTGTAATCTGTAAAGCACTTTTGATACCTTTCGGTATGCAAAGGGCTTTATAAATAAAGTTTGATTGATCATATTCTGAAACTCAAATCTGTAGTAAAAACATAATATATGAAAATATAATAATAAAGAAAACATATTTGAAAATCATGTATCTAATCAAAAAAATTGTTTTATTTACTCTCATTCTAAAAAAAAAAATACTAAAAAAAAACCCAAACAAACTGTAACCATTTGTATCTGCTGTAGAGTCATGTTTGTCCCAGTTCCTCTGAGTCGTGGTGGGTCATGGTGGACCATGACAGATGTGGACAGGACTGTGGTAGATCTACTTTTACTTTGGAGAAAATAGTTACTATAGTAACTGTTGAAGAAATGAACCTCATGAGTCAGTCCTGCTGCACCACGACTCAGAGGAACTGGGACAAACATGACATTACAGCAGATACAAATGGTTAGGGTTTGTTTGGGTTTTCTTTTTTAGAATGAGAGTAAATAAAAAAAAAACATTTTTTTTTTGATTAGATACAGCATTTTTGTAATTGTAATTATTTTCCATATATTATGTATTTACTACATATTTGTGTTTCAGAATATGAATCAATCAAACTTTATTTATAAAGCGCTTTTCATACCAAAAGGCATCACAAAGTGCTTTACAGATTACAACATTTGACATGACATAATATGACCGCTACATGCAGCTGAAGTCTAAAGTTCTGTCTAAAGCAGAAGCTCCATGACTTCCTTCTTCACTTCTCAGTCTGTGACTGAAGAGCAATGAGGCCTCAGCCTTTTTACTGGAAACAAAGAGCTCACTGTATTTAGCCTCATGTTTCTGTCACTCATGGTGTCAGACCTAAAGTCTCACTCTGAAGAAAGTCAACTCACATTTCCACTGAGAAGGTTGGAAGGGCGCCCCCTTGTGTCACCTTGCATCCAAATGCCCGGAACATGACAGCGGGTCAAAAAGACCCACGAAGGCGACACGAGGGTTAAAAAAGGCCTAAAAACACATTTATTTTTAAAGGCCTTTTCAGACTAATTTGTTTTTTTGCTGCGTTGTTTTTACTATGTGAATGTTCTTTTTGTTTTTATCAGATTTTATTTTTCTGTTGTAGCACTTTGAGGTTTTGTTGAAATGTAAAGTGCAATATAAATAACATTTATTATTATTATTATTATTATAGAAGGGGGCGTGGTTTCGCCGAGGGGGAAAATAGAATCTTTTGGGAAACACAATTTTTCACTCTTTTTATCCATTTTCTGGTGGAACATTTATTATTTATCACATAAATAAAGTCCAGTGTAAATCGGGCCCATATGGATATTTTCTCACTGCAGCTTGTTCAGTAGAAGTGAAAAAACGGCAGTCATAGCAAGTGCTAGCTAGCGTTAGCATTAGCACGGTGCTAACATGTAGCATCAAGTTAGCATTCTCAGTTTTTTTTTAAATGTATTTATGGGCTGTTGAACCACTTTGCTCCTCTCCATGTCTTTGTATCTTTATTTAGTAGAAACTATATTCATAATTCTGTGTTTGTTGAAGTAGTTTTTGAATAATTAGAGAAAATTTACATTTTTTCAAAATCGTTTTCCCCCTTAACTGTTTTCAAACATGACCATATATGGGCGATTCCAGAGATGCCGTCTGTTCTCGTCACTTATAGATACAGGCGAGGCCACGCCCCCTTCTATGACGAGATGCGTCTGTATCTATGTCAGTGATGAAAGATAGAAGTTGACGGTTCCTGAGCCCGAGTGCACGTATTTCTCCCCACTCCCACTCAGACACGTACTTTCTTTTCATGTCTTTTCGAGCAGCGGCGTAATAAATGTACAATTATGTTTTTCAAGGTCAGAATACGTTCATTCTTTAATCCTTTCATTCGTTCGGTTCTTGTGACGTCACAGCTCTTTATACGCAGTCACTCTTTCCACTTCACATTCAATGAACAGGTCTTCAAACCGGAAAACACTCACCAAACTTATAGAACTGTTTACTTTCGTTATTGAATAATGGAGACGGAACTTTAAAGCATCAGAAATCGTGTTTTGTTTAAAAGACTTAAAGGGATGTTTCAGGATGTTTGACATAGGGCCTCATTTCCTCGTTATCCAGAGTGTTGCTGATTTCTGGAGATATTTTTTTTTGTAATTCATGCAGTTCTTATGTTTGAAGAGTTTCGTGGTGCTAGGCTAGTGCAAGGCTAGTGCATGTCTATGGTATCAGCTAGCCTGCATTAAACGCAGTGTGACCCGCTCCACAGAGCACCTGAGGCAAATCCCTGATAACACCAGACTAACCATATACATGTCTGTGTCCATAGAATCATTTTAACCATTTTGCATTTAAGTCGAGACGCTGCAGGTGAAGAGGGAAAACATGCATATTTACAGATATCAATTTGAAACTGTTGCTGTCGATCACTGGTATAAATGTGAGAAGAAAATACATGGCAAGTTTTCTGTCATTTTATCTTTTCATATAAGAACAAGGTGTTTTATGCCTAAAAATGCCCCAAAGTTCCCATCTTTTCGGCGACGAAATCTGAATAATGGACAGAGCTACATTCACATTTATGGTTTCATTTTATTGATGAATAAGTTACCAAGACGTTTTCAGAGGGGATTTAGGATTTCTTGTTTAGTTTTAAAATAAGCTGTTTTTTAGTGGAAAAAATTGTAAAAATGTAATTTTCGCCTTATTTTTTGACAGTCAAAAAAAAAGAAAAAATCTTCCAAATCTTGTTCAGTCCAAGGCTGGAAAATGTGAAGTCTTTAGGTCCGACTGACGTGGACATAGTGTCGCCACAATGACAAAAAAATGTGTTTTGAGAAAAAAGCCCTTGAAATTGCGTTCTCCCATATAAGTCTATGGGGGAACATTGAATCAGCGCAATATTTAAACATGTTATTGTGAAGATTAGGCATATTTTCTGTTTCCGGGTGAAAGTTTATATGTTCAGAGACCAATTTGGCCCAAAACCTGAAAACTGAAATAATTGAGTTTTGCCTGTAGTGTCTCCCCTTAAAGCCACACCGCGTAGGATTTTCACTAATAAATCAAATTGAAATACTAGCATTTATTTTATGACAGATCATTTCATCATTGGAAAAATACCTCGTAAATACACAAACAATCATGTGCTTTTGCTGTGAGCGGCTCAGCTCTCCAGAGACTGTGACTTTATCGGGAGAGGGTACGTTACGCTCGTCTCCATGGAGATGTGACTAAAATCAGTAGAATTTGAGATTATAATTGGTTAGATTCTCATCCAAAACCATTTTTTGATTGAGTCCCTGCAGTAATAGCATTTTTCTGTGTTGAGCTGGTAATCAGGAGCATTGATGGCAACAGTATAGTCCAAAATGTTACGCAGTGTCCCTTTAAAAGACCTTATATTTGAGCAGCATCAGCTTCGTGGTTGTATAAGCCAGTGGTTCTCAACCTTTTGGAGCCGTGACCCCCATTATAACAGGTAAAGGGGTTTGTGACTCCCCGCCTGGGTCACACCATGAGAAAGGGGAACATTAGCTACATACTTCTTAAAAAACAAAGAAAAAAAAACAAATGGCTGAAAAAAAAATCATCAAACTACGAAAAAATAATGGCAGTCTGGTAAAGCAAACACATGCTACAATAAAACATTGGATTATACGCTAATGAAAATATGTATATTTTATCTAAATGATCTGGTGACCCCCCAAATTTGTCTCGCGACCCCCTTGGTTGAGAACCACTGGTAAAAGCTACGCAGCGGCGGAGTGATCTGCTAGAAAATAGTCCCTCAAAATGTGATCATTCATGTGATGCAGGTCAGTTATATTCCAAACATGATTCTACGGACACAGACATGTATATGGTTAGTCTGGTGTTATCAGTGATTTGCCTCAGGTGCTCTGTGGAGCGGGTCACACTGTTTTTAATGCAGGCTAGCTGATACCATAGACATGCACTAGCCTTGCATTAGCCTAGCGCCACGATACTCTTAAAATATAAGAACTGCATGAATTACACAAAAAAAATATCTCCAGAAATCAGCAACACTCTGGATAACGAGGAAATGAGGCCCTATGTCAAACATCCTGAAACATCCCTTTAAAACACCCAACACTGCAGACTGTGAACTGTTCATCCCACGTCTTCATCCACCACGATGGAAACGTGACACCGACTGAAAAGACTGGACACATTGAGCTGACGTGCCCGCTCTAACAATGCGACTCCGCTAACAACAAAGGCGCACAGAGGCGGCACCAGCTCCCCCCGAATTAATCTTTCATGGTCGTCCTGGCGCAGAGAGAGGGCAGGAGTTACGGCCGTCCGATGGAAACAGATGGGAACGGCGGCGCGAGCCTGAGCACCGACCGACGGCGTGAGTGATGCGCAGGTGACGACAGGCTCCAGGCGCAAAAAAAAACACGTCCAGATGCAATTACGCAAAAATGTTCACACGGAGAGCGAGCGGGGCCGGCGCGAGGAAATAAACAAACGGCGGCCAGTCAGGCGTGGTGGGAAGGTCACAGCCTGGGTAGTCTTTGGAAGCAATTAAGAGGGAGCTACTTTTCATATGTGTATACTGTTTATAGAAATTAAGATTGGTTTTTGAGGCCCTCAGCTTTCTTGCTGAATCGGTACACATCATGAGAGAAGGTCCTTTTTATTAGAAATGCAATTATTCTACACCCCTCCTGGAAACGCCCACCTTAACCCCCTGACTCCCACCTGTGAACCGAGCACATTTTCTCCAGTTTGGCTTTACCCCAATCCAAAAGCTTCTGGAAAAAAAAGGTGTGAACATAGCGACAGAACTGAGATGAAAACAGGGATGAAGATGTGACAAAAAAGTGAGAAAACCATGACGAAAAAGTGACGAAAAAATGACAAAAATGTGACAAAAAATTGACAAAAAATGACAAAAAATTGATTTAAAAAAATAACAAAAAGCTACAAAATGAGTTGAATACCTCCCCAAAAATAGATCGAAAAAAATCTGATGATGTGAGGATAAAGATCCATTTAGATGAGTTTTGTAGATCTTAGCTTTCAAATGAGGCGTTACACTGGCCTACAGGATTTGGGTAAAGCTGAACTGGAGAAAATGCTCTCGTTTAGGCGGGAGTTAAGAGGTTAATGCCGTCCTTCTGTGGACCCACCACCTGCAGGAGGAGCCATAAGGGGATGGATGGATGGATGGATGGATGGATGGATGGATAATTCTACACTATTCTAACCTCACAGCTAACATGTTATTGTGAGACTGAGCTGCATGAAGGTTTTAAGCATAAATAAAGGTGTGGGGCACAACTGAAACCTCAGCTAGTCAGAGGTTTTGCGGCACTAACCACCGATCTACGGCCCTTCACCCTGTGTACGCTTCAGTATGTGGCCCCCCATGAAAAAAGTTCGGACACCCCTGATGTAGAGGTAACACTTTATAATGACTCCACCTTCTTTAGCCTTAATAAACGATGAGCTAACACTTCATTCATCATAAACAATTCAGTAGTTTAGTTTGACTGTGCAGCTGTGCACTGTGAACACCTGAGCCGCATGTTTTTGGAGGTCGGGGAAGCTGTAGCGCTCCTGGGTTTGTGCCTGTTTCAGAGCGTGGTGTCCTGCACTGATCTGCTCCACCTCCCCTTTCCTCTTCCTCCTGCACAGCTCCCTCCGCTCCACAACAGTCTTTCACCATCTTGTGGGAAGAGCGTAGCAGTTAATCTGTTTTATCCTCCAGTGAACGTCCATTAGCCAGAACAACAGTAGGGACAGAAGGCATGTGTAGCCTAGCTGTGAGTCTCGCCCAGATACCTCCTAGTCTTTTCCCTTTTTTGTTTCCTGTGGCGCCTCTTGTGGCGCCTCCTCTGTGCTGCAGGTGTGGGGGCTCTTCCTGCCTCTTCAGTGTTTCAGAAGAAGAAATGTGCAGGTCTCAGATGTCTTTAGCTCATAAGCTAGCTGTTTGTTTACTTTCTAAATCTGCTTTCTTCAGGACCGACAGCAGTAAAAAAAAAAAAAAAAAATCCACCAACTCCACAAAAAGCAAAACAATGTGGAGCACAGAAACCTCTGAAGCAGTTCGCAGAAAAAGGCAAAAAAACACAGCTGTACCAAGAGAGAGGGGGGTTTCTGCTTGTTTACACGATGCCAAAGTAGTTATAGTAGTTTTTAAGTATTAGTCACACTTCACTAATGAATTGTTCATGATGGATTAAGTGTTAATTCATCATTTATTAAGTAAGGGATAATGTATAGAACGCTGGTCATTATCGGGAAAATAAGCACCGACAGGTTGTTTGGCCCTGAAGGTGCTTATTTTCCCGCTTATTATTCGGCCATTTGCCAACTGAACATAAACTTCGTACACTTTTCTGAAGGTCCAAAGGTTTATTTAAAGACTTCCGCGACAAATAGTTCCCAAAAGTTTGCGCGTTGCTAAGTAGCTAGCCTAGCTACTTAGCTGAAGGCGCAGTTGGAGGAATGGTGGTGAATCTCTGGGTAAGTTGAAAGTCAGACTCACGCTAACTTCACGAGCGATTCCCCGACTTCTCTCTCAGAGACGGGACAGATAGTGTCGCTGCTACGTACGTGCGGAGTGATATGAAAGCACCAACTCAGACGTCCTTTATCAGAAAATAATGACCGGGAGAACGTTGGGAAATCCCATTCAAATCAACAGAGCTTCTACTTACGTTGTGAAGAGCCGTATAATAAGACTAAATAAGGCGAAGTCATTATAAAGTGTTACCAATGTGGACTTTGCCATGCGGCGCTTTTTCCCTTTGTTTGACACATTCTGCCGCTTCATTCATTTTTACATTCAAAACAAACACGCACGGCCTTTCACAGACACGATTCATTCATTACGAAATAACCATCTGTCCCGACTCGCCACAAAATAGTTTAGGATGCGTTTCTCAAAGCCCGAGCTCCGACGGGAGGCTGCGGACCTGTCCATGAAAACCCACCGTGCCGACATTCGAGAGACTCATCCACGAGTCCATGAAACACAGATCGCACAGTGTTCGGCGTCTGACGGAGAGGTCACTGTCAGTCACGCTGGTTTATCCATGAAGTACAGGGAGGAAAAGACTTAATTGTATGCGTTTTTAATTGATGATATATATGTTTTTTATTCATTGTGTTGGATGTACTTCATGCGACTTGATCCACGCAAAGAAATCATTTTAATTTACAAGAAAATGTCCTGTTTTTGTGGAGCCTTTTTCTTTTCATGCACAAAACTTGCTCGATCCTCCTTAAACAGGTTCTGAAACGCACGTGACTCTTTGTTTAGACGTGAATATTCCCGTCTCATTCCAAACACTGACGCTCCTGGATCTTGCCGCAAAAGAATCACAACAATTGCAATATTTACTTGGGGGGGAAAAACCTCGCTTTCAGTATCGGCAGCGAGGCTCGACGATCCACCGGCGTGCATCAGCCTCATAAAAGAGTCATCGTGTCTTCAGTCTTTCCCTTCATCGAAACCGAACCCACATGAATTAATCACAAGCACTAAATAAATGCCGAAGCGTTCCCCCCCTCGCCTCCCCTCCCCACACTGGTCACCTCAAACACCACAGCCCCCCCCCTCTCCCCTCCCCTCCCCACACTGGTCACCTCAAACACCACAGCCCCCCCCCCGAACCCGAACGCCGCGGTGGATGCACTTGTTGTGTGGAACTTAAAGTCTCCCCCCATCTTCCCCCTTTTTTTTGGACGGAGGACGGCCCAAACTTTCTCTTCCCCGGGGGTTGAAGCAAAAACACGCCGAGAGACTTACCTTTTTTTTGTGTTTTTTGGTGCTGATATCGCCGGCGGTCTTGCAAGTCTATAGGTTTTCCACCCAAAAAAAAAAAAAAACTATGTCAAGTATCGCTCGGAAAACGGACTCATCTCCACTTGAAGAAATCCATACGATGGCGATTCCGGGACTCGAGCGGAGACGGCGAGAGTAATCCGTCTTTCCAGCAATCCCTATATCGCCCCCCCCCACCAATGGACTGCGAGACCCGGAGGACTTTGCCTTAAAAGAAATGACGAGATTGGGTAAAAAAGGGAAGGAAAAAAAAAAAGGAGGCGAAGTGAGGCTTATAGTGGGAGAGATGGTTTAATCCAGCGTCTTCCGTTGCCCCCCCTATACAAACGTTACGTCCATCCAGCGCTGCCGCTGTCGCTCCTGCCTTGATGGCATGGGTAGTGTGTGTGTGAGAGAGACCGAGGACGAGAGAGACGGGGGGGGGGACGGAGAGAGAGGGAGAGAGAGAGGGCGAGAGAACGAGAGGGGGGAGAGAGAGAGAGGGTGAGACGTCACGCGCCAGCCCCTGTGTGTGTATGTGTGGCTGTGTTTTCGAAATCGAAGTGCGTCCGCTGAACCGTGCACACTTCAGAATACGGAGCCTTTACTTCATGCCCCCCCCAGCGTCCTCCTCCTCCTCCTCGTCCCCCCCCCCCCCCCAGCCACCCCCCCGTCTCCTTGTGTCCATGTGCAGCCGCGCGTATGGCAGGCAGAATATACGTCTTGTCAAATATAGTAACGTTAGCCCGAGCCTATAGAGGGGGGGGGGGGGGGGGGGGGTTGTGATGTGCGTGAAGTGGTGGGAAGGGGGGGGGGGGGGAATAGGCGCACGGTTGAGGAATCAGATAAGGTTTTGGTCGGGAGAGTGTGTGTGCGAACGGATGAGGAGGGTGGTGTTGAGGGGAGGGCGGCGGAGGATCAGCTGATGAAGATGAGAATCTCCCTTCGCCGCGCGGGCTTTTCTCTTGTCATTGTTTTTTTTTCCTCTCTCTCTCTCTCTCTCTCTCTCTCTCTCTCTCTCTGTTTCGCGTCCACTTCCATTTCCATTTTGATTCCGGTCGGCGGCTCCCGCGGCGATGGGGCTTTTGCGGCGTGCGTGCGGAGCGTGCCTGCGCAAACAGCTGCGCCGTGGGTTCTGCATTAAAAGGATGAAGTGCGTGTTGATTTCTGGGATATTGATTCTGGTGATTTTCTGATCGGGAGGTGGTTCTGATTTCCGAAAGAAATGGCAGGTTGGGGTTTAGCTTGAAGTAATAAAATGTGTTTACTAAAGGGATCAGAGCATGAATTACACTAACCAATCTATTAGTGATGTGCAAAAGAGACAATATATTAATGTAAAGTTGACATTTCATCGACAAACTTTCCTATCTGAGCAGAGCAGTGGGAGGATGTTTTAGTTAGGGGGCGCTGAGGGACAGAATGTTCCCCCAAAATACTTTTTCTGTGCATAAATCCTATTTGTTAACTTCTTAACTCCCGCCTGAACCGAGAGCATTTTCTCCAGTTCAGCTTTACCCAAATCCTGCAGGCCAGTGTGACGCCTCATTTGAAAGACCCGCAAAACTAAATGGATCTTTTTCCTCACGGCAGATTTTTTTTCATCACTTCGTTGACTCATTTTTGTCAAATTTTTGTGACTTTTTTGTCAAATTCGTATCACTTTTTCATCCTTGTTTTCGTCTCAGTTTTGTTGCTATTTTCACAGCTGTTTTCCAGAAGCTTTTGGATTGGGGTAAAGCTTGAGAAAATGTGCTCGGTTCAGGTGGGAGTTAAGGGGTTGATATTGCCTGCAGTTCACAAACTACCCACCAGGGGGTGCTGCAGCGCCCTCAGCACCCTGGGTTCCCACGGCCTTGTATCTGAGCGAGGGGGGACGACAGTTGAGCAGTTGGTATAAGTGAGTCAGTTAGTCCTGAGCCGCTGCGACCGCGGGCCAGACCAGCGTGTTTTTGGAGGTCGGGGAAACCGGCTGCCTTCAGTGTCTCCTTAGATCCTCTGAAACGTTGCAGCTCCTCCTTCCTCCTCTCTCCGCTCCCTCCACACCGGTGTTGAAATATTTAGTCTTAATTTTAGTGATATTTTTGCCGACTAAAAACTAAAAAACTAAATTAAAAGTTTCTCATGAGACTAAAACTGTGACTAAAATGTCCAGATATTTTAGTCGACTAAAATCAGACTAAATAAAAATGAAAAGGAGAGACTAAAATCATCCAAACTTGTATTGAGCGTCTGAAAGAGCCTCAGATCATGTAAATTCTCTGTTAAAGGATCAGCTCTGAGCTTTGTTCATGTGGAGCAGCTCCATGAAGCAGAGGAACAACATTAAACATGCGCAAAGTCCACTAAAGTCTTAAATTTAGTCGACTAAATTTACTTGCAATTTTAGTCGACTAAAACTAGACTAAAATCGAATTACATTTTCCAGGGCTGGACTGGCAGATTAAATCAGCCCGGGACTTGTGGGTCAAGACCGGCCCTCAAATAAAAGTCATATTCAAAGCAATAGTTGACGTGATGAGAACTAAAACAGTATGAACTACGAATCGAGGACAATCGCTGCATGTTTCTGCTGAATTCAAGCTAAACCCTCATAGCACTCAACACTTTAATCTTGTCGTTTACAACTTGATGTATTTTTTGTAAAATTAATTTTAAAATATGAGCGTTGCGTTAATGAGGTTACAAGAAACGATTTCCTCTCATATTCGCAATGTGAGGGGCATGAGTGTTATGTTCCAGAGGCCCATCGCTCATTATACGAGATTATCTGGGAACCATAACTCAAGAGCCACCAGAAGGGTATAAAATGTCTCACATTCCTCCAGTGGAGGAATTGTGTAATTGCATCTATGTAATGAGAGAAATTCCAATAGCTTTTGGCGCAATTTGTGGGCCGGTGCAAGGTATTACGGGGCTGACCTCTCGATCTGACCGGCCCAAAAGTACGTCGGCCCACCGGGAAAACTCCCAGTTCTCCCGATGGCCAGTCCAGCCCTGACAGTTTCGTCGAAAGACTAAAACTAAATTAGAATATGTTGTCAAAATTAACACTGCTCCACGCCATAGAATGCATGTTGGCCTAGCTGTGAGTCCGGATACCTCCTTGTTTGTCCCTTTTTTCTTTCCTGTAGCTCCTCTTGTGACGTGTAGGTTTCACATGGGTTTAGCTGAAGTTTTAAAAAGCTACTTTCTTCAGGAGCATTATCGCCTGGCCTAAGCCGTCCGTAAACTCCATGTACGCCTGGGCTTGATCTCAGAGGCCGCGTTACGTCCGTCGTTAGTGACATCGTTTGCGCCGGATACGAAAGAAATGGAAGCTCTTCAGTCCGTCCTGGCTCCCAAATATCCAGAACTTAAAATTGAAGCCTTGGAATGTGCAAGGAATGCTCCCAAGAGTTATAACGGCTGCTTCACTCACTCGGGCGCATTACATACATGACCAAACACTCGCGAAAATCAGATCCAATCGTTTCAAAGGAGTTCTCCCTCCACCTGATAACGGAGCTCAGTCCTGAAGGTAAAACCAGACTAGGACCATGATGGACTCATTGCAGTAAAAAAAACATCCACCTATTCACACAAAAACACGGCAAAGACTTACAGAAGTATCCAGTAAAACAACGTGGAACACAGAAACCACAAAAAGGCGAAAATGTATTCATTTATTGATTTATTTACTATGGATATAGCAATAGGTTTGCGCGTACACGTGACAAGAGCCGATAGTTTAAAACTGAGGTGGAGCAACTGACGGTAACTATGGTAACTGCGGTAACTGACAAAATGCATGTTTTTATGTCTTTGTTTTTTGGCTCATATCTCAGTCATTACTGGAGGAATCCACATGAAACAAAAACTGTCACAAAGTTCATTGTCTCCTCTGTCGGCTCATATGAACTAATGTCCAATTATTATCTCTGAAAAACGTCAAAAAGTGGTGACAATATCCGAGAACATGAGTGTGTTGTCCAACAGAAAGGACTTTCAGACATAAAAATAACATCACAGGTTTGTGAATCCGATCACGATCAGATACTGAAGAGGAAAAACATTTGTCAATTTTCGTTTTGGAGATTTCTTCCAAAAACTGCATTTCTCCCATAGATACAGACCATATATGGAATCGCCCATATATGGTCATGTTTGAAAACCGTTAAGGGGGAAAACAATTTGGAGAAAAATCTAAACTTTCTCTAATTATTCAAAAACTACGTCAAGAAACGCAGAATTATGAATATAGTTTCTACTAAATAAAGATACAAAGACATGGGGAGGAGCAAAGTGGTTCACCAGCCCAGAAATACATAAAAAAAACTGAGAATGCTAACTTGATGCTACATGCTAGCATTCGGCTAATGCTAACGCTAGCTAGCGCTTGCTGTGACTGCCGTTTTTTCACTTCTACTGAACAATCTGCTGTGAGAAATCATCCATATGGACCCGATTTACACTTGACTTTATTTGTATGTGATAAATAAGTTCATATTCCACCAGAAAACGGCTAAAAAGAGTGAAAAACTGCGTTTCTCTAAAGATTCTATTTTCCCCCTCGGCGAGGCCACGCCTCCTTCTATGACGAGATGCGTCTGTCTCTATAGAGTTGTATTGGCCCCGCCCTCCACCTGACATTATGACATCATCACATTCTAGATCGAGAACGCCGCCTGTTACATTCGACAAATCAGATACGGCACATTGTACACATGGGAACAACTTTGGCCTTTGGGGGTTTGAATTCAGGCTGTCCTTGTTTCCTTGGGCAAGACACTTCACCCACCTCGCCTGGCAGGAGTGTCTGCGTACGTCAGTGTATGAGTGAGAGTGTGAATGGGTGACAGTACGTTTTTTCCCCCAGACTCAAAAAGCAGTGATATCTTCTCCAGATTTCTAAATGTAGACGTTGGCTCAAACGGCTGTTCAGTAAATCCACCGTCTCGCCCGGAGCAGCAGCAGCAGCTCACGGTTTACGCCTGGACCTCAAACTGGATCGGAAACAATAGTAAATTCTCCCTGGACGTCACGTGCGCGGTTTATCAGTAGGAGGAAAACGGTTTATTGTTCAGTTCTGCTAATGACTTGGCCGAGCCTGGTTTTTTTTTGTTTTTTTTAATAATGCTGATACACAAACCACTTACAGACTTACAAGACAATACATTAACATAAGACAGTACAGAAAAGGAAATGGAATGTGTATGGAGGCAACATAAAGAGAAAATTAAAAGTGTAGTGTGTGTTTCCTTTTGTTCTAAACATGTTGACATAATTTACAAGCGTAAGTTTCAAATGAAAAATAAAAAAAGGGACAAAACTTGAAACATGTTTGCTTCTAAGATGTCATTTTGTCTTAATCCAAGTGCTGCTTCACTCGTCACCACCTCTGAATGATTCTTACTGGGATTTGTAGGGATTATGCAGACTACGATTGGGTTTTTTATTACATATATATACATATATATATACAGTATATATATATATACACACATGCATATTTCTCTTTTCCCCTATTTGTATTGTATTTTATTTGCAATCATCCACCCCACATAGTGGAGGAGGCAGATTGAAGGAGGGGGCACCAGCAAGAGCAACCCCCTCCCCCTTAGGACAGGGGTGTCAAACTCCAATACACAGTGAGCCAAAATGTAAAACTTGAACAAAGTCGCGGGCCAGCATTGAACAAATGAACTTTTTAATATGGACCCAAACAAGATTTGCTTTAACATTGAATATGGAACAAGCAACACTTATTACTATACAACATATAACTTAATAGTCCAGATATGCAAAATCTGAAAAAAAATCTGATGTCTCAGACCAGAACCGATACCAGCGTAACTATAGGATTCCTTTTTTTAAAAATTGCAAGTAAATTTAGTCGCCTAAATTTAAGACTAATTGAGTTGACTTTGCATTGATAATATTCATTATAATCCTATTTAATGTTGTTCCTCTGCTTCATGGAGCTGCTCCACATGAACAAAGCTCAGAGCTGATCCTTTAACAGAGAATTTACATGATCTGAGGCTCTTTCAGACGCTCAATACAAGTTTGGATGATTTTAGTCTCTCCTTTTCATTTTTATTTAGTCTGATTTTAGTCGTAGTACATTTTAGTCATAGTTTTAGTCTCATGAGAAACTTTTAATTTAGTTTTAGTCTAATTCTAGTCACAAAAATATCACTTTGACTAAAATTAAGACTAAATATAGTGAGCATAATCTCCACAAAATGTCGAATCGACGTCTATGTCATCAGTCGATATTAACAGTGATAACAATAAAGATGTTAGTGCCGAGCCTGGTCTTAACAAAGTGAAAGTCCGGGCTGTGGTTCTCGGATCGACACACGTGTTGAGAAAACCGTTGGCTGGTGGTTTTATCCTCGCCTTGTTCATAATGTGAGTCGTGATATGTTTGTTTACACGTGATATGTTTGTTTACACGCTTCATAATGACTTGGCTCGGCGCTCGCGTGTGCTGGATCACGGCTGACACACACACACTTCGTGGACGCCGTGTTTAATGAGCGTGTGGATTTTTTGGCGCAGCGGGACACGCGCAAATGAAACTGGCAGCTTCCACCAGGAAACGACTTTTCCACCAGCCGAGCCTTTCCCGAGTCAGGTGACATTTGGGGTGATGTATGAGAAGCGAGCGCTGTCCGTGTCGCTAATGCGCTAATACTGAGCCTATTAGCTTCCTGTTGTTGTCAAATCATCCTTATAGGGGACAAACCAGACTGTATTTAGATTTCTTTTAAATACCTTCGGACGCCTTGGGATTCATATTCATTTATTTCATTTATTATAGCAGTTAGGTGAGGTTATGACCGTATTGTATTTTGTTTTTGAGGACATTTTTGGTCTTGTACAGAGAGATCATGGACCCAGGGACTGATAATAATGATATTTTGTGTAATTCATACATTTTCTTTTGAGCTGTGACTTGTGAAAGTCTAATGCTGATATGCCGAGGTTGTGACCGTGTTGGGCAGGGGTAGGCAGCGTCAGGCCCGGGGGCCAAATCCGGCCCTCCAGCTCAGAACCTCTGGCCCTCAAGGTGATTTTGAGAAACATGACACAAATCAGAAAGTGCTTCAACATTTTTATGGTTAATTGGGAGAAATACTGTCAATGCACCCAGTTAGGTCACGTCATGTACAACTCTGGCATTTGTAGAAAGTCCACTGGAAAAAAATAAATAAAACATTATAGAAGAAATGACGGAAACCAACTTGAATTAAGAGATTCAATCTAAAGTGTGAGTAGGTTTCAATCAGATAAAACATCTTATCGCCAATGGAACAAGTCATTATTCTCTAAACAGATTATATTGTGTAATTTCAAGTGAAAAACAAATCTTTTTAAAAGTAAAAGTTTATTTTGTCTGATTTCAAAGTGCGTTTTATGCTTGTTCCATTGGCATTAGCATTTGTATCTTTATCTTAGATTAGTCCAAACAGCCCTTCCTGGAAGGTTAGTGCTAGATCGTCTGCTCCGGAGGGACGGTCTGCTGTGAGTTTGTATAGATCTATGAGTTGGTTTGTCTAAAAATACAAATAATCCTAATCCTAATTAAAGTTAACCCTTAACTCCCACCTGAACCGAGCACATTTTCTCCAGTTTGGCTTTACCCCAGTCCAAAAGCTTCTGGAAAAAAGTGATGGAAAAAAAAACAATGATGGAAATGTGACAAAAAAGTGGGAAAACATTGACAAAAAAGTGACAAAAAATTTATGAAAAAGTGGCAAAAATGTCACAAGAAATTGACAAAAAATTGACGAAAAATTGACAAAAAATTTTCCCTGGCCCTAACCTTAATTTGTGTCATGAAATCTCACGTTTTCACAGCAGACTGTCCCTCCGGAGCAGACGATCTAGCACTAACCTTCCTGGAACCGCCACCTCAACGTGCATGCAGTCGCCTGGAGACTCACCTTACCTCCAGGGGGCGTCTTGGAGACATCTCCATGATCAGCGGCAACTTGAGTCTCCAACTAGTCTCTAACTAGTCTCTAACTAGTCTCTAACTAGTCTCCAGGACGGCGAGATCGGCTATGTGGCCTCAACAAGCAGAGTTGCTTATAGAGACCTTAATGGGGTTTACTTACTGCAATCTACACTTTATTCATTCTAACTAGAGATTATTTCATGTGTGCTTTTTATGAGGAAAAAAACTGCAAATTAGCATCAGTATTTATTACCTAAAACGACAACAACACAATTTTAGACACTTTAAGACCTGGTTTAGGCCGGATTCGATCTTGATCCAGGCCTAGCAGTACATGGAAGGTCAAATACTTCATGAGGTGGTACTTCATGAGGACCACTGTGTTAGAACGATCCTGCAAATTCAGTCTGGTTTCTTGTTTCGCCCTCAAGAAGCAAGAAATGTTCAAATTCCCTGCACTTCCCAGCTTGGTTTCTTTGTTAGCACATATTGTTGGCTTCTTTCTTTGTGTACATCACTTTCTGACGGAGGCTATTGCGCCCCCTGCTGGCGTTTCCACCAGGGAGGCTTTTACACTAACTTCAATGCAGTCTCTACATGTATCCTCCATCACGCCTTCGTCTTTTATCGGAACCTCCAAATTTAGACGTGACATAAACGGTTCTTCAAAAATAAAAATGTTCAATGACTCAGGGTTTTTTTCTGTGGTTTTGCCGTCGCTGCGCCGGCTCCAAACGGTCTTGAATACTTTCTGGCAAACAAAATCTCTTTTAGGTGCCAGTCGCTCCTGCCAGGGTTTTTTCGAGGGAGCTCTTTTCACTGGGTTTCTGAAATCAAATTGGCGAAAACAAACAGGAAACGGACATGGAACGTGCCTTTGTGTAAAAATAGCGTGATTGATCCTCTTGTTTAGAAGGGGGTCTCGGTCTCGAAGTGCGTTTGTTTTTGCCCGGCGTCCCTGAGGTGTAATTAAAACTCCAATTAGTCCAGTCCCACCCTCGGCAGGAGCAGAGGTCGCGCGCCGACGTGAGCCGCACTGACGCTCAATGCAATGTTTATGCCAAGCTCGTAAACAGCCGGTATGTCACAGCGTAATGAGGTCAAAGTGTCTAAACAAAGTACTTATTACTTACTTGTTTTAGTGTTCATCTCCCAAGTAATCGCAACAGTAATCGGAAAAAAAAAAAGCAAATTAGTTCTATTGCGTTTATTTGTTTTAGTTAGATTTAGTCAAGATGATCCACTAAAGCAGAATGAGTCTCACACCTTGGGTTGCCAGATCTTATGGCTGAACATAGATACAGACGGCGTCTCTGGAATTGCCCATATATGGTCATGTTTGAAAACAGTTAAGGGGGAAAACAATTTGGAGACAAATCTAAACTTTCTCTATTTATTCAAAAACGACTTTAACAAATGCAGAATTATGAATATAGTTTCTACTGAATAATGATACAAAGACATGGGGAGGAGCAAAGTGGTTCAACAGCCCATAAATACATGAATAACGGAGAATGCTAACTTGATGCTACATGTTACCATCGGGCTAATGCTAACGGTTAGCTAGCGCTTGCTACAACTGCCGTTTTTTCACTTCTACTGAACAATCTGCTGTGAGAAAATATCCACATGGGCCCGATTTACATTTGACTTTATTCATGTGATAAATAAGTTCATATTCCACCAGAAAATGGCAAAAACGAGTGAAAATTTTGTTTTTCTAAAGATTCTATTTTCCCCCTCGGTAAAGCCACGCCCCCTTCTATGACGAGAGGCCGTCTGTATCTATGGACATAAACAAAGGGATTCATAGATACAGACGCATCTCTGGAATCGCCCATATATGGTCATGTTTGAAAACAGTTAAGGGGGAAAACAATTTGGAGAAAAATCAAAACTTTCTCTAATTATTCAAAAACTACTTTAACAAACACTGAATTATGAATATAGTTTTCTACTAAATAAAGATACAAAGACATGGGGAGGAGCAAAGTGGTTCAACAGCCCATAAATACATAAATAACAGAGAATGCTAACACGATGCTTCATGTTAGCATTGTGCTAATGCTAACACTAACTAGCGCTAGCTACAACTGCCGTTCTTTTGCTTCTACTGAACAATCTGCTGTGAATAAACATCTGTATGGACCTGATTTAGACTTGACTTTATTTGTATGTGATAAATAAGTTTAGATTTCGCCAGAAAACGGCTAAAAAGAGCGAAGATGTGTGTTTCCCAAAAGATTCTTTTCCCCCTCGGCAAAGCCACGCCCCCTTCTATGACGAGATGCGTCTGTATCTATGCTGGCTCTTGTCCCCCACTGGGTCCTGTGACATCATCACATTGTAGAACCTGGAAACCACCCATAGCCTTCCTCCACAATCCCAGCACCTCTTCTCCAGTGAAGTCTGAATCCGTGCCTGTGCGGTTCGTAAAACCTGTGCTTGTTTCGTCATACGCAGCTTTAGATTCACGGACTTCCCTCTTCTCGTCTCCAAAAACTGCAGCCCCCCCCCCCCCCAATCCTCCAGCAGCTCCCCCGGCTCCCTGTTCAATACCGCACTCAATACGAGCGATGGCTGTGGTGTTTACTTCCCCGGTTTTCGCTGGATGTTTGGGTGAATGGCAGCAGCAGCTGAAGCACCCGGGCCTCTCAGCGACCGTTACAGAGCTGTTTGTGAGCTTTTGCCTGTCTATTCCACACATCAGACTGCCGCCCACAGCCCCCGGACATGTCGACGCCGCCATCGCTCGTGTACAGCCCTCACCGACCTCCTGCAGCAAACCACAGAGTCACCCAAGTAAGAGCCTCACATGGAACAACAGAAAGATCTACATTTCAGCGGCGAAGCGAGGGCACCAACGGGCCCCTGTGCTCTACGACTGCGGGAAACTCCCATAATGCAGTTCTCCTACATCCCCACTGCCGTCAGACTGTACAACAAGACTGTAAAGGAACATGTGCAATAACCCCCCCTTCGCAAAATAACGTGCAATAGTCTCTGAATCACAAAAATGAGTGCTCCATGGATACAGACAGATACAGGCGGCATCTCGTCATAGAAGGGGGCGTGGCTTCGCCGAGGGGGAAAATAGAATCTTCAGGGAAACACACATTTTCACTCTTTTTAACAATTTTCTGGTGGAATATGAACTTATTTATCACATACAAATAAAGTCAAGTGTAAATCGGGTCCATATGTAGGTTTATTCACACCAGATTGTTAGAAAATGGCAGCCGTAGCTAGCCATTAGCATTAGCATGATGTTAGCATTCTCTGTTATTTATGTATTTATGGGCTGTTGAACCACTTTGCTCCTCTCCATGTCTTTGTATCTTTATTTAGTAGAAACTATAATCATAATTCAGCGTTTGTTAAAGTAGTTTTTGAATAATTAGAGAAAGTTTAGATTGTTTTCCCCCTTAACTGTTTTCAAACATGACCATATATGGGCGATTCCAGAGATGTCGTCTGTATCTATAAAAGTATTACACTTGAAAAATACCTTAATTCTGTTTACTAGTTTGTTTAAGACTGTCAAATTACTTAAAAAAAAAATAAAAAAAACAAGACAAAAAAAAATAATAATCTATAATAGAAAACGCTATCTCAATGGCCGACGCCTGGGCGCCGCCATGTTTATTTCCCATACCGACTTTGAAGCTAAGCAGGGACGGGCCTGGTTAGAACTGGGATGGGAGACCGTTTGGGAACACCAGGAAGCCTGGCGACAGTAGTGACTGTGTGCGTGGCTGGTGGTGGGGGCTGAGGTGCGCAGTGGACTGAATGAATACTGCAACCAATTGTACACCGACGAGCGTCTGGAAAAGCGCTATATAAGACTTCCCATGTTCATTTCCCAAACATCTGCGGCCGGCCCCCACGTGGTGGTCCCTCCGCTCGCGGGCATTGGCCAGAGGCCACCACGTGACCGTCCCACCGGCCGCGGGCATTGGACAGGGGCCATATGGACCGCGGTGCTGCTGGCCGAGGACAACCCGCCGTCACAACAACGCGAGTGCACGAGATCTGACTGCCGTGCCTGTGTGCGCGCATCTAAACAGGGCGATGTGTGTCATCGTCACTCACCGCTAAACTGCAGCTGCAGACGCTCCGCACAGGTACAGTTACCTCCTCCACAACACATCTGCGTCTCTTTGTTCACGTCTCTCCTGCAGTGACCGAGGCTGTGGTTCATTATGGATCCAGTGCTGCGTCATGTCAGAGCGCACACAAATGCGTAAGATCCAATCCTGGCCATATTCGGTCTCCAAAGTTATGTCTCCGAAAACAAGTACACGCAGAAACACGAGCTTCAAATGAAACGCGCTGCTCCGAGTGCTTCAGCCTCCGTGTGCAGAAAGCGAAAGTGAAACTACCACTTAACGAGCGCATGGCCTGCACTGTAGCGTTTTTTTTTTAATTTTTTTTTTTTTTTCACTTTGCTGCTGTGCCATTTCATTTCTATTTTTCCTTCCCTCCTTTACATTCTATAAAGCGGCTTTGAAAGCATTGCCTATTGTATTCTAAGGATATAAATACTGTCTAATAAAAAACAACGTATTCTTTTTTAGATTGCACTTACACCGTGATGCACCAAACCACGTCTCCTGCACCGTGAACCGAACCGTGACAGCTGGACCCCTAATATTAATCCATAGGCCTACATGTTCCACTGTCTCTTGAATTCTATTCCCTGAGTTTATGGAACATATTGTCGTTGTAGTATATACGAAAGGAGTACAGGTGCATCAAACACTCCAATTGCAGTTTGTTTGAAATTCTTTTTAGCATTCTTTATTTTACACATTTGTAGTGGCCATAGTTTTAGGAATGGGTTGGGAACCACTGGTCTACTTACTGCGGGTCTACAGCTATTCTGACTGACGGGTTATACTGGACATTTCTGTGCAATAACTGTGTAATCTCTGAATATCACATGTGGAGACTAGCGAGGCCCGGCCGAAGGCCGGGTCTCAGCTAGTAGTAAAATAAAATCCTTTTGAATGTCTGATGTTATGTTAGAAAGTTTAACAAAAACACGTGCTGTAAGTGTAAAAAAAAGAAACATTAAAAAAAAACAAGGGTAGGCAAAATAAGCATTAGCTTCAGCCTGTACCTTTTCGGTCAGTTTGTATGTTATGTTATGAAGTATACTTAACTGAATGTAAATCTTTTGGTCATAATTTTGACCGAATAAACTGAAACTGAACTGAACCCACCGCTCATCAAGAACTCGGACTCATTACACAACTTCAGATCCCGCCTGTGCCACAGCTTCATGTTTGTCACTTCTCGTTCTGCCCGTGTAAAGCGCCTTTTCCCTTCAGGCTTCAGTTTATAAAAGTTTAACCGTACAAACAGTTTGTTGTTCGGGGTCCGCGCTCCCGGCGTCTTTTCAGCGGCAGATAAGACCAGGAGGCCATCTTGATTAATGTCCTGCTCCCGGCGATGTGTCCAAGCGCTGGCTCTGTTTGGCTTCTCTGGCGCAGGAGCCCGTCGTCAGTGCCAGCTGCCTCTGCCAAGGCGACGCTCGATGGCCCCGCGCTTCGTCAATGATTCAGAAAATGCCTGTTATGAAAAACGATCACCGGCCGCGGCTGCAGAGGCTGCGTTTGTTTCTAATCAGTTATTGTCTCGATGCAAACACAGAGCGCACTGCAGTGTTTCATCAGAGACGTTCGTTTAGGCGACCGCGGGACGTCAACACGTGTATTAACTGGGATATCGGACTCGCAGTTTTCATTTCCAATCCGTGAATCATTCGTTCATTCGATTTTCACATTGAAAGCAAGAACAAAATCACTGAGAAACATCAGCTATTCGCATTTGTCATTTACTGTAACGAAAATCACTCTCAGGGCCAGGTCTTGTGGTTCATGGCGCAGGCTGTAGAGCAGACGACTGCGCAGACGGGCGGAGCTCATTGTAATCTTCAGTGTCAGACCTGGAGCAAAAAGTGGGCGGGACAGGAGGGGGGGACAGACTCGCATTGTCCAATCCACTTTATTTATCTAGCACATTTTATAAACAAGTGTTTCCAAAGTGCTGCACATAAAATCGGCAATAAAGGAATAAAAAATGAATAAATATAATAAAATCAAGTGAAAACAAACTATACATTCAGCTAAAACGATAAAATAGTTTAAAACATAAATAGGATGCAATAATAAAAGAAATTTAATAAAATTTGTTAAAACAATAAAAGAAAAGAAAAGACACAGACTCGCATTGTGATGTTGTGGTGCCGCCCCCTCCCCACACTTTCCCCAGACCTGTGGAAGGCGGTGGTTTGCGAGGGGGGGGGGTTTCTCCTGTAAATGCGTAACTGATGCAGCGCAATGTTTAATAAAGATTAAAGAAATAAAACTGTTCCTCCGCTGCTGCAGATCCAGGATGAGCGGGCGGGACAGAGAGGCAGCAGCCGTTCGAATGCGCAAAGTTACTAAATGTTCAGGATTTAATTGATCAGAAACTTGGCTGCGGAGGAGTTACAGAGTTATGCAGCAGTGGCAAGAAAACTGTAGCGTATTGGAACATTTGCGCTACAGCTGCAGGATTCTTGGAGCGGCTGAAAGTTGCTCTGCTCCCTGTAAAATGCGCTTCTTTCTTTTGGACTGAGCTGTGGCTCCACAAGGAGCATCATCAGGATGATGCTCCACGATGGAAACGTCTCCTTAAAACTCAGATCAGACCTGGTGTTGTGGCACTTGAGGCACGTGTGGTTTATTTATGGAAACTGTTTTGGTGTTAGGGGTGTGTTTGGTGTTAGGGGTGTGTTTGGTGTTAGGGGTGTGTTTGGTGTTAGGGGTGTGTTTGGTGTTAGGGGTGTGTTTGGTGTTAGGGGTGTGTTTGGTGTTAGGGGTGTGCACGTTGATAGCTTAACCGACGCTCAAACAGACTTTTCAAGGCAATTTCGCTTTTGTTTTCAATTTGACTTCGATTCTAAGGAAGAAGACAAGGCAGCGCGATGTAAAGAGGAACATAATATGAAGGTTTCTTTAGAAGAGCGGCTCCAAGTGCTGCTTGTAATGAACCAGCCTCAGTCGCCTCTTTTTCTTAAATAACGCCCTCTCCCTAGCGGCGCAGCCTTTAGCGCCACATGCAAGATCGCGCGTGCACCACGTTGCGCACGGACTGCGCCAGTCACAAGATCTGGCCTTAAGTGTCTTAATTTTCACAGTATTAATCTGATTTCTGTGGAGGCTCTCAGTCCATCGTGAAGGTTCTAGAGCAGGGGTCTCCAACCTTTTTACCCAGCGAGCATGTCGGAGAGCTACTTACGCTTCAAAAACACGTGTGTATTATGTGACTTTGGTGGACTTCACCCCCGGAGAATTAGTATGTCAAAGAAAATGACTCTAGTTTAGTCCTTATACTTTACAAAATTGACCAAACTGTTTGCAGATTGTGTTCAACATGTTCAGAAAAAAACGAAAGTGCATCTAAAATGTGAGTTATCAAGCGGTTAGAGACGTACAAAGTTCTTGGCGAGCTGCCTGTTGGAGATCCCTGTTCCAGAGTCATCTTCTTCTCTAGTTTAAAGGGACTATACAGAGTTTAAACATGTTAAAATTATGTATTTTCCTCCCCATGTTCCAAAAATGTCCTAATGAGCTAAGACCTGTTCACCACAACTGCCTCTAAAATCCTGCTCTGTCACTCAAAAAGTTGTTTATTCGGGTCCGAAGTGCCGCCATGCACAAGCTTAATATAGAGACTGCAGTTACACATAAGACCTGAGGTGGCAGTAGTGAGTATAAAATGGCAAACTTGCATCCAGCCCCTTTAAAGGGATATTTCAGAATTTTTCACATAGGGCCTCATTTCCTCGTTATCCAGAGTGTTGCTGATTTCTGGAGATATTTTTTTTGTAATTCATGCAGTTCTTATATTTGAAGAGTTTCGTGGCGCTAGGCTAATGCAAGGCTAGTAGCATGTCTATGGTATCAGCTAGCCTGCATTAAAAACAGTGTGACCCACAGAGCACCTGAGTCAAATCACTGATAACACCAGACTAACCATATAAATGTCTGTGTCGATAGAATCATTTAAAATACCTTATATTTGAGCAGCTTCAGCTTCGTGGTTGTATAAGCTACGCGGCGGCGGAGTGATCTGCTAGAAAATAGTCCCTCAAAATGCGATCATTCGTGTGATGCAGGTCAGTTATATTCCAAACATGATTCTACGGACACAAACGTTTTGCGAAATCTTTTCTTTTCATCATTCTGTTCACCATTATTTTAGAGAAATTAGGGCTGGGTGATTTTGGTGCCGAGCAACACAAACATCTGCAAAGGAGACGCAAAAAAAAGGAATCTTTGAAGAATGTGAGACGCAGAAAACGAGCGCATGTTTGTGGGCGGAGCCTCAAAGGGCCACGACTTCACGGACTGAAGCGCTAAGAACTTATTACGTACATAAAGCCATGAGTAAACCACACATTGATTCGTACAGAAGACGATCAAACTGCCGCATGTGCCGTCCTGTGCTTCCTGCTTGTTTGGGCCCAGTGTTTCCCTGGGATTGACCTGACAGGCGCTGCAGCACAACTATGTTTTTTTCCAGAATGCGACAGAACTGGCCAATTATCGTGATCGACCATTAATTACTCGGCCCTAAAAGAAATCCAAGTGAAATCATGCACAATTTACTTTTAATCATTTTTCAACCAATGTTGCCAAGTAACTGATTATAATCCACTAATGTAAATCGATTTTTTAGCAGCAAATTTATGTAACGGGATTGCAAAACTGCTGATTAGGTTTTAATTACTCAATCAAGTAACAATTCTGTTCAGCTGATAATGTCTTACTTTTTATAAAATGTCAGACATTTGGAAAAACAACCAAGTCTCACATTTACAAAGCGTCCGTGCGGGAAGCGTCGTTCACCTGAGAGGAGGCGGGAGGGAAACAGGCAGCGCTTGTTAACTGGAAATAGAGACAGAGAGATTATGTCGTCTAAAGCGAAGAATATTATGGTCCGTTGTCAAGGTCAACTTTACTTTTATAGCATTTACAGTTTGCTGATGCCAGTTTACAACTAACACCAGCTGCACGAAGTGGGCAACATCAAACATTTACATGAAGAACTCAGAACGTTGTAGGTTATGTTCAGGCAGCTCTGAAAATCTCCATGAACACAGCACTCTTAAAGGTGCAAGTTGGCCATTTTATGCTCACTACTGCCACCTCAGGTCATACGTGTAACTGCACCTTCTATATTAAGCTCGTGCTTGACGGCACTTCGACCTGAAGTAACACCTTTTTGAGCGACAGTGCAGGATTTTAGAGGCAGTTGTGGTGAACAGGTCTGAGCTCATTCTACATCAGGGGTCGGCAGGTTTTCTTAACGGAGGCCAATGTTTTTCATTGTAAAAAGACCGAGCCAGTTTTCAGCCAAAGTAAAGCACTACACTGGAAAAATGACCATCTTAAATGAGATAAATGACTTACAATTGCTTGAATACAGATTCTTTATGTTGAATTTGAGTCTGTTTGGACGAATCTAAGATAAAGATACAAATGCTAAAGCCAATGGAATGAGCATAAAACCCACTTTGAAATCAGACAAATTAACTTTTGCTTTTAAAAAGATTCACTTGAAATTAAACAATATAATCTGTGAAGAGAATAATGACTTGTTCCATTGGCGATGAGATGTTTTATCTGATCTAAGACCAGACCAAATCTACTCAAACTTTAGATTGAATCTCTTAATTCAAGTTGGTTTCTGTCATTTCTTCTATCATTTTTTATTTTATTTTTTCCAGTGGACTTTCTACAAATGCCAGAGTTGTACATGATATGACCTAATTGGGAAGATTGACAGTATTTCTCCGAATTAACCATAAAAATGTTGAAGTACTTTCTGATTTGTGTCATTATGTTTCTCAAAATCACCTTAAGGGCCAGAGGTTCTGAGCTGGAGGGCCGGATTTGGCCCCCGGGCCTGACGCTGCCTACCCCTGTTCTACACATTAGGGCATTGCTGGAACATGTAGGGGGAGGAAAAGGACTTATTTTAACATATTTAAACTCCGTATAGTCCCTTTAAACGGCCCAGCGACGGTCAAGGTGCAGCAGCTAAACAACAAGAGCACAACAGTGGAGCAGAAATAGAACTCCCTCTCCTCGTACACAAATGTAAATCTGCATTTTGGACGAAATACAGTTTGTTTCTACAATGGCTCAAGCTTCATCAGTGTAACCATCTTTTTTTTTAAAGCTAAGTAACTTCAGATAGAAATAAAGTAATCAAAGAAGTATCACTCAGCTTTATGGAGTAATCCCAACAACACTGGTTCCATTGTAGTTGATACTGTATGTCAGTGGTTCTCAACCTTTTAGAGCCGCTACCCCCATTATAACAGTTAATTAGGACCGTGACCCCCACCCCCACCTGAACCGAGCACATTTTCTCCAGTTTGGCTTTACCCCAATCCAAAAGCTTCTGGAAAAAAGCTGTGAAAATAGCAACAAAACTGAGACGAAAACAATGATGGAAATGTGACAAAAAAGTGAGAAAACATTGACAAAAAGTGATGAAAAATTGATGAAAAAGTGGCAAAAATGTCACAAAAATGTCACAAGAAATTGACAAAAAATGGTCGAAAAAATGACAAAATTTGACAAAAAATGATGAAAAAGTTAAGTTGTATAGAGTGATGACAAAGAAGTGATGACGTGAGGAAAAAGATCCTCTCGGTTCAGGCGGGAGTTAAGAGGTTAAGCTATATAACTCCATCCATCCATTTTCTTCCGCTTTATCCGGGGCCGGGTCGCGGGGGCAGCAGCCTCAGCAGAGGCGCCCAGACTCCGATCTATATAACTCTTAAAAAACAAAGAAAAAACAATGGCTAAAACAAAAATGAATTAAATTTAGAACAAATAATGGCACCCTGGTAAAATAGCATGCATGCTACGACACCATAATAATAATATTAAAATATAAATTTTATCTATATGCTCTGGCGACCCCCCAAATTTGTCTCGCGACCCCCTAGTGGGTCCCGACCCCCAGGTTGAGAACCCCTGCTGTGTGTAACGGGCCGCATGCGTTTGAGGAGACGCCTGTCCGACACTACGAGGCCGTGAGGTTTTGTACGATTACACCGCGCAGGACTTCATAATTGTATTTCTGCGATTCGCTAATTGCTACCATAGAGCTCGATTTGTCTGCGATCCGTCACGCTCCGACCCTTCGACCACGCCGCGGTTTCCCCACATCCGTGTTCCCTCCGCCGAGGCCGGGACATCCACGCATTTATTAGCTCGATTTGATATTGATTACGATCCCCCCCCCGAAACCCATTGGAAGGAACACAAAATGCATCTTTTCGCCCTCCTCTCCTCAACGGTGCTGCCCGCCTGCCCCCCCCCCCCCTGACCCCCCCCCCCCCCCCGAGCCTGTTATTTAGTGAGCTGCTGGGGCCAGTGTCAGTGAAGACAAATTGGATCTCGTCTTTGTATTAACACAGCGAGCTCTGGCCGGTCACGTTTTTACGCTCTGACCTCCCATTCCTACAAAGCAAGACTATCAGGGGACGATCCATCTGGGCACCTGCGATTGGAAAACCCCTCTGCCCCCCCCCCCACATCGGCATTTTCCATCATGTCTGATCCACACCGGGGTCGACTGTGCAGTTTTTATGGGCTTTGTGGTCAGTCTGGCCAATGAGAAGGAGTCTATTACTTATAAATCATCCTTTCTGGAGTCTATTATCGGGCTGAGAGATTTGGGGAAATGATCTAACTACTCACAATCACAGAAGTAACTGGTTTACCTGAATAAAGCCTCTCCGTCGTCCCTCTGGACTTCTGAGAAAAGCAGAACACCCCCCTCTTTAAGCCTTATCCTCTCACAGGTCAAACTAAAAACTTGATTTACCCCATCGTGAGCTGATACATGAGAGATAAAGAGCTACAGCGTCCGCTCCACAGAACAAATGCACATGTTCACCCCCCGCTCCCCCACAGCCCCTCTCCCGGCTGCAGAGTTCATTTGGTTGGAGGAAAATGTGCATCTCCCCCCACTTAAATGCGCTAAGTCTGGAGTGACGAGATCACAAAGTGTGCTCCTACTGAGCGCAAAATGTCACGCCTGCGCTTTGAGCATTTTCCTGCATAAGACTAAAACTAAGTGCTGACAAACACAACACTTCACATTATAACGTGGTTACAAGCTTATGTTCACGTTCAAGAAATGGTTTGTGAGACGGAAAGCAGTTTTCTGTTGTTATTTAGTTTAGTTTATTTATTTATTTGAGCAGGGACAGTGTACAATATACACTATCCTCAAAGGGAAAAAATGCTGTACCAGGTTATAGCACTTGTGTCCCTGGGCACGGATGTCTACAAAGTCATAAAAATACTAATACAGAATAATACATTTCCCCAAAAACAGCATTAAAATCAACACACACTTCATTCATTCCAAAGCATTAAATTGCACACTCTCGCACACACACCAATTACATTATGGGAACAAGTTTGTTTTAAAATAAGCCATTTTTTAGCCTGGTGTGAAAAAGTGTTAAAATTTACACATGTGGTCAGCTCTGTTGGCAACATATTCCACTGTTTGATGCCACACTGGAGAAAGCGGAGCTGCGGATTTACACTGGGGGGTCCGACACTCGCCCCGAACAGTCGACCGAGTGGCTCCAGATGACATTTCTGAGCTCAGTGAAATAAACTTTTTTAATGGAGGAGCTGCTGTACCATTAATTATCTTGAACAACAGACAGAGATTTGAATATATGATTATGTTTTCAAAACTTAATATACTATGTTTTTTAAGAATATGACAGTGATGATATAAGCGAGATTTTTTGTCATGAACTTTACGAGAGCTTTTGTACAATGATTCCAGGGGCCTTAAGGCTGTTTTACACCTGCGACCAACTCGTCACGCAGTAACGAAAGTGCGGGATTATCATCGCATTTAGATAAAGATTAGAAGCATCTATAGTCAAAGAGTTTCTAATATATCTCAAATTCGCTATGTTAAATTTCAACGTATTGGTTATTTTTTTTATGTGTTTTTTGAAATTTAAATTTGGGTCAAGAATGACTCCTAAATATTTAATTTGCTCTACATTTTCTTGACCTTCAATGGTGATTTTTGGTCCAGTCTCACATAGTAAGGATTTACAGCGATTTGTGAAAAACATAGAAACCGTTTTGTCGATATTCAAGGTTAAATGAGAGTTTTTCAACCAAATAGAAATGTTTTTCATTTCCTTGGTTAACTTTTGGGTAACCTCTTTAACCACAGTGTCATCAGCATACATTATCATTCTGGCATTTATACAAACAGATGGAAAATCATTAATATAAAGAGAAAACAGCAAGGGCCCTAATATAGAACCCTGCGGCACACCCACAGTGCATGCAAGTTAAATGTTATTTCAACCGCCTGACGTCGTCTCTGTCAGGAATGAACTCAGATTGATTTCAGCCCAGTTTGACATAAAGTATCAAAAGATTATGGTTTTATTCAATCCCACAGGTTTATGGATCTAATCCCCTCGCAAATATTAAGCTGTGAAAGCATGTAACAAACACTGAAATTGTATCTAGAACACTGATGCCGCCAATTACAACTTCATAGAAAACCGAGAACTAAACGTACATCCATAAATGTAAAAGTCAGCGCTCTCCAGGCCAGGTGAGGGACGTGTCTTGCCCAAAGAAGCAAAACCAGAAAGTAAAGCCACCTTAAAACACGGCTCACGATGCCCATATCGTTCCACTTTTGAAATCTGACCCAATTCCTGCGATCAAACAGAAATAAACATTGACAAAGAACGTCTTTAACATCGACACGGCAACTTGTGTTGAGTTTGCACAGCTTTATTCACGCGCGAGTGTTGTTTTGTATCAGACAGATGGCGTTCCCCGGCACACGGCGCTAATCCCTTTTGTTTTCCTTCCGACGCCGCTCTCGGCTCCATCCGCCTCCCCTTTATTTACACGTTGTTATTTTTCTTTGCCTTGTTGCTTTCGCGCGTCCCGCTGCCGAGGCCCAGTCGTCACCTCTTTGTGCCCTCTGTGTGTGTGTGTGTGTGTGTGTGTGTGTGTGTTGTGTGTGTGTGTGTGTGTGTGTGTGTGTGTGCGCGGTTACTCCTTTACCGCCTCCGTCTGCGGCGCTCTCTCTCCTCCAGGAAATCCCCAGAGCCATCTGTCCCGCTGTAATTCAGAGCCTTTTCCGAACAAATCAACTCGGCCACATGTCGGAGACACCGCGAGGGGATAAACCGTGTGTGTGTCGCTGTAATCGTGTGTGTTGTAACCCCCTGATGACGGATACGAGGAGGGATCATTTAGCCCTTAAAGGAACAGGCCGGCGTTTCTCCACACTGAGATATGTTCTTACCTGAGCTGTGACGAGTTCTTTAGGACCTGTCTGATCTTCAGTCACGTAAACACAGCGCAGACGGCGTTAGCATTTAGCCTCTCCCTCTCTCCTCTATAGCTCCAAAACAGGTCAAGATAGAAGCTACCAAGCTCTTCCACGTTTTCCCTATTTAAATATGGTTACGTGAAGTGTTCCACTACAAAGTATAATTACACACAATTAAACAATGTGGATTTTCTAAGCGGATAAAAGGGGGAACTATATTGTAAGGCGTAATAATACCAGGAGTAGTTTGGCATCTGTGCAGTAAAGTGAAGATTACTGTGCGGATGCCAAATTACAAAAAAATGACAAAAAATGACAAAAAAATGACAAAAAAGAGACTTTTTTACAAAAAAATTACAAAAAAATTTACAAAAAAAATGACAAAAAAAGACAAAAAAATTTACAAAACAAAATAACAAAAAATTTACAAAAAAACTGACAAAAAATTGAGAAAAAAAGGACAAAAAACACAAGTTCGAAATCCTTGCAGTAATCTTCACTTTACTGCGCGGATGCCAAACTACTCCTGGTATTATTACGCCTTACAATATAGTTCCCCTTTTATCCGCTTAGAAAATCCACATTGTTTAATTGTGTGTAATTATACTTTGTAGTGGAACACTTCACGTAACCATATTTAAATAGGGGAAACGTGGAAGAGCTTGGTAGCTTCTATCTTGACCTGTTTTGGAGCTATAGAGGAGAGAGGGAGAGGCTAAATGCTAACGCCGTCTGCGCTGTGTTTACGTGACTGAAGATCAGACAGGTCCTAAAGAACTCGTCACAGCTCAGGTAAGAACATATCTCAGTGTGGAAAAACGGTGGCCTGTTCCTTTAACCCTTTAGGCACTCATGCTTTGAAATAAATAATTTCAACTTAAAGGGATATCTCACGATGTTTGCCATAGGGCCTCATTTCCTCGTTATCCAGAGTGTTGCTGATTTCTGGAGATATTTTTTTTTTTGTAATTCATGCAGTTCTTTTATTTGAAGAGTTTCGTGGCGCTAGGCTAATGCAGGGCAGATGGAAAAAGAGACAAAAGTTTCCTACAGCAAAAATAATAAATATAAAAAATATAAAGCAGCACTAAGTGACGTGTTTACCATAATAAATCCTTTCCTCTGGGGGTGATACAAGTGTTAATGGGATGATTGGAGGGTCTTTCATCTCCCCCTGGTGTCTCTGGCCAGAAAACCACAATTGCAACTTGGCTGCCACCGGGTCGGAGGCACCAATACACACTAATGGAATCACGAAGAAGATGCTAACAGGCTAACGGGCAAAGCTAACTAGTTTGAGTTAAAAAAAAATGTGACAAAAAAGCGACAATAATGTGATGGAAAAGCGACAAAAATGTGATAAAAAAAGACGAAAATGTGATGAAAAAAAGACAAAAATTTGATGAAAAAAAGACAAAAATGTGATGAAAAAAAGACAAAAATGTGATGAAAAAAAGACAAAAATGTGATGAAAAAAAGACAAAAATGTGATGAAAAAAAGACAAAAATATGATGGAAAAAAGACAAAAATGTGACGAAAAAAGACAAAAATGTGACAAAAAAGAGACAAAAATGTGATAAAAAAAAGATAAAAAAGTGATAAAAAAAAGACAAAAATGTGATGGAAAAAGACAAAAATGTGATGAAAAAAAGACAAAAATGTGATGGAAAAAAGACAAAAATATTATGAAAAAAAGACAAAAATGTGATGAAAAAAAGACAAAAATATGATGGAAAAAAGACAAAAATGTGACGAAAAAGCGACAAAAATGTGACGGAAAAGCGACGAAAATGTGATAAAAAAAAAGACAAAAATGTGATAAAAAAAAAGACAAAAATGTGATGAAAAAAAGACAAAAATGTGATGAAAAAAAGACAAAAATGTGACGGAAAAAAGACAAAAATGTGATGAAAAAAAGACAAAAATGTGACAGAAAAAAGACAAAATGTGATGAAAAAAAGACTAAAATGTGATGAAAAAAAGACTAAAATTTGACGAAAAAGCGACAAAAAATTGACGAAAAAGCGACAAAAATGTGATGAAAAAAAGACAAAAATGTGATGGAAAAAAGACAAAAATATGATGAAAAAAAGACGAAAATGTGACGAAAAAGAGACAAAAATGTGATAAAAAAGAGACAAAAATGTGATAAAAAAAAAGATAAAAAAGTGATAAAAAAAGATAAAAATGTGATAACAAAAAAAGATAAAAATAACTAGTTTGAGTGAAAAAAATGTATCTCCATTGTGTAACTGGATGAACAATATCCCTCTCTCCCTTTGTCTTTTCTGTCAGCGTAGTATTTACTCTCCAAGACAATTAATGAGTAAAAAACGACACCTGCAGTGACGCTTATGGCCTCTAGGTGCATGACTTACTCAGTACTGCTTTAAAAGGGGACTTTTTTTGCCGTGTTATCAACATCGGTATCAAGAATCGAGTTTTATTTCCGTATTGAAATGGAGTTTGAAACGTTAGCATCGTGACCACACTCGTTCATAGATAAACTCACGTTTTCTCCATTAACTCGGACGTCGCACCTTTGGCCTCTGCTGTGGAATCAAACCCGTGTCCGTCTCTGCCAGTGTTTGGGTTGTGCATAAAGCAGCACAAACGAGCCGGCCTCTCCTCCTCGTGTCTCCGCCATGAATGATTCAGTGTCTGCCTGAGTCCGGTCTGAGACGTCGTCCTCGAAACTGGGTCAAGGTACAGCCTGATGTTTTTGTTTGGTTTTTCCACAGCCATGTCGTCATTGTGTCTGGCCCCTCACTTTACCTTACCCTTACCCCCGGGCGTAACCGAGCTTTACCCAAATCTAGAAGCGTAACCTCTTAACTCCCGCCTGAACCGAGAGGATCTTTTTCCTCACGTCAGCAGATTTTTCATAATTTTTTTGTTGGGTGTTTAACACATTTTTGGAACTTTTATGTCATTTTTTGTCACGTTTTCGGCTAATTTTTGTCATTTTTTTAGTCATTTTTTTGTCATTTTTTTGTCATTTTTTGGTCATTTTTTGGTCACATTTTTATCAATTTTTTGTTACTTTTTTGTCATTTTTTTGTCACTTTTTCGTCATTTTTTGTCACATTTTTTCATCAAATTTTCGTCAATTTCTTGTGACATTTTTGCCACTTTTTCATCAATTTTTCGTCACTTTTTCGTCACATTTCCATCATTGTTTTCGTCTCAGTTTTGTCGCTATTTCCACACCTTTTTTCCAGAAGCTTTTAGATCGGGGTAAAGCCAAACTGGAGAAAATGCTCTGGGTTAAGGCGGGGGGTCAGAGGTTCACATATGTATTTGTGGAAGTGGAATTTACGCTAATTTGGGCCAGGCTGACCAGAGTCCAGGGCTGTTTTTCAGTCCCAGTCCACGTGACGAAAAAGCGACAAAAATGTGACGAAAAAACGACAAAAATGTGATGAAAAAAAGACGAAAATGTGATTAAAAAAAGATAAAATGTGATGAAAAAAAGACAAAAATGTGATAAAAAAAAAGATAAAAATGTGATGAAAAAAAGACAAAAATGTGACGGAAAAAAAAGAAAAAATGTGACGAAAAAGCGACAAAAATGTGATAAAAAAAAGACAAAAATGTGATAAAAAAAAGACGAAAATGTGATGGAAAAAAGACAAAAATGTGATGGAAAAAGACAAAAATGTGATGGAAAAAGACAAAAATGTGATGGAAAAAAGACGAAAATGTGATGAAAAAAAGACAAAAATGTGATGGAAAAAGACAAAAATGTGATGGAAAAAAGACAAAAATGTGATGGAAAAAAGACAAAAATGTGATGAAAAAAGCGACAAAAATGTGATGAAAAAAAGACAAAAATGTGATGAAAAAAGACAAAATGTGATGAAAAAAAGACAAAAATGTGATGAAAAAAGACAAAAATGTGATGAAAAAAAGACAAAAATGTGATGAAAAAAGACAAAAATGTGATGAAAAAAAGACAAAAATGTGACGAAAAAAAGACAAAAATGTGACGAAAAAAAGACAAAAATGTGATGAAAAAAGACAAAAATGTGACGATTAAAAGACAAAAATGTGATGAAAAAAAGACAAAAATGTGACGAAAAAGCGACAAAAATGTGACGAAAAAAAGACAAAAATGTGACGAAAAAGAGACAAAAATGTGACCAAAAAAAGACAAAAATGTGACGAAAAAGCGACAAAAATGTGACCAAAAAAAGACGAAAATTTGATGAAAAAGTGACAAAAATGTGACAAAAAAGGGACAAAAATGTGACGAAAAAAAGACAAAAATGTGACGAAAAAGCGACAAAAATGTGACGAAAAAAAGACAAAAATGTGATGAAAAAAAGACAAAAATGTGACGATTAAAAGACAAAAATGTGATGAAAAAAAGACAAAAATGTGACGAAAAAGCGACAAAAATGTGACGAAAAAAAGACAAAAATGTGACGAAAAAGCGACAAAAATGTGACGATTAAAAGACAAAAATGTGACGAAAAAGCGACAAAAATGTGATAAAAAAAAGACAAAAATGTGATAAAAAAAAGACAAAAATGTGATGAAAAAAGACAAAATGTGATGAAAAAAAGACAAAAATGTGACGAAAAAAAGACAAAAATGTGACGAAAAAAAGACAAAAATGTGATGAAAAAAGACAAAAATGTGACGATTAAAAGACAAAAATGTGACGAAAAAGCGACAAAAATGTGACGAAAAAAAGACAAAAATGTGACGAAAAAGAGACAAAAATGTGACGAAAAAGAGACAAAAATGTGATGAAAAAAAGACAAAAATGTGACGAAAAAGCGACAAAAATGTGACCAAAAAAAGACAAAAATGTGACGAAAAAGCGACAAAAATGTGACCAAAAAAAGACGAAAATTTGATGAAAAAGTGACAAAAATGTGACAAAAAAGGGACAAAAATGTGACGAAAAAAAGACAAAAATGTGACGAAAAAGCGACAAAAATGTGACGAAAAAAAGACAAAAATGTGACGAAAAAGCGACAAAAATGTGACGATTAAAAGACAAAAATGTGACGAAAAAAAGACAAAAATGTGACGAAAAAGCGACAAAAATGTGACGAAACAAAGACAAAAATGTGACGAAAAAGAGACAAAAATGTGACGAAAAAGAGACAAAAATGTGATGAAAAAAAGACAAAAATGTGACGATTAAAAGACAAAAATGTGATGAAAAAAAGACAAAAATGTGACGAAAAAGCGACAAAAATGTGACGAAAAAAAGACAAAAATGTGACGAAAAAGAGACAAAAATGTGACGAAAAAAAGACAAAAATGTGATGAAAAAAAGACAAAAATGTGATGAAAAAAAGACAAAAATGTGACCAAAAAAAGACGAAAATTTGATGAAAAAGTGACAAAAATGTGACGAAAAAGCGACAAAAATGTGACGAAAAAAAGACAAAAATGTGACGAAAAAGCGACAAAAATGTGACGAAAAAAGACAAAAATGTGACGAAAAAGAGACAAAAATGTGACGAAAAAAAGACGAAAATGTGATGAAAAAAAGACAAAAATGTGATAAAAAAAAGACAAAAATGTGATAAAAAAAAGATAAAAATGTGATAAAAAAAAAAGACAAATATGTGATGGAAAAAAGACAAAAATGTGACGAAAAAAAGACTAAAATGTGATGAAAAAAAGACAAAAATGTGATGAAAAAAAGACAAAAATGTGACGAAAAAAAAAAGAAAAAAATGTGACGAAAAAGCGACAAAAATGTGACGATTAAAAGACAAAAATGTGATTAAAAAAAGATAAAATGTGATGAAAAAAAGACAAAAATGTGATAAAAAAAAAGATAAAAATGTGATGAAAAAAAGACAAAAATGTGACGGAAAAAAAAGAAAAAATGTGACGAAAAAGCGACAAAAATGTGATAAAAAAAAGACAAAAATGTGATAAAAAAAAGACGAAAATGTGATGGAAAAAAGACAAAAATGTGATGGAAAAAGACAAAAATGTGATGGAAAAAGACAAAAATGTGATGGAAAAAAGACGAAAATGTGATGAAAAAAAGACAAAAATGTGATGGAAAAAGACAAAAATGTGATGGAAAAAAGACAAAAATGTGATGGAAAAAAGACAAAAATGTGATGAAAAAAGCGACAAAAATGTGATGAAAAAAAGACAAAAATGTGATGAAAAAAGACAAAATGTGATGAAAAAAAGACAAAAATGTGATGAAAAAAGACAAAAATGTGATGAAAAAAAGACAAAAATGTGATGAAAAAAGACAAAAATGTGATGAAAAAAAGACAAAAATGTGACGAAAAAAAGACAAAAATGTGACGAAAAAAAGACAAAAATGTGATGAAAAAAGACAAAAATGTGACGATTAAAAGACAAAAATGTGATGAAAAAAAGACAAAAATGTGACGAAAAAGCGACAAAAATGTGACGAAAAAAAGACAAAAATGTGACGAAAAAGAGACAAAAATGTGACCAAAAAAAGACAAAAATGTGACGAAAAAGCGACAAAAATGTGACCAAAAAAAGACGAAAATTTGATGAAAAAGTGACAAAAATGTGACAAAAAAGGGACAAAAATGTGACGAAAAAAAGACAAAAATGTGACGAAAAAGCGACAAAAATGTGACGAAAAAAAGACAAAAATGTGATGAAAAAAAGACAAAAATGTGACGATTAAAAGACAAAAATGTGATGAAAAAAAGACAAAAATGTGACGAAAAAGCGACAAAAATGTGACGAAAAAAAGACAAAAATGTGACGAAAAAGCGACAAAAATGTGACGATTAAAAGACAAAAATGTGACGAAAAAGCGACAAAAATGTGATTAAAAAAAGACAAAAATGTGATAAAAAAAAGACAAAAATGTGATGAAAAAAGACAAAATGTGATGAAAAAAAGACAAAAATGTGACGAAAAAAAGACAAAAATGTGACGAAAAAAAGACAAAAATGTGATGAAAAAAGACAAAAATGTGACGATTAAAAGACAAAAATGTGATGAAAAAAAGACAAAAATGTGACGAAAAAGCGACAAAAATGTGACGAAAAAAAGACAAAAATGTGACGAAAAAGAGACAAAAATGTGACGAAAAAGAGACAAAAATGTGATGAAAAAAAGACAAAAATGTGACGAAAAAGCGACAAAAATGTGACCAAAAAAAGACAAAAATGTGACGAAAAAGCGACAAAAATGTGACCAAAAAAAGACGAAAATTTGATGAAAAAGTGACAAAAATGTGACAAAAAAGGGACAAAAATGTGACGAAAAAAAGACAAAAATGTGACGAAAAAGCGACAAAAATGTGACGAAAAAAAGACAAAAATGTGATGAAAAAAAGACAAAAATGTGACGATTAAAAGACAAAAATGTGATGAAAAAAAGACAAAAATGTGACGAAAAAGCGACAAAAATGTGACGAAAAAAAGACAAAAATGTGACGAAAAAGCGACAAAAATGTGACGATTAAAAGACAAAAATGTGACGAAAAAAAGACAAAAATGTGACGAAAAAGCGACAAAAATGTGACGAAACAAAGACAAAAATGTGACGAAAAAGAGACAAAAATGTGACGAAAAAGAGACAAAAATGTGATGAAAAAAAGACAAAAATGTGACGATTAAAAGACAAAAATGTGATGAAAAAAAGACAAAAATGTGACGAAAAAGAGACAAAAATGTGACGAAAAAAAGACAAAAATGTGATGAAAAAAAGACAAAAATGTGATGAAAAAAAGACAAAAATGTGACCAAAAAAAGACGAAAATTTGATGAAAAAGTGACAAAAATGTGACGAAAAAGCGACAAAAATGTGACGAAAAAAAGACAAAAATGTGACGAAAAAGCGACAAAAATGTGACGAAAAAAGACAAAAATGTGACGAAAAAGAGACAAAAATGTGACGAAAAAAAGACGAAAATGTGATGAAAAAAAGACAAAAATGTGATAAAAAAAAAGACAAAAATGTGATAAAAAAAAGATAAAAATGTGATAAAAAAAAAAGACAAATATGTGATGGAAAAAAGACAAAAATGTGACGAAAAAAAGACTAAAATGTGATGAAAAAAAGACAAAAATGTGATGAAAAAAAGACAAAAATGTGACGAAAAAAAAAAGAAAAAAATGTGACGAAAAAGCGACAAAAATGTGACGATTAAAAGACAAAAATGTGATGAAAAAAAGATAAAAATGTGATAAAAAAGACAAAAATGTGACGACCCTGGCCACTTCCTTCCTATTCTGGCGACCTCTTCGTTTGCATGCTGTTGCTGTTGCCCTTCAATCATTTTTTCTTCTTCTGTCTCACTACGAGCCTCACTGCAGAAGCCTCAGCCTCTCCGTCTCCTCTATTTGCACCTCGTCGCACTTCACTCACTTGTCTCTTTCAGTCTTTGGTTTCCCGTGAGCTCAGACTAAAACATGCTCCTGAGTGGAGTCTGCGGTTCCGTGTGGATTATTCACATTCGTCCACGTCAGAGCCACTTGTGGGAGACGGAGCTCGAGTCATGGCTTCTGCGTCCGATCGTCCGGTTGCTTTGGAAACGTGACGTCCGCCCGCTCTCGCAGCTGTACAGATGTGTGGGTGTAGCTGCTGTAAAGTTTGGAAGAAATGATCTCCTGTAAGGTTTGATGAGCAGGATTGTGATTGGACTCTTTGTGTCGTACGTCCTCGAGTGCAGCTTTAGAAAAGCAAAGCCTGACGCAGTTTTGAAGATCTTACCAGGAAGTCACAAATCAATCATTGTCCCTGCTGATCGTGAGTCTTTAGTTGATGATTCTTTATAGCAGTGTTCATTTTGACAACATATTTTAGTTTAGTTTTAGTCTTTTGACTAAAATGTAATTTAATTTTAGTCGAAATTTAGTCAAAAAAACTTTTAAATTTTAGTCAAGTTTTAGTCGACTAAATTTAAGACTAATTTATTGGACTTTGTATTGATAATATTCATTCTAATCATGTTTAATGTTGTTCCTCTGCTTCATGGAGCTGCTCCACATGAACAAAGCTCAGAGCTGATCCTTTGGCAGAGAATTTACATGATCTGAGGCTCTTTCAGACGCTCAATACAAGTTTGGATGATTTTAGTCTCTCCTTTTCATTTTTATTTAGTCTGATTTTAGTCGACTAAAATATCTGGACATTTTAGTCACAGTTTTAGTCTCATGAGAAACTTTTAATTTATTTATTCTGGTCAGAGACACCAGGGGGAGATGAAAGACCCTCCAATCATCCCATTAACACTTGTATTACCCCCACTGGGGAAACGGAAAGGATTTATTAAGGTTAACAAGGTCACTCCATACTCGGTGGTGGTAAGCTACTGTTGTAGCCACAGCTGCCCTGGGGTAGACTGAAGGAAGCAAGGCAACCAGTCTGCGCCATCGGCCCCTCCGACCCCCACCCCTCACTCACTCACTCACTACATTCACTATAGGCTTCCTGGTGTTACCAAACGGTCTCCCATCCAAGTACCGACCAGACCCTTCCTGCTGAGCCTCTGAGGTCTGACGGGATCGGGCAGAACAAAGGGGGTATGACCATTTTGTTTGCTTTTACTGTAAAGCACTTTCCGTGAGTGTCGTAAAGGACTTTATAAATAAACGTTGATTGTTTGAATCAGCAGCAAACGCTCCACTAAAAGTCCATCCTCTGCACGAACCACCTGGACGGGAGCCCCTCCACACTCTACAAAAAGTAAAGATCAAGCATTGGCTTAAATGACTTGAATTGAGGAAATGTTTCTTGTTTTGAGCGGTTTTCACTCATTTAGACACTTTTCCTGATCGGACCGAGTTTCCTTTGCTTGTTTGAGGACATTTCAGACCAGTTCTAGGGTAAATCTCGCTTGAAATAAGAAAGTAAAATTGCCAATGAGATAAGACCAGTTTTCTTTCCCCATTGGCAAAGAAAATGACCTGAAATAAGGACGAAACGTATCGAAACGAGTCAGAAACATCTCAGAACAAGTGAAATAATCCAGGACAAATGCCCAACAACTTCTTAACCAGTCAAAACAACTCAAATTTTAGATTTTTTTCTTGTCAATTTTTTTTGTCACTTTTTTCTAAATTTTTTGTCAATTTTTTTGCAATTTTTTTGTCAATTTTTGGTCACTTTTTCGTCAAATTATTCATAGTTTTTGTCAGATTCTTGTCGCTTTTTCGTCCATTTTTTCGTCAAATTTTTCTCACTTTTTTGTCAAAGTTTTGTCCATTCTTGTCACTTTTTTTGTCCATTTTTCGTCAAATTTTTCTCACTTTTTTCTCAGAACAAGGTACATAATCCGGGACAAATGCCCAACAACTTCTTAACTAGTCAAAACAGCTAAAATTTGTATTATTGTGCTCAGATTGAGATGTTTATACTGATCTAGTTAAATACTTTTTGCATCCCATTTTTGTCAAATTTTCATGACTTTTTTGTCACTTTTTCGTCAAATTTTTTGATTTTTTTTCTTGTCCATTTTTTTGTCCATTTTTTCTAAATTTTTTGTCTAATTTTTGTCCATTTTTGTAATTTTTTTGTAATTTTTTTGTAATTTTTTTGTAATTTTTTTGTAACTTTTTTGTAATTTTTTTTGTAAATTTTTGGTCATTTTTTCTTCAAATTATTCGCATTTTTTGTCAGATTCTTGTCACCTTTTCGTCCATTTTTTCTGAATTTTTGGTCAAATTTTTCTCACTTTTTTGTCAGAGTTTTGTGTTTTGTGAAATAATCCGGGACAAACGCCCAACAACTTCTTAACTCGTCAAAACAGCTAAAATGTGGATTATTGTGCTCAGATTGAGATGTTTATACTGATCTAGTTAAATACTTTTTGCAGTGCATGGATGTTCCTGTGCTAATGTTTTGCTCTGCTCTATCAGTCCGGTCCAAGCTTGTACAACGTAATGAATTTGCCGTATTTGTGTGTGGGCATGTGGCTATTATACTTTCTTTTATTAAATTCAAAGAAACTCTCTCTCTCTCTCTCTCACTTCCTCTCTGGACCGGTTTCCAGGCAACATCGGTTTATTGAGTGTGGTCTATTTCGGCTCGGTGCAAACAGGCAGAGGGTCTGAAAACAGGAGAAAATGGATGTCACTTGATCTTTTGTGTGACAAAGACGTGTCGAGGAGGCAGCGCGATAGAAATCTTTTTAAACAGACCAATATTTGACATTTGCAGACGAAAACTATCATTATGTTTGTGAGAAGATATAAACAGCAATTTGGCCGTCAGTGAAACAAACGGGAGCTCAACATGTCTTTTATATTGCCACAAAGCTGCGTGCGGGTAATAGTTTACATCAGGGCAAGTCTCTGCTGAGTGCTTTGGTTCCCTCATCCTCGAAAATGAAAACAAATTTCCCCCCCAAAAAAGAAAAAGAGGTTCTTAAAGGGATGTTTCAGGATGTTTGACATAGGGCCTCATTTCCTCGTTATCCAGAGTGTTGCTGATTTCTGGAGATATTTTTTTTTTGTAATTCATGCAGTTCTTATGTTTGGAGAGTTTCGTGGCGCTAGGCTAATGCGAGGCTAGCGCATGTCTATGGTATCAGCTAGCCTGCATTAAACACAGTGTGACCCGCTCCACAGAGCACCTGAGGCAAATCACTGATAACACCAGACTAACCATATACATGTCTGTGTCCATAGAGTCATTTTAACCATTTTGCATTTGAAATAACTTATATTTGAGCAGCTTCAGCTTCGTGGTTGTATAAGCTACGCAGCGGCGGAGTGATCTGCTAGAAAATAGTCCCTCAAAATAAGATAAGACAAGATAAGATGATACTTTATTGATCTCACAGATGGAGAAATTGCATTGGATGAGAGAGCTTTTGGTCACAGGAGGAGCACTGGCTGATGGGAAACCCGTAGACGATGACCACGGCGGTGGAGCTCTTGCTTGGCCCTGATGTTCTTGGCCACACAGGTGTAGTTGGCCGTGTGGGACAGACGCGCCTGCTTGATGATCAGGTTGTGTCCACGGTGATGTAGAAGTTCCTGTCCTCGGCCGGGTCCATGATCTCGTTGTCCTTCAGCCACTCCACCCGCATGACCTTGGAGGATGGAGAAACTGTAGCTCTGTCTCCTCTGATCATCTGAAACGGTGCACCGCCTCCTCAGAGCGTGGTGTCCTGCACTGGTCAGCTCCCCCTCGTCCTTCCTCTTCCTCCCGCACAGCTCCCTCTACAGTCTATCACCATCTCCTCGTTGGTCCCTTTTGTTGTTTCCTGTAGCTCCTCTTGTGACGCCTCCTCCGTGCTGCAGGTGTGGGGGCTCTTGGTGCCTCTTCACTGTTCAGTGTCTCAGAAGAAGATGTTTGTAGATCTCAAATGGGTTTAGCTGATAAGCTAGCAGTTTGTTTACCTTCAAAAAGCTCCTTTCTTCAGGACCATTTTGGACTCTCAAAGTAAACAAATCCACCAAACCTCCACAAAGACACGGTAAAGACGTACAAAAGTATCCAGAAAAACAACGTGGTTCGCTGAAAAAGGCAAAAAATTCAGCTGCAACAGGAGAGAGGGAGGTCACTTCCTGTTTTCACGTCGCCATGACGATTAGCGATCATTCACGTGATGCAGGTCAGTTATATTCCAAACATGATTCTATGGACACAGACGTTTATATGGTTAGTCTGGGGTTATAAGTGATGAGCGGGTCACACTAATGCAGGCTAGCTGATACCATAGAAATGCACTAGCCTTGCATTAGCCTAGCACCACAAAACGCTTCAAATAAAAGAACTGCATGAATTACACACAAAAAAAAATGTCAAAAATCCTGAAATATCCCTTTAATCCTATGGCTTTCCCGGTTCACAAAATGACATAAGAATAAAAGCCTTCGTGAACATCGTCTTCCTTTTGAGCTTTGAGGAGTTTTCCTAAAGCTTCTCGTCCAGGGTTATAATTTTTCCAATCAGTTAGTCTTTGGTGGCCTCCATGGTGCCGCTCCCTCGTCCTTCCTCCGCCGCTCTGTGACTCCTCCACACTCTCGCGGTAATCAATCAGTGAGCTCCTCTGATTACTACCTGTGGATGTCCTTCTGTGCGGATTCATCAGCACAGGCTTCATCTGCTCTCCGTCCTGTCGCTCGTGGACATTTCTCTTCTGTGAGCTTTTATTATTCATCTATTTTATTATTCATTCACCTTTTCTGACACATTCAATCTTAAAGGGTCTGTATCGTGTTATTTTAGCCATCCCAAAGTAAACTATAGGCATTTGTATGATACATTGCACCTCTACCACTATGGAGCACTATTTTTTGTGAGAAATAAAAGTATCTTCTGGGGGTATTTTACACAACGCTTCGATTCAGTCAACTCCGCCCCCTCTCTCCGAACTAATCCGCCCAGGCAACATTAGCAGTAAGAAACATAAATATCACAGCAGTAAGTGAAGTTACTTCATGATGCAGTTATAAGGAGTTGACGTCTGCAACACAGCTTCATAAAGGGCCGGTTTCCCCTACCGCTAAAAAACATGTACAATAGGTGAATCCTCCAGCCAGGTGTTTCTGACCACCAGCCTGGCTGCACATCATGGAGACGGGTCCCCGAGCGCCGGCCCACGCTGGAGCTCACTGCTCCTCTACAGGTCGCCCCAGCGGCACCGAGGATGGGTCAAATGCAGAGGATGAATTTCCCTACGGGAATTAATAAAGTAAACCTCAACCTGGCGAGTGGCCTCTTCTTTAGGAAGGTTGAATAAAGTCCTGCACCTCTCGTAGCCAAACGCGCTTTTCTCCGAGTTTATTGCTATTTGACACTATGACGTAAAACACGTCAGAGTGTCACAAGTCATTGGTTTTCCAGCAGAGGGCGGAGCAGCTGCTCAGAGAGCTGGATTCAGGAGGATTACTGAGAGCTGCATGAATGAAGCCACAAACCACTCTGGGGGTGTTTTTGATAAGGAAATAGCAACAACATGGCTAAAAGCTCTAAGAAGTTGATGTTTCATAATATGGGACCTTTAAAGGAACAGGCCACCGTTGTTGAGCTCAGACGAGTTGATGCGTACCTGTCTGGTCTTTGTTGTTAGCATTTAGCCTCTCCTAGCAAAGGTATAGCTCCAAACTGGGGTGAGGTTTTAGTTTCCAAGCTGTTCCACGCTTTCCCTGTTTAAATACAGTTACGTGAAATGTTACATGATCCAAGTCTACAGCATAAACTAAACACCAGCATCTCCCTGTTCAGATCAGTGACCGTGTCGAGGATAATAGTTACAGAGCAGACTCCACTTTCTCTCCGTAATGAGATGCTGTTCCTTGTTTTGTGCTGGGTTTCTGCTGTTTTGTGCCGGGGGAACCGTCTAGACAAACTGGTCAGGAAGTCTGTGTCAATAACAGCAGTCGTTCCCGTCACGACACTGGGGTCGATGAGGAAAGCAGCCGCAATGACAGTTACAGTACAGAGCCTGTCCCCGCTCTGTGACGCCCACTGAGATCAGGTGAACGACCTTTGTTTAGGCTAATGAGTCGTCAACGCCCAGTGACACAGCAGTAGAGCAGAACAAAGACTTAACTGAGGGATTCTGTGAACAACTTGAGTAGGGATGTTTGGATGTTCTCTTGGGAGGGGCCTTAGTCTGATAAAAAGCCTCTTTGGTCAAACCACCTTTTCTGTCCAAGCTGCCCATGAATGGAACCTCACCCCCACAACAATTAGAAATATCAATACATATAACTCTTTTAAAACACAGTAAAAAAAATGACTCATTGAGAATCAGAGCCGTTAGCACTGACAGGATCATCTCTCCTGCCCCCTGCTGGCCTCTTGTCCTCGTCTGTCTCTGTAATTGTTGAGTTTGTAATAGTCTTGTTGTAATGTCTGTCATGATTGGTTTGCGATATTGAGTGTGTTGTTTTCTGTTGTATTTTTAAATATTTTATTGTATTGCATTTTAATGTGTATAATTGTACTTTTACTCCCTTCAGGAGGACACACAACAACAGGGACTACAGATGAAAAATAGCCCTTAGGCTAATTCTGGCATATTTACATGTATAATGTATATTAATATGCACTGTCCCTATAATAAATAAATAAATGAAAAAATAAATATAGACCACCCCAGTTTGGATAAAAGTGTCTTTTCTGACCTAAAGAGCTAAGAAAAATCTAGAAGCAAAACATCCTTAAGTTTCAAAAACCCAGTCCAGTCGATGATTTCACTTTTCTACAATTACTATTTTTAGTAACTTTTAATCAGTTTTAAAGCAGAACTAAGTAACGTGTTTACCTTAATAAATCGTTTCGTCGTCCCTGTGGGGGGAATACAAGTGTTTATGGGAGGATCGGAGGGTCTTTCATCTCCCCCTGGTGGGTTAGGGTTAGGGTAACTAACAACTTGGCTGCCACCGGACCGGAGTCACCAATACACACTAATGGAATCACAATCAAGAAGAAGCTAACAGGCTAACGGGCAAAGCTAACTGCGGGCTAGCGTCACTTTTAACAGTATTTACAGCCAAGTTTGAGTGAAAAATATTGTTTCCATTTAATAATTGAATGCACAATATCCCTCTGTCCCTTCGCCTTTCCTGTCAGCGTAGTATTTACTCTCCGAGACAATTAATAAGTTAAAAAATGACACCTGCAGTTGCGCTTACGGCCTCCAGGGGCACGAGTTACTTAGTACTGCTTTAATAATTGCATTGCATTTATTCTGGCCTTGTGTATTAAGTGTGGCTGCTCCTGGGATGTCCTGGATGCTGCTGGAGACACTGATTTTCACTCATTGATAAAACGTTCCTTCTTTGCGATTTGCGATCATTATTGTCTCCTCCGACGCCTCAGCTTCTTCTCAGCTATTTTTCCCCCGATTTGCATCTGTCTATAAACTCAACGTGGCACAACATCATTAACTGAAAAGCTTTCCACATTCATCTGAGTCATTTAGACCCAGCCTCCTTCCATCTTCCATCTCATTACTGTAATTACCAATTAACTCCGGCTCCAGACTCCTTATTTACTTATTTATGTGTTTATTTATCCATTTCTGTTTCATTGGCGGCTCGCTGCAGTTTATGCTCTGCCTCTTGCTTTTACATTGACGCGTATGACTATGCATGTGTTCATTCAGAATCTCATATGCAAAGCAGGGCTGAATGTTTAATTAAACTCTAATCAAAATTGGAATTTTAATGGCCACAATTAGCAAACTGCGTCATCTGCAATTATGTTGATGTGCTCAGTGGAGAACGCTGAGGTCTTGTGATGTATGAAACCTGCTCACTCTGTAGCTCAGACCTCGACGAACCTGAAGAAATGCAAAGGATTGTGTTTCTGGGATGTGCACTACAAAAAGTGAATATCAAGCATTGGCTTAAATGACTTGAATTGAGGAAATGTTTCTTGTTTTGAGCGGTTTTCACTCATTTAGACACTTTTCCTGATCGGACCGAGTTTGCTTTGCTTGTTTGAGGACATTTCAGACCAGTTCTAGGGTAAATCTCGCTTGAAAAAAGAAAGTAAAATTGCCAATGAGATAAAACATCTCAGAACAAGTGAAATAATCTGGGACAAATGCCCAAGAACTTCAAAACAGCTCAAATTTGGATTATTGTGCTCAAATTGAGATGTTTATACTGATCTGGTTAGATACTTTTTGCATCCCATTTTTGTCAAATTTTCATGACTTTTTTGTCACTTTTTCGTCAAATTTTTAGATTTTTTTCTTGTCAATTTTTTTTGTCACTTTTTTCTAAATTTTTTGTAATTTTTTTTTGTAATTTTTTGGTCACTTTTTCGTCAAATTATTCGTAGTTTTTGTCAGATTCTTGTCACTTTTTCGTCCATTTTTTCGTCAAATTTTTCTCACTTTTTTGTCAAAGTTTTGTCAAATTTTTAGAATATTTTTTTTTTGTCCATTTTTTCTAAATTTTTTGTCAAATTTTTGTCAATTTTTGTAATTTTTTTGTAATTTTTTGGTCATTTTTTCTTCAAATTATTCGCATTTTTTGTCAGATTCTTGTCACTTTTTCGTCAATTTTTTCGTCAAATTTTTCTCACTTTTTTGTCAAAGTTTTGTCCATTTTTGTCACTTTTTTGTCAAATTTTTAGATTTTTTTCTTGTCCATTTTTTTGTCCATTTTTTCTAATTTTTTTGTCACATTTTTGTCCATTTTTGTAATTTTTTTGTAAATTTTTGGTCATTTTTTCTTCAAATTATTCACATTTTTTGTCAGATTCTTGTCACTTTTTCTGACTTTTTTGTCAAATTTTTCTCACTTTTTTCACATTTTCATCCTCGTTTTCGTCTCAGTTTTGTTGCTATTTTCACCTTTTTTCCAGAAGCTTTTGGATTGGGGTAAAGCTGGAGAAAATGTGCTCGGTTCAGGTGGGAGTTAAGGGGTTTAGCTGCTCAAGACATTAGCATGCTACCGGTTAGCATTTAGATTAGTCAGAAACATCTCAGAACAAGTGAAATAATCTGGGACAAATGCCCAAGAACTTCCTAACTAGTCAAAACAACTAAAATGTGGATTATTGTGCTCAAATTGAGATGTTTATACTGATCTAGTTGATTACTCTTTGCAGTCTATTTGCTCCTGGATGTGTTTAAAGTTTGCACTGGGAGATGAATCTCAATAATTATACATTACAAATCACAATTGTTGGAATAAAGAAGCCTAGACGTAAATTCAATTCAGTTTACTCCGGGTTCTCCGGTTTCCCCTACCACTAAAAACATGTACAATTGGCCAGGATGAATGAGAGTGTGTTTAAAGAGGGGGTGTTCTGCTTTTTTCAGTCCCATAGCTCCAGTCTATATCACACTACAATGATGACAAACCTTCTGTTGGTCTGTAAATGCAGTAAATTAGAATAACTGCCTTGTATTAAATGTCTCTCTCAAAATGGCTGTAGTGAATGTCTTGAAATAGGCCTCTGTCTCTTTAAGAACCTCTGAGCCTTTAGACACGCCCCCTCCACACGCTGTCTGTGGCATCAGTGGGGAGGGGGTTCTGCTGAGGAGCAGTGGTTGGTTACTCGGCTGGTGACCAAAGCTCGGAGGCGTCTCCAGGAGGTGGGGGCGTTCCTAGGAGGACTCAGGCAAACCTATCCCTAAAATGGCCGCCATCAGAGTTTTTACAGATTACTCAGAAATACGTGAATGTGCCAAGGCAACACTTCAGCCATGTCTTCTATTGTTCTGGCTAAAGATGGTGAAAGACTGTTGTGGAGCGGAGGGAGCTGATCAGAGGAGACCAGGTTTCCTCCGGTTCCTCAGCCTCCTGATAAATACCGTTTTCAATCATCATTAGTGGTTGAGTTTTTGGCATGTTCTCATATCGTGAAACTCGTGTCTTTAAATGCAGCTGAAAACCATCCGAGCTCAGTTTATAGTTATATAGTATAGTAGCGCTGATATTAAACTAAAAGCTCATCCTGCCGCCATTCGCACTCAGACCCTGCGTCACGTGTGCTTCAGAAGAGAAAGCATCTCTGAATGAGCTCGTGTGAATAAGTGCAGATTTTAATTAGATCTGCTTCAGAGCGGGAGAGCGGGTTCAGCTTATGCCGCCCTGCGTGATCGCCTTTATCTGAGATTCTGACGGAGCGGAGGAGACTTCAAGGTCAGCGGCACGACGGAGAATCCGCTTCTCTGGTCCAAGAAAAGGCTCGTAATAAGAGAAGAGAAGGAACGACTGAAGCTCTTTCCGTGAGAACAGACGACAGAGCAGCAAACTGATGATGTTACATATACTGTTTCATGAAAGCTTTGTTTGTGTTTTAGGCTCTCAGTTGTTTTCCATCGTGGTGGACATTTTCAAATCTCATTGACGGGATCGGCTTATACAGTATAAGTCTGGGCCCCGCTTTGACTTTACGACATTTTGCCAAACTGTGGAAACATAAATATATTTCATTGAAATTTTATGTGAAAGACACACACGAAGTGACACACAATCATGAAGTGAAATGAAATTTATACATGATTTAGATTTTTTTTTTATGAATAAAAAAACTGAAAAGTGTGATGTGCAAAAGTATAGGACCCCTTTTCCTTTTAGTGAAACCAATTGCCTTCTGAATGATCACATGTTGACCTAATGACTAAACAGAGTCTACCTGTGTGTTTCTAATGTCAGTTCAAATACAGCTGCTCTGTGATGGGCTAGAGGTCTGTCAATCAATGGTTTTGATTGACAGACCTCTAGCCCAATATCACAACAGAAGTTGCCTCACGCTCCTCCTGGAACCGCCACCTTATTGTGGTGGAGGGGTGTGAGCACCTGAATGATCCTGGAGCTCTGTTGTCGGGGCTTCGTGCCCCTGCTAGGGTCTCCGAGGGCAAACAGGTCCTATAGGTGACGGGTCAGACAAAGGGCGGTTCAGAAGCCCCTTATGAGAGACCAACAGGCCCAGTTAGAACCATGAGGCCGTCCTTCTGTGGACCCACCACCTGCAGGAGGAGCCATAGGGGCTGGTGCAGTGTGATTTGGGCTCCAACAGCTGCCCCCACGACCCGGGAACAGAAAAGTGGAAGAAAATGGATGGATGGAAGTCGCCTCACAGGGCTGCACTGAGCATTAAGGCAATAAAACAGAGCAATAAATATGACAATTTAAAGTTCAGGTGAATGAAGTATCCAGGCAAACATAATGTCCAAATATGTGTCGGCAGCAGACCGGGTGTCCCCCGTCCTTAGACTCTCCAGCACAGCGAAGAAAATGTCAAAAACCCAGGGGAAAAATGAGAAACCTCGGGGAGAACCACAGAAGGAGAGATCCACGCCCATGGACGGACAGGCTATAGACCCAGGACCGACGGGAGTCCCTCAGCAGACGGGCCAAGATCGCAGACCGTCCAGTCCTCAGTGTTTCCTATTCCAGGATGCAGGTTCCTCTGTTCAGCCGGGCTCCTCCTCTGTTCAGCCGGGTTCCTCCTCTGTTCAGCCGGGCTCCTCTGTTCAGCAGGGTTCCTCCTCTGTTCAGCAGGGTTCCTCCTCTGTTCAGCCGGGCTCCTCTGTTCAGCCGGGTTCCTCTGTTCAGCCGGGCTCCTCTGTTCAGCCGGGCTCCTCTTCAGCCGGGTTCCTCCTCTGTTCAGCCGGGCTCCTCTGTTCAGCCGGGTTCCTCTGTTCAGCCGGGCTCCTCCTCTGTTCAGCAGGGTTCCTCCTCTGTTCAGCAGGGTTCCTCCTCTGTTCAGCCGGGTTCCTCTGTTCAGCAGGGTTCCTCCTCTGTTCAGCCGGGCTCCTCTGTTCAGCCGGGCTCCTCTGTTCAGCCGGGTTCCTCTGTTCAGCCGGGCTCCTCCTCTGTTCAGCCGGGTTCCTCTGTTCGATCTCGACAGGCACTCGACAGGAGACACCATGTGAATAGAAATGAACAGACTACAGATAAAAGAAATACTGTATCATAAAAAGACAAAGTCTGCAGTAAGAAGAAGAGGAGAGCGAGGACAGTGTTCCTCCTCAGGCAGCTTTACTTCAGGCTGTGGGTCAGAGCTTTACCAAACTGACCTGGTAACTGACTATTGTGGAGCAGAAGCTTCATGAAGTCCAACAACACACCAGACAGACACCAAACATTGAATTTTATTCAAAGTTTGCCCGAAAAATTGACTTCTTATGATTTTCTTTCAAAAATGGCTTCTTCTTGCCGCTCTTGTGCAGTGTATGACTTATAGTTGTTCTGTGGACAGTTTCCCCCACCTGAGCTGTGTCTCTCTGCAGTTCATCCTGGGTCATCATGGGCTTCTTGGTAACAGTTCTGGTCAGTGCTGTCCTTGTTCAGTCAGTAAGTTGAGGAGGAGCCGGGTCTTGGTAGGTTTATTTAACTGCACTTTGAGAGATGTTCAAAGCTTTGGAAATATTTTTATAACCAAACCCAGCTTTATACTTCTCAATAACTTCATCCTGGACCTGTCTGGTGAGTTCTTGGACTTCATGATGTTTCTGCTCCACAATAACAAACCTCTGAGACCTTCACAGAGCAGCTGTATCTGAGCTGACATTAGATCACACAGGTCGACTCTGTTTAGTTTTCCACTTCACGATCGTGTCACTTAGTGTGTGTCTTTCACGTAACATTTAAATTAAGTATATTTATGTCTATGGTCCAAACTTTGGCAAAATGTCAAAGTTAAAGCAAGGCCGTGGGAACCCAGGGTGCTGAGGGCGCTGAAGCAACCCCCTGGCGGATCGTTTGTGAACTGCAGGCAATGTTAAGCCCTTAACTTCCACCTGAACCGAGCACATTTTCTCCAGCTTTACCCCAATCCAAAAGCTTCTGGAAAAAAGGTGTGGAAATAGCGACAAAACTGAGATGAAAACAAGGAGGAAAATGTGAAAAAAGTGAGAAAACATTGAGAAAAATTTGAGAAAAATTTGAGAAAAATTTGAGAAAAATTTGAGAAAAATTTGAGAAAAATTTGAGAAAAAATGGACGAAAAAGTGACAAAAATGGACAAAAAATTGACAAAAAAGTGAGAAAAATATTATGAAAAATTGCGAAAAAATGGACAAAAAAGCGACAAAAAATTTACAAAAATGGAAAAAAAATGACAAAAAATTGAGAGAAAATTGACAAAAGTGATTAAAATTTGACAAAAAAATTGACGAAAAAGTGATAAGAATTTGACAAAAAAAATGGATGAAGAAGTGACGAGAATTTGTCAAAAAAATGTACAAAAATTGACAAAAAATGGACAAAAAAAGTGAGAAAAATTTTATGAAAAATTGCGAAAAAATGGACTAAAAAGCGACAAAAAATTTACAAAAATGGAAAAAAAATGACAAAAAATTGAGAAAAAATGGACAAAAGTGATAAGAATTTGACCAAAAAATGGACGAAAAAGTGAGAAAAATTGGACGAAAAAATGGACGAAAAGTGATAAGAATTTGACCAAAAAAATGCGAATAATTTGACGAAAAAAGTGACAAAAAAGTCACGAAAACTTGACAAAAAAGAGTCGACTGCCCAACAAAAACAAGTGATGAAAAAAAATCTGACGTGAGGAAAAAGATCCATTTAGTTTTGTAGGTCTTTCAAATGAGGCGTTACACTGGCCTACAGGATTTGGGTAAAGCTGAACTGGAGAAAATGCTCTTGGTTCAGGCGGGAGTTAAGAGGTTAATAAATAGGATTTACGCACAGAAAAAGTATTTTCGGGGTAAATTTTGTCCCTAAAACATCCTCCCACGGCTCTGAGTTAAAGGGCGGTCCATACTTATGCTTATGTCCCGCTGTAGCTCAAAAGTTAGCGCCTGAAGTGGATGATTGGTCAGAGGAGAGCAGACTTTGAATGGAGGCTAATGCATGATTTGTGCTTCCTCATTCTAGAAGCTTTTGCATTTCCCGAACCTTCTTTACTTTTCCGTTTTAAGCCATAACTTCGCTTTGATGTTCCACTGGTGAGCATCAAAACAAACGTGTGAGAAGCTGATGAAGATGTTTGGATGCGAAACACCCAGATTTCAGGACGCCGACACACCGTGCAGCTGCGGTCGTCACGCAGAGAGTTTTCCGTTCGGGGACTTTCTGAGCTCGTGAATATTCATGCCGTGCTGTGGACAAAACAAGGATGAAAATGTGACAAAAAAGTGAGAAAACATTGACGAAAAATTGAGAAAAAATTGAGAAAAATGTGAGAAAAATGTGAGAAAAAATTGAGAAAAATTTGAGAAAAATGTGAGAAAAATGTGAGAAAAATTTGAGAAAAATGTGAGAAAAATTTGAGAAAAATTTGAGAAAAATTTGAGAAAAATGTGAGAAAAATTTGACGAAAAATGTAGAAAAAATGGACGAAAAAGTGACAAAAAATGTACAAAAATTGACAAAAAAAGTGAGAAAAATTTTATGAAAAATTGACAAAAAATGGACGAAAAAGCGACAAAAAATTTACAAAAATGAAAAAAAAAGACAAAAAATTGAGGAAAAAATGGCCGAAAAATGTAGAAAAAATGGACCAAAAAATGCTAATAATTTGACAAAAAAGTGACAAACTATTTACAAAAAATGACAAAAAATGGACAAAAATTTGACAAAAAAGTGAGAAAAATTTGACGAAAAATGTAGAAAAAATGGACGAAAAAGTGACAAAAAATGTACAAAAATTGACAAAAAAAGTGAGAAAAATTTTATGAAAACTTGACAAAAAATGGCCGAAAAAGCGACAAAAAATTTACAAAAATGAAAAAAAAAAGACAAAAAATTGAGGAAAAAATGGACGAAAAATGTAGAAAAAATGGACCAAAAAATGCTAATAATTTGACGAAAAAGTGACAAACTATTTACAAAAAATGACAAAAAATGGACAAAAATTTGACAAAAAAGTGAGAAAAATTTGACGAAAAGGATTGTGTGTGATGTGTTTGGATGCGAAACACCCAGATTTTCAGGACGCCGACACACCGTGCAGCTGGGGTCGTCACGCAGAGAGTTTTCCGTTCGGGGACTTTCTGAGCTCGTGAATATTCATGCCATGCTGTGGACAAAACAAGGATGAAAATGTGACAAAAAAGTGAGAAAACATTGACGAAAAATTAAGAAAAATTTGAGAAAAATGTGAGAAAAATGTGAGAAAAATGTGAGAAAAATGTGAGAAAAATGTGAGAAAAATTTGACGAAAAATTTGACGAAAAAAGTAGAAAAAATGGACGAAAAAGTGACAAAAAATGTACAAAAATTGACAAAAAATGTGAGAAAAATGTGAGAAAAATGTGAGAAAAATGTGAGAAAAATGTGAGAAAAATGTGAGAAAAATTTGACGAAAAATGTAGAAAAAATGGACGAAAAAGTGACAAAAAATGTACAAAAATTGACAAAAAAAGTGAGAAAAAATTTATGAAAAATTGACAAAAAAGCGACGAAAAAGCGACAAAAAATTTACAAAAATTAAAAAAAAAGACAAAAAATGGAGGAAAAAATGGACGAAAAATGTAGAAAAAATGGACCAAAAAATGCTAATAATTTGACGAAAAAGTGACAAACTATTTACAAAAAATGACAAAAAATGGACACAAATTTGACAAAAAAGTGAGAAAAATTTGACGAAAAGGATTGTGTGTGATGTGTTTGGATGCGAAACACCCAGATTTTCAGGACGCCGACACACCGTGCAGCTGGGGTCGTCACGCAGAGAGTTTTTCCGTTCGGGGACTTTCTGAGCTCGTGAATATTCATGCCGTGCTGTGGACAAAACAAGGATGAAAATGTGACAAAAAAGTGAGAAAACATTGACGAAAAATTGAGAAAAATGTGAGAAAAATGTGAGAAAAATGTGAGAAAAATGTGAGAAAAATTTGAGAAAAAATTGACGAAAAATGTGACGAAAAATGTAGAAAAAATGGACGAAAAATCTAGAAAAAATGGACGAAAAAGTGACAAAAAAAATGTACAAAAATTGACAAAAAAAGTGAGAAAAATTTTAGGAAAAATTGACAAAAAAACGACGAAAAAGCGACAAAAAATTTACAAAAATGAAAAAAAAAAGACAAAAAATGGAGGAAAAAATGGACGAAAAATGTAGAAAAAATGGACCAAAAAATGCTAATAATTTGACGAAAAAGTGACAAACTATTTACAAAAAATGGACAAAAATTTGACAAAAAAGTGAGAAAAATTTGACGAAAAGGATTGTGTGTGATGTGTTTGGATGCGAAACACCCAGATTTTCAGGACGCCGACACACCGTGCAGCTGGGGTCGTCCCGCAGAGAGTTTTCCGTTCAGGGACTTTCTGAGCTCGTGAATATTCATGCCGTGCTGTGGACAAAACAAGGATGAAAATGTGACAAAAAAGTGAGAAAACATTGACGAAAAATGTGAGAAAAATGTGAGAAAAATTTGAGAAAAATGTGAGAAAAATGTGAGAAAAATGTGAGAAAAATGTGAGAAAAATGTGAGAAAAATGTGAGAAAAATGTGAGAAAAATGTGAGAAAAATGTGAGAAAAATGTGAGAAAAATGTGAGAAAAATGTGAAAAAAATTTGAGAAAAATTTGAGAAAAATTTGACGAAAAAAGTAGAAAAAATGGACGAAAAAGTGACAAAAAATGTACAAAAATTGACAAAAAATGTGAGAAAAATTTTATGAAAAATTGACAAAAAAGCGACGAAAAAGCGACAAAAAATTTACAAAAATGAAAAAAAAAGACAAAAAATGGAGGTAAAAATGGCCGAAAAATGTAGAAAAAATTGACCAAAAAATGCTAATAATTTGACGAAAAAGTGACAAACTATTTACAAAAAATGACAAAAAATGGACAAAAATTTGACAAAAAAGTGAGAAAAATTTGACGAAAAGGATTGTGTGTGATGTGTTTGGATGCGAAACACCCAGATTTTCAGAACGCCGACACACCGTGCAGCTGGGGTCGTCACGCAGAGAGTTTTTCCGTTCGGGGACTTTCTGAGCTCGTGAATATTCATGCCGTGCTGTGGACAAAACAAGGATGAAAATGTGACAAAAAAGTGAGAAAACATTGACGAAAAATTGAGAAAAAATTGAGAAAAATGTGAGAAAAATGTGAGAAAAAATTGAGAAAAATTTGAGAAAAATGTGAGAAAAATGTGAGAAAAATTTGAGAAAAATGTGAGAAAAATTTGAGAAAAATTTGAGAAAAATTTGAGAAAAATGTGAGAAAAATTTGACGAAAAATGTAGAAAAAATGGACGAAAAAGTGACAAAAAATGTACAAAAATTGACAAAAAAAGTGAGAAAAATTTTATGAAAAATTGACAAAAAATGGACGAAAAAGCGACAAAAAATTTACAAAAATGAAAAAAAAAGACAAAAAATTGAGGAAAAAATGGCCGAAAAATGTAGAAAAAATGGACCAAAAAATGCTAATAATTTGACAAAAAAGTGACAAACTATTTACAAAAAATGACAAAAAATGGACAAAAATTTGACAAAAAAGTGAGAAAAATTTGACGAAAAATGTAGAAAAAATGGACGAAAAAGTGACAAAAAATGTACAAAAATTGACAAAAAAAGTGAGAAAAATTTTATGAAAACTTGACAAAAAATGGCCGAAAAAGCGACAAAAAATTTACAAAAATGAAAAAAAAAAGACAAAAAATTGAGGAAAAAATGGACGAAAAATGTAGAAAAAATGGACCAAAAAATGCTAATAATTTGACGAAAAAGTGACAAACTATTTACAAAAAATGACAAAAAATGGACAAAAATTTGACAAAAAAGTGAGAAAAATTTGACGAAAAGGATTGTGTGTGATGTGTTTGGATGCGAAACACCCAGATTTTCAGGACGCCGACACACCGTGCAGCTGGGGTCGTCACGCAGAGAGTTTTCCGTTCGGGGACTTTCTGAGCTCGTGAATATTCATGCCATGCTGTGGACAAAACAAGGATGAAAATGTGACAAAAAAGTGAGAAAACATTGACGAAAAATTAAGAAAAATTTGAGAAAAATGTGAGAAAAATGTGAGAAAAATGTGAGAAAAATGTGAGAAAAATGTGAGAAAAATTTGACGAAAAATTTGACGAAAAAAGTAGAAAAAATGGACGAAAAAGTGACAAAAAATGTACAAAAATTGACAAAAAATGTGAGAAAAATGTGAGAAAAATGTGAGAAAAATGTGAGAAAAATGTGAGAAAAATGTGAGAAAAATTTGACGAAAAATGTAGAAAAAATGGACGAAAAAGTGACAAAAAATGTACAAAAATTGACAAAAAAAGTGAGAAAAAATTTATGAAAAATTGACAAAAAAGCGACGAAAAAGCGACAAAAAATTTACAAAAATTAAAAAAAAAGACAAAAAATGGAGGAAAAAATGGACGAAAAATGTAGAAAAAATGGACCAAAAAATGCTAATAATTTGACGAAAAAGTGACAAACTATTTACAAAAAATGACAAAAAATGGACACAAATTTGACAAAAAAGTGAGAAAAATTTGACGAAAAGGATTGTGTGTGATGTGTTTGGATGCGAAACACCCAGATTTTCAGGACGCCGACACACCGTGCAGCTGGGGTCGTCACGCAGAGAGTTTTTCCGTTCGGGGACTTTCTGAGCTCGTGAATATTCATGCCGTGCTGTGGACAAAACAAGGATGAAAATGTGACAAAAAAGTGAGAAAACATTGACGAAAAATTGAGAAAAATGTGAGAAAAATGTGAGAAAAATGTGAGAAAAATGTGAGAAAAATTTGAGAAAAAATTGACGAAAAATGTGACGAAAAATGTAGAAAAAATGGACGAAAAATCTAGAAAAAATGGACGAAAAAGTGACAAAAAAAATGTACAAAAATTGACAAAAAAAGTGAGAAAAATTTTAGGAAAAATTGACAAAAAAACGACGAAAAAGCGACAAAAAATTTACAAAAATGAAAAAAAAAAGACAAAAAATGGAGGAAAAAATGGACGAAAAATGTAGAAAAAATGGACCAAAAAATGCTAATAATTTGACGAAAAAGTGACAAACTATTTACAAAAAATGGACAAAAATTTGACAAAAAAGTGAGAAAAATTTGACGAAAAGGATTGTGTGTGATGTGTTTGGATGCGAAACACCCAGATTTTCAGGACGCCGACACACCGTGCAGCTGGGGTCGTCCCGCAGAGAGTTTTCCGTTCAGGGACTTTCTGAGCTCGTGAATATTCATGCCGTGCTGTGGACAAAACAAGGATGAAAATGTGACAAAAAAGTGAGAAAACATTGACGAAAAATGTGAGAAAAATGTGAGAAAAATTTGAGAAAAATGTGAGAAAAATGTGAGAAAAATGTGAGAAAAATGTGAGAAAAATGTGAGAAAAATGTGAGAAAAATGTGAGAAAAATGTGAGAAAAATGTGAGAAAAATGTGAGAAAAATGTGAGAAAAATGTGAAAAAAATTTGAGAAAAATTTGAGAAAAATTTGACGAAAAAAGTAGAAAAAATGGACGAAAAAGTGACAAAAAATGTACAAAAATTGACAAAAAATGTGAGAAAAATTTTATGAAAAATTGACAAAAAAGCGACGAAAAAGCGACAAAAAATTTACAAAAATGAAAAAAAAAGACAAAAAATGGAGGTAAAAATGGCCGAAAAATGTAGAAAAAATTGACCAAAAAATGCTAATAATTTGACGAAAAAGTGACAAACTATTTACAAAAAATGACAAAAAATGGACAAAAATTTGACAAAAAAGTGAGAAAAATTTGACGAAAAGGATTGTGTGTGATGTGTTTGGATGCGAAACACCCAGATTTTCAGAACGCCGACACACCGTGCAGCTGGGGTCGTCACGCAGAGAGTTTTTCCGTTCGGGGACTTTCTGAGCTCGTGAATATTCATGCCGTGCTGTGGACAAAACAAGGATGAAAATGTGACAAAAAAGTGAGAAAACATTGACGAAAAATTGAGAAAAATGTGAGAAAAATGTGAGAAAAATGTGAGAAAAATGTGAGAAAAATGTGAGAAAAATGTGAGAAAAATGTGAGAAAAATGTGAGAAAAATGTGAGAAAAATTTGAGAAAAAATTGAGAAAAAATTGACGAAAAATGTAGAAAAAATGGACGAAAAAGTGACAAAAAATGTACAAAAATTGACAAAAAAAGTGAGAAAAATTTTATGAAAAATTGACAAAAAATGGACGAAAAAGCGACAAAAATTTTACAAAAATGAAAAAAAAAAGACAAAAAATTGAGGAAAAAATGGACGAAAAATGTAGAAAAAATGGACCAAAAAATGCTAATAATTTGACGAAAAAGTGACAAACTATTTACAAAAAATGACAAAAAATGGACAAAAATTTGAGAAAAATGTGAGAAAAATGTGAGAAAAATTTGAGAAAAATTTGAGAAAAATGTGAGAAAAATGTGAGAAAAATGTGAGAAAAATTTGAGAAAAATTTGAGAAAAATGTGAGAAAAATGTGAGAAAAATGTGAGAAAAATTTGACGAAAAATGTAGAAAAAATGGACGAAAAAGTGACAAAAAATGTACAAAAATTGACAAAAAAAGTGAGAAAAAATTTATGAAAAATTGACAAAAAATGGACGAAAAAGCGACAAAAAATTTACAAAAATGAAAAAAAAAGACAAAAAATTGAGGAAAAAATGGACGAAAAATGTAGAAAAAATGGACCAAAAAATGCTAATAATTTGACGAAAAAGTGACAAACTATTTACAAAAAATGACAAAAAATGGACAAAAATTGGACAAAAAAGTGAGAAAAATTTGACGAAAAGGATTGTGTGTGATGTGTTTGGATGCGAAACACCCAGATTTTCAGGACGCCGACACACCGTGCAGCTGCGGTCGTCACGCAGAGAGTTTTCCGTTCAGGGACTTTCTGAGCTCGTGAATATTCATGCCGTGCTGTGGACAAAACAAGGATGAAAATGTGACAAAAAAGTGAGAAAACATTGACGAAAAATTGAGAAAAATGTGAGAAAAATGTGAGAAAAATGTGAGAAAAATGTGAGAAAAATGTGAGAAAAATTTGAGAAAAATGTGAGAAAAATGTGAAAAAAATTTGAGAAAAATTTGAGAAAAATTTGACGAAAAATTTGACGAAAAATTTGACGAAAAATTTGACGAAAAATGTAGAAAAAATGGACGAAAAAGCGACAAAAAATTTACAAAAATTGACAAAAAAAGTGAGAAAAATTTTATGAAAAATTGACAAAAAATGGACGAAAAAGCGACAAAAAATTTACAAAAATGAAAAAAAAAAGACAAAAAATTGAGGAAAAAATGGACGAAAAATGTAGAAAAAATGGACCAAAAAATGCTAATAATTTGACGAAAAAGTGACAAACTATTTACAAAAAATGACAAAAAATGGACAAAAATTTGACAAAAAAGTGAGAAAAATTTGACGAAAAGGATTGCGTGTGATGTGTTTGGATGCGAAACACCCAGATTTTCAGGACGCCGACACACCGTGCAGCTGCGGTCGTCACGCAGAGAGTTTTCCGTTCGGGGACTTTCTGAGTTCGTGAATATTCATGCCGTGCTGTGGACAAAACAAGGATGAAAATGTGACAAAAAAGTGAGAAAACATTGACGAAAAATTGAGAAAAATGTGAGAAAAATGTGAGAAAAATGTGAGAAAAATGTGAGAAAAATGTGAGAAAAATGTGAGAAAAATGTGAGAAAAATTTGAGAAAAATGTGAGAAAAATGTGAGAAAAATTTGAGAAAAATGTGAGAAAAATGTGAGAAAAATGTGAGAAAAATTTGAGAAAAAATTGACGAAAAATGTAGAAAAAATGGACGAAAAAGTGACAAAAAATTTACAAAAATTGACAAAAAAAGTGAGAAAAATGTTATGAAAAATTGACAAAAAATGGACGAAAAAGCGACAAAAAATTTACAAAAATGAAAAAAAAAAGACAAAAAATGGAGGAAAAAATGGACGAAAAATGTAGAAAAAATGGACCAAAAAATGCTAATAATTTGACGAAAAAGTGACAAACTATTTACAAAAAATGACAAAAAATGGACAAAAATTTGACAAAAAAGTGAGAAAAATTGGACGAAAAGGATTGTGTGTGATGTGTTTGGATGCGAAACACCCAGATTTCAGGACGCCGACACACCGTGCAGCTGCGGTCGTCACGCAGAGAGTTTTCCGTTCGGGGACTTTCTGAGCTCGTGAATATTCATGCCGTGCTGTGGACTCCGAGACAAGTTTGCAATTAGCTCGACTAACTTTTCAGTGTACTCGCTAATTCAGTGCTGATTGATGCTGTAATTCCTTTTTTCGTGTGAGTTATTTGAACCGCCGGTAATGAGGAATGACGGCTCGTGATTGCGTACGAGAAAAACAACTACAGCGCGGGAGGAAGAATGTGAAGTGATTTGGTTTGCAATGAAGGAAGAAGCAGAAATTAAATGGTCTTAGAATGTGCTTCAGAATCAGAAGGAGGACAAGACAATGAAACCCTCAAACCCTATGATTGGAAGGCAGAGGGAGGGAAGGGGAGAGTTCATCTTCCTCTTCATCTTCAGAGGGGGTATTGTGCTTTTTTCAGTCCCACAGCACCAGTATATATCACACTACAATGATGACAAACCTTCTGCTGGTCTGTAAATGCAGTAAATTAGAATAACTGCCCTGTATAAAATTGCTCTCTTAAGGCGAGACAGCAGGTGAATAGGGAAAAAAAACTAAATGTCAATTTGAAACTTTCGCTGAACATCACAGATATAAATATGAGGAATACATGTATTGCATTTTTTCTGTCATTTTATGTTTTCACATAAAATGACAGCATTAAAATGGCCAAAATTGCCTATATTTTGGGCAACGAAATCAAAATAATGAATTGAGCCAGATTAAATGTTATGGTTTTATGTTATTGACATATTAGTAACTAAGATTTTTTCAGAGGGATTTTGGATATTTTGTTTAGTTTTTCAATAAACTAATCATCAGTGAAAAAAATCTGTAAAAACTCAAATTCCGCCTGTTTTTTTGGTTTCAAAGCTGAATAAATCAGGCTAGGAATTAGATATTAAAAAATCCCTCTGAAAAAACCTTCAAAACCTTGTTGTGTCTCAGCCTGTAAAGTGTGGAGTCTGTGGGAGCTTCTATAAGGGCTCAGGCTCTGCCCGAGTGCGGCTTCTCTCATTCAGAGAAAACCAGCCCTGAAGTTTTGTAGCGAGTGCGCATGCTCGGCCCGTTCTTCCGCTTTTCCGCTCCAGCGTCTCGTAGGAGGAAAAAACACCATATTTGGGTGAAAGCGTCATCACGGGGCCCCTTAGCAGGACACGTGGATGTCAAATCTGTCAATATTTATGAATGAAAACCCGCGGGAAAGACGGCCTTTCTACTTCCGGGTCGCCCCCACCTCGCAGACAAAACATCATCAAATAAACATCATCATTTTTATATCTGACATGAAAACTAAGATGTAAAGGGAGGAAAACAGATACAAATCTCCACTTCCACCACTGCGGGAAACATCAATACTTTCACCTAAAGTGTCTCTCTCAAAATGGCTGTAGTGAATGTCTTGAAATAGGCCTCTGTCTCTTTAAGAACCTCTGAGCCTTTAGACACGCCCCCTCCACACGCTGTCTGTGGCATCAGTGGGGAGGGGGTTCTGCTGAGGAGCAGTGGTTGGTTACTCGGCTGGTGACGAAAGCTCGGAGGCGTCTCCAGGAGGTGGGGGCGTTCCTAGGAGGACTCAGGCAAACCTATCCCTAAAATGGCCGCCATCCGCCAAAAATTCAACAAAAATTCAACAAAAATGTGACAAAAATTCAACAAAAAAATGTCAAAAATTCATCAAAAATGTGGCAAAAATTCATCAAAAATGTGGCAAAAATTCATCAAAAATGTGGCAAAAATTCAACAAAAAAATTACAAAAATTCAACAAAAATTCAACAAAAATGTGACAAAAATTCATCAAAAATGTGGCAAAAATTCAACAAAAAAATGACAAAAATTCAACAAAAAAATGACAAAAATTCAACAACAAAATGACAAAAATGTGACAAAAAATCAACAAAAATGTGACAAAAACCTATCCCTAAAATGGCCGCCATCAGCCAAAATTTCAACAAAAATGACAAAAATTCAACAAAAATTCAACAAAAATTCAACAAAAATTCAACAAAAATTCTACAAAAATTCTACAAAAAATGACAAAAATTCAACCAAAAAATGTGACAAAAATTCAACAAAAGTCTGACAAAAACCTATCCCTAAAATGGCCGCCATCAGAGTTTTTACAGATTACTCAGAAATACGTGAATGTGCCAAGGCAACACTTCAGGCATGCCTTCTATTGTTCTGGCTAAAGATGGTGAAAGACTGTTGTGGAGCGGAGGGAGCTGACCAGAGGAGACCAGGTTTCCTCCGGTTCCTCAACCTCCTGATAAATACTGTTTTCAATCATCATTAGTGGTTGAGTTTTTGGCATGTTCTCATATCGGGAAACTCGTGTCTTTAAATGCAGCTCAATCCAAGCTCAGTTTACAGTTGTAGCGCTGATATTAAACTAAAAGCTCATCCTGCCGCCACTCGCACTCAGACCCTGCGTCACGTGTGCTTCAGAAGAGAAAGCATCTCTGAATGAGCACGTGTGAATAAGTGCAGATTTTAATTAGATCTGCTTCAGAGCGAGAGGGAGAGCGGGTTCAGCTTATGCCGCCCTGCGTGATCGCCTTTATCTGAGAGTCTGAAGGAGCGGAGGAGACTTCAAGGTCAGCGGCACAACGGAGAATCAGCTTCTCTGGTCCAAGAAAAGGCTCGTAATAAGAGAAGAGAAGGAACGACTGAAGCTCTTTCCGTGAGAACAGACCACGACAGAGACGCAAACTGATGATGTTACATATACTGTGTGTTAATGCAGGGTTCTAGGCTGCGACCAAAATGCTGGCATATGCGACTATTTTTAGAGAATGTGCGAGTAAAAAAAATAAGTGGTGGCACCTGTGCGAGCAAAAAAAAGAAAGAGTCTTAAAGAGTTTAGCGGTTTATGTTCCTACCTGAGCTCGCTCTGATCTCCTCGCGGACAGAAAAAGCTTGTTTTAGAGCACAAATGTAAAGCTAACGGAGAGCTAACAGAGAGCGAACGTAAAGCTAACAGAGAGCGAACGTAAAGCTAACAGAGAGCGAACGTAAAGCTAACAGAGAGCGAACGTAAAGCTAACAGAGAGCTAACGTAAAGCTAACAGAGAGCTAACGTAAAGCTAACGGAGAGCGAACGTAAAGCTAACAGAGAGCTAACATAAAGCTAACAGAGAGCTAACGTAAAGCTAACAGAGAGCTAACGTAAAGCCAACAGAGAGCGAACGTAAAGCTAACGGAGAGCGAACGTAAAGCTAACAGAGAGCTAACGTAAAGCTAACAGAGAGCGAACGTAAAGCTAACAGAGAGCGAACGTAAAGCTAACAGAGAGCGAACGTAAAGCTAACAGAGAGCTAACGTAAAGCTAACAGAGAGCTAACGTAAAGCTAACAGAGAGCGAACGTAAAGCTAACAGAGAGCTAACGTAAAGCTAACAGAGAGCTAACGTAAAGCTAACAGAGAGCTAACGTAAAGCTAACAGAGAGCTAACGTAAAGCTAACAGAGAGCTAACGTAAAGCTAACAGAGAGCTAACGTAAAGCTAACAGAGAGCTAACGTAAAGCTAACAGAGAGCGAACGTAAAGCTAACAGAGAGCTAACGTAAAGCTAACAGAGAGCTAACGTAAAGCTAACAGAGAGCTAACATAAAGCTAACAGAGAGCTAACGTAAAGCTAACAGAGAGCTAACGTAAAGCTAACAGAGAGCGAACGTAAAGCTAACAGAGAGCTAACGTAAAGCTAAGAGAGAGCTAACGTAAAGCTAACGGAGAGCTAACAGCTCCTGTTATGGCTCGCCCTCAAAAACTCAATTTTAAAAAGTTTTAACACTATTTTAATCATTGTTAGGATCAATTATAAGTTATTTCGAACATGTTTATAATCGTCCTTGTTTTAATTTATTAAAATGGTGAGTTTTGATATTGTGTCTCGAGTCTGTGCGACCAAAATATTGTCTGTGCGACCAAATGAAAAAGTTGGTAGCACCAGCGCTGCTAAAATAGAAGTTAGTCTTGAGCCCTAATGAAAGGTTTGTTTGTGTTTTAGGCTCTCAGTTGTTTCCCATCATGGTGGACATTTTCAAATCTCATTGACGGGATCGGGTTATACAGCATAAGCATAAGTCTGGGCCACGCTTTGACTTTACGACATTTTGCCAAACGATGGACCATAAACATAAATATATTTCATTGACATTTTATGAGAAAGACACACACGAAGTGACACACAATCATCAAGTTTTTTTTTATAAATAAAAAACTGAAAAGTGTGATGTGCATAAGTACTTGCCCCCTTTCCTTTTAGTGAAACCAATTGGCTTGGTTGCACAATGTGGCTACGCTAGTTCCTCTGAGCTGAAGTTGTGGGCGCTTGTACTTCCTGTTTGTATTAATCTCCATTAAGATGAGCTTAGACCCGTTCAAATCATGGTATTTCCTAGGGCTGCTCGATTATTGAAAAAATAATAATCACGATTATTTTTGTCATAATTGAAATCACGATTATTCAAACGATTATTTGTTGCCTTTAAAAAAATCCATCAAAAAAGTGACAAAAATCCAGCAAAAAAATGACAAAAATCCATCAAAAAAATGACAAAAATCCATCAAAAAAATGACAAAAATCCATCAAAAATTTACAAAAATCCATCAAAAAAGTGACAAAAATCCATCAAAAAAGTGACAAAAATCCATCAAAAAAGTGACAAAAATCCAGCAAAAAAATGACAAAAATCCATCAAAAAAATGACAAAAATCCATCAAAAAAGTGACAAAAATCCATCAAAAAAAGACAAAAATCCAGCAAAAAAGTGACAAAAATCCATCAAAAAAGTGACAAAAATCCAGCAAAAAAATGACAAAAATACATCAAAAAAATGACAAAAATCCATCAAAAAAGTGACAAAAATCCATCAAAAAAAGACAAAAATCCAGCAAAAAAATGACAAAAATCCATCAAAAATTTACAAAAATCCATCAAAAAAGTGACAAAAATCCATCAAAAAAGTGACAAAAATCCAGCAAAAAAATGACAAAAATCCATCAAAAAAATGACAAAAATCCATCAAAAATTGACAAAAATCCATCAAAAAAATGACAAAAATCCAGCAAAAAAAATGACAAAAATCCAGCAAAAAAGTGACAAAAATCCAGCAAAAAAAATGACAAAAATCCATCAAAAAAATGACAAAAATCCATAAAAAAAGTGACAAAAATCCATCAAAAAAGTGACAAAAATCCAACAAAAAAGTGACAAAAATCCATCAAAAAAGTGACAAAAATCCAACAAAAAAGTGACAAAAATCCCAAAATTAAAAATTAGAAAAAAAATGTGAAAAAAAAAAAACATTGAAAAAAAAGACTATAATCCATTTTTTGCGATTATGCTAATTTTGTAATTGTTTACTGTTGTAATCGAAATCGTAATCGAATTTCGATTAATTGCACAGCCCTAGTATTTCCTACAGATTCTGTGGTGGACAGTGAGTTCCTGGCAGACGATCACTTCCTGCAGGTTAAAGAGTTGCTGTACAGTGTGAATGTTTCCGTAAAAAAGGCGTCTGTGTTTATGAGGATCAGTGAGTTTGTCTTGAAGCTAAAGGCTAACACTCATTTCATGCATCATACAATTTAAAATAATGCCTTTTATTTAAAAAAAAAGTATAGCATGTTAGCCTTTAGCTTCAAGACAAACTATCAATCCTTTATGATCACAGGCGTCTCCTCTGAACTCGATACATCAACATTTGAACACACAGTAAATGATCATCTACCAGGAACTCACTGCCCACAACATAATCTTTAGAAAATATGATTATTATTCCAGGAAAAGAACACAGACAGGAAGTACTGGCGCTCACAAGTCCAGGTCAGAGGAACTAGCATAGCCGTACCGTGGAACAAGCCAACTGCCTTCAGAAGTTTCCTGATGATTTCTGAATGATCACATGTTGACCCAATGACTAAACAGAGTCGACCTGTGTGTTTCTAATGTCAGTTCAGATACAGCTGCTCTGTGATGGTCTCAGGTCTGTTAGTCAGTCAATCCATGGTTTTGTACAGCCCAATATCACAACAGGAGTCGCCTCACAGGGCTGCACTGAGCATCAAGGCAATCAAACAGAGCAATAAATATGACAATTTAAAGTCCAGGCGAATGAAGTATCCAGGGTGTGTGTCCCCCGTCCTTAGACTCTCCAGCACGGCGAAGAAAAAGTCAAAAACCCAGGGGGAAAAACGAGAAACCTCGGGGAGAACCACAGAAGGAGAGATCCACGCCCATGGACGGACAGGCTATAGACCCAGGACCGATGGATCCCTCAGCACACGGGCCAAGATCACAGACCGTCCAGTCCTCAGTGTTTCCTATTCCAGGATGCAGGGCTCCTCTGTTCAGCCGGGTTCCTCTGTTCAGCCGGGTTCCTCTGTTCAGCCGGGCTCCTCTGTTCAGCCGGGTTCCTCCTCTGTTCAGCCGGGTTCCTCCTCTGTTCAGCCGGGTTCCTCCTCTGTTCAGCCGGGCTCCTCCTCTGTTCAGCCGAGCTCCTCTGTTCAGCCGGGCTCCTCTGTTCAGCCGGGTTCCTCCTCTGTTCAGCCGAGCTCCTCTGTTCAGCCGGGCTCCTCTGTTCAGCCGGGTTCCTCCTCTGTTCAGCCGGGCTCCTCCTCTGTTCAGCCGGGCTCCTCCTCTGTTCAGCCGAGCTCCTCCGTTCAGCCGGGTTCCTCCTCTGTTCAGCCGGGCTCCTCTGTTCAGCCGGGTTCCTCCTCTGTTCAGCCGAGCTCCTCTGTTCAGCCGGGTTCCTCTGTTCAGCCGGGTTCCTCCTCTGTTCAGCCGGGCTCCTCCTCTGTTCAGCCGAGCTCCTCTGTTCAGCCGGGCTCCTCTGTTCAGCCGGGCTCCTCCTCTGTTCAGCCGGGCTCCTCCTCTGTTCAGCCGGGCTCCTCTGTTCAGCCGGGTTCCTCCTCTGTTCAGCCGGGCTCCTCCTCTGTTCAGCCGGGCTCCTCCTCTGTTCAGCCGGGCTCCTGTGTTCAGCCGGGCTCCTCTGTTCAGCCGGGCTCCTCTGTTCAGCCGGGCTCCTCTGTTCACTCCTCTGTTCAGCCGGGTTCCTCTGTTCAGCCGGGCTCCTCTGTTCAGCCGGGTTCCTCTGCTCGATCTCGACGGGCACTCGACAGGAGACACCATGTGAATAGAAATGAACAGACTACAGATAAATTAAATATTGTATCATAATAAGATAAAGTCTGCAGTAAGAAGAAGATGACAGCGAGGACAGTGTTCCTCCTCAGGCAGCTTTACTTCAGGCTGTGGGTCAGAGCTTTACCCGACTGACCTGGTAACTTACTATTGTGGAGCAGAAGCATCATGAAGTCCAAGACACGTCCGGGACAAAGTTATTGAGAAGTATAAAGCTGGGTTTGGTTATAAAAAGATTTCCAAAGCTTTGAATATCATTCAAAGTTTGCCAGATAAATCCCATAAATTCCATAAAGGCCATATTTGTGCAGTGTATGACTTATAGTTGTTCTGTGGACAGTTTCCCCCACCTGAGCCGTGTCTCTCTGCAGTTCATCCAGGGTCATCATGGGCTTCTCTGTAACAGCTGTGGTCAGTGCGGTCCTTGTTCGGTCAGTAAGTTGAGGAGGAGCCGGGTCTTGGATGGTTTATTTAACTGTACTTTGAGAGATGTTAAAGCTTTGGAAATCTTTTTATAACCTAACCCAGCATTATACTTCTCAATAACTTCATCCTGGACCTGTCTGGTGAGTTCTTGGACTTCATGATGCTTCTGCTCCACAATTGTCTCTTAACAGACCTCTGAGACCATCACAGAGCAGCTGTGTCTGAACTGACATTAGAAACACACAGGTAGGCTCTGCTTTGTTTTCCACTTCACGATTGTGTCACTTACTGTGTGTCTTTCACGTAACATTTAAATTAAGTATATTTATGTCTATGGTCCAAACTTTGGCAAAATGTCAAAGTTAAAGCAAGGCCGTGGGAACCCAGGGTGCTGAGGGTGCTGAAGCAACCCCCTGGTGGATAGTTTGTGAACTGCAGGCAATGTTAACCCCTTAACTCCCACCTGAACCGAGCACATTTTCTCCAGCTTTACCCCAATCCAAAAGCTTCTGGGAAAAAGGTGTGAAAATAGCGACAAAACTGAGACGAAAACAAGGAGGAAAATGTGAAAAAAGGGAGAAAACATTGACGAAAAATTGACAAAAATTTGACAAAAATTTGAGGAAAAATGGACGAAAAAGTGACGAGAATTTGACAAAAAATGCAAATAATTTGACGAAAAAGTGACAAAAAAGTGACAAAAATGTAATGAAAAATTGCGAAAAAATTGACAAAAAAGCGACAAAAAATTTACAAAAATGGAAAAAAAATGAGAAAAAATTGAGAAAAAATGGACAAAAGTGATAAGAATTTGACCAAAAAAATGCGAATAATTTGACGAAAAAATTGAGAAAAAATTGAGAACAAATTGAGAAAAATGTAGAAAAAATGGACGAAAAAGTGAAGAGAATTTGACAAAAAATGCAAAGAATTTGACGAAAAAGTGACAAAAAATGTACCAAAATTGACAAAAAATTGACTAAATAAGTTCGAATTTTTTTATGAAAAATTGCGAAAAAATGGACAAAAAAGCGACAACAAATTTACAAAAATGACTAAAAATGGAGAAAAAATGGACGAAAAATTTAGAAAAAATGGACGAAAAGTGATAAGAATTTGACCAAAAAACGTGAATAATTTGACGAAAAAGTGACAAAAAAGTCACGAAAACTTCGTTGACTGCCCAACAAAAAAAGTGATGAAAAAAAATCTGACGTGAGGAAAAAGATCCATTTAGTTTTGTAGGTCTTTCAAATGAGGCGTTACACTGGCCTACAGGGTTTGGGTAAAGCTGAACTGGAGAAAATGCTCTCGGTTCAGGCGGGAGTTAAGAGGTTAATCAATAGGATTTATGCACAGAAAAAGTATTTTGGGGGTACATTTTGTCCCTGAAACATCTTCCCACGGCTCTGAGTTAAAGGGCGGTCCATACTTATGCTTATGTCCCGCTGTAGCTCAAAAGTCAGTGCCTGAATCCCCACTTTCAGAGTCCTCCTGGCGTGAATGTGGAGTGACTGGATGATTGACGGTGGTCAGAGGAGACTTTGAATGGAGGCTAATGCGTGATTTGTGTCTCCTCATTCTAGAAGCTTTTGCATTTCCCAAACCCTCTTTTACTTTTCCGTGTCCCAGGCCATGACTTCACTTTGATGTTCCACTGGTGAGCATCAAAACAAACGTGTGAGAAGCTAATGAAAATGTTTGGATGCGAAACACCCAGATTTCAGGACGCCGACACACCGTGCAGCTGGGGTCGTCACGCAGAGAGTTTTCCGTTCAGGGACTTTCTGAGCTCGTGAATATTCATGCCGTGCTGTGGACAAAACAAGGATGAAAATGTGACAAAAAAGTGAGAAAACATTGACGAAAAATTGAGAAAAATGTGAGAAAAATGTGAGAAAAATGTGAGAAAAATGTGAGAAAAATGTGAGAAAAATGTGAGAAAAATGTGAGAAAAATGTGAGAAAAATGTGAGAAAAATTTGAGAAAAATTTGAGAAAAATTTGAGAAAAATTTGAGAAAAATTTGAGAAAAATTTGACGAAAAATGTAGAAAAAATGGACGAAAAAGTGACAAAAAATGTACAAAAATTGACAAAAAAAGTGAGAAAAATTTTATGAAAAATTGACAAAAAATGGACGAAAAAGCGACAAAAAATTTACAAAAATGAAAAAAAAAGACAAAAAATTGAGGAAAACATGGCCGAAAAATGTAGAAAAAATGGACCAAAAAATGCTAATAATTTGACGAAAAAGTGACAAACTATTTACAAAAAATGACAAAAAATGGACAAAAATTTGACAAAAAAGTGAGAAAAATTTGACGAAAAGGATTGTGTGTGATGTGTTTGGATGCGAAACACCCAGATTTTCAGGACGCCGACACACCGTGCAGCTGGGGTCGTCACGCAGAGAGTTTTTCCGTTCGGGGACTTTCTGAGCTCGTGAATATTCATGCCGTGCTGTGGACAAAACAAGGATGAAAATGTGACAAAAAAGTGAGAAAACATTGACGAAAAATTGAGAAAAATTTGAGAAAAATGTGAGAAAAATGTGAGAAAAATGTGAGAAAAATTTGAGAAAAATGTGAGAAAAATGTGAGAAAAATGTGAGAAAAATGTGAGAAAAATGTGAGAAAAATGTGAGAAAAATTTGAGAAAAATTTGAGAAAAATTTGAGAAAAATTTGACGAAAAATGTAGAAAAAATGGACGAAAAAGTGACAAAAAATGTACAAAAATTGACAAAAAAAGTGAGAAAAATTTTATGAAAAATTGACAAAAAATGGACGAAAAAGCGACAAAAAATTTACAAAAATGAAAAAAAAAGACAAAAAATTGAGGAAAACATGGCCGAAAAATGTAGAAAAAATGGACCAAAAAATGCTAATAATTTGACGAAAAAGTGACAAACTATATACAAAAAATGACAAAAAATGGACAAAAATTTGACAAAAAAGTGAGAAAAATTTGACGAAAAGGATTGTGTGTGATGTGTTTGGATGCGAAACACCCAGATTTTCAGGACGCCGACACACCGTGCAGCTGCGGTCGTCACGCAGAGAGTTTTTCCGTTCGGGGACTTTCTGAGCTTGTGAATATTCATGCCGTGCTGTGGACAAAACAAGGATGAAAATGTGACAAAAAAGTGAGAAAACATTGACGAAAAATTGAGAAAAATGTGAGAAAAATGTGAGAAAAATGTGAGAAAAATGTGAGAAAAATGTGAGAAAAATGTGAGAAAAATGTGAGAAAAAATTGAGAAAAATGTGAGAAAAAATTGAGAAAAATTTGAGAAAAAATTGAGAAAAAATTGAGAAAAAATGTAGAAAAAATGGACGAAAAAGTGACAAAAAATGTACAAAAATTGACAAAAAAAGTGAGAAAAATTTTATGAAAAATTGACAAAAAATGGACGAAAAAGCGACAAAAAATTTACAAAAACGAAAAAAAAGGACAAAAAATTGAGGAAAAAATGGACGAAAAATGTAGAAAAAATGGACCAAAAAATGCTAATAATTTGACGAAAAAGTGACAAACTATTTACAAAAAATGGCAAAAAATGGACAAAAATTTGACAAAAAAGTGAGAAAAATTTGACGAAAAGGATTGTGTGTGATGTGTTCGGATGCGAAACACCCAGATTTTCAGGACGCCGACACACCGTGCAAGCTGGGGTCGTCACGCAGAGAGTTTTCCGTTCGGGGACTTTCTGAGCTCGTGAATATTCATGCCATGCTGTGGACAAAACAAGGATGAAAATGTGACAAAAAAGTGAGAAAACATTGACGAAAAATTGAGAAAAATGTGAGAAAAATGTGAGAAAAATGTGAGAAAAATGTGAGAATAATGTGAGAAAAATGTGAGAAAAATGTGAGAAAAATGTGAGAAAAATTTGAGAAAAATTTGAGAAAAATGTGAGAAAAATTTGAGAAAAATTTGAGAAAAATGTGAGAAAAAATGGACGAAAAATGTAGAAAAATGTACAAAAATTGACAAAAAAAGTGAGAAAAATTTTATGAAAAATTGACAAAAAATGGACGAAAAAGCGACAAAAAATTTACAAAAATGAAAAAAAAAGACAAAAAATTGAGGAAAAAATGGACGAAAAATGTAGAAAAAATGGACCAAAAAATGCTAATAATTTGACGAAAAAGTGACAAACTATTTACAAAAAATGACAAAAAATGGACAAAAATTTGACAAAAAAGTGGTAAAATTTGACGAAAAGGATTGTGTGTGATGTGTTTGGATGCGAAACACCCAGATTTTCAGGACGCCGCCACACCGTGCAGCTGGGGTCGTCACGCAGAGAGTTTTCCGTTCGGGGACTTTCTGAGCTCGTGAATATTCATGCCGTGCTGCGGACAAAACAAGGATGAAAATGTGACAAAAAAGTGAGAAAACATTGACGAAAAATTGAGAAAAATGTGAGAAAAATGTGAGAAAAATGTGAGAAAAATTTGACGAAAAATGTAGAAAAAATGGACGAAAAATGTAGAAAAAATGTACAAAAATTGACAAAAAAAAGTGAGAAAAATTTTATGAAAAATTTACAAAAAATGGACGAAAAAGCGACAAAAAATTTACAAAAATGAAAAAAAATGGACGAAAAAATGGACGAAAAATGTAGAAAAAATGGACCAAAAAAATGCTAATAATTTGACGAAAAAGTGACAAACTATTTACAAAAAATGACAAAAAATGGACAAAAATTTGACAAAAAAGTGAGAAAAATTTGACGAAAAGGATTGTGTGTGATGTGTTTGGATGCGAAACACCCAGATTTTCAGGACGCCGACACACCGTGCAGCTGCGGTCGTCACGCAGAGAGTTTTTCCGTTCAGGGACTTTCTGAGCTCGTGAATATTCATGCCGTGCTGTGGACAAAACAAGGATGAAAATGTGACAAAAAAGTGAGAAAACATTGACGAAAAATTGAGAAAAATGTGAGAAAAATGTGAGAAAAATGTGAGGAAAATGTGAGAAAAATGTGAGAAAAATGTGAGAAAAATGTGAGAAAAATGTGAGAAAAATTTGACGAAAAAATGGACGAAAAAGTGACAAAAAATGTACAAAAATTGACAAAAAAAGTGAGAAAAATTTTATGAAAAATTGACAAAAATTGGACGAAAAAGCGACAAAAAATTTACAAAAATGAAAAAAAAAGACAAAAAATTGAGGAAAAAATGGACGAAAAAATGGACCAAAAAATGCTAATAATTTGACGAAAAAGTGACAAACTATTTACAAAAAATGACAAAAAATGGACAAAAATTTGACAAAAAAGTGAGAAAAATTTGACGAAAAGGATTGTGTGTGATGTGTTTGGATGCGAAACACCCAGATTTCAGGACGCCGACACAAAAATGTGAGAAAAATGTGAGAAAAATGTGAGAAAAATGTGAGAAAAATTTGAGAAAAATTTGACGAAAAATGTAGAAAAAATGGACGAAAAAGTGACAAAAAATGTACAAAAATTGACAAAAAAAGTGAGAAAAATTTTATGAAAAATCGACAAAAAATGGACGAAAAAGCGACAAAAAATTTACAAAAATGGAAAAAAAAGGACAAAAAATTGAGAAAAAATGGACAAAAGTGATAAGAATTTGACCAAAAAATTTACAAAAAATGACAAAAAATTGACAAAAAAAGTGAGAAAAATTGTATGAAAAATTGCGAAAAAATGGACGAAAAAGCGACAAAAAATTTACAAAAATGAAAAAAAAAAAGACAAAAAATTGAGAAAAAATGGACGAAAAGTGATAAGAATTTGACAAAAAAATGCTAATAATTTGACGAAAAAGTGACAAACTATTTACAAAAAATGACAAAAAATGGACAAAAATTTGACAAAAAAGTGAGAAAAATTTGACGAAAAGGATTGTGTGTGATGTGTTTCGACACACCGTGCAGCTGCGGTCGTCACGCAGAGAGTTTTTCCGTTCGGGGACTTTCTGAGCTCGTGAATATTCATGCCGTGCTGTGGACTCCGAGACAAGTTTGCAATTAGCTCGACTAACTTTTCAGTGTACTCGCTAATTCAGTGCTGATTGATGCTGTAATTCCTTTTTTCGTGTGAGTTATTTGAACCGCCGGTAATGCGGCTCGTGATTGCGTACGAGAAAAACAACTACAGCGCGGGAGGAAGAATGTGAAGTGATTTGGTTTGCAATGAAGGAAGAAGCAGAAATTAAATGGTCTTAGAATGTGCTTTAGAATCAGCAGGAGGACAAGACAATGAAACCCTCAAACCCTATGATGGGAGGCAGAGGGGGGGAAGGGGAGAGTTCATCTTCTTCATCTTCAGAGGGGGTATTCTGCTTTTTTCAGCCCCATAGCACCAGGCTATATCACACTACAATGATGACAAACCTTCTGTTGGTCTGTAAATGCAGTAAATTAGAATAACTGCATTGTATAAAATGTCTCTCTTAAGGCGAGACACTGCAGGTGAATAGGGAAAAAAAACTAAATGTAGAGATGTCAATTTGAAACTTTTGCTGAACATCACAGATATAAATATGAGAAAAAAATGTATTGCATTTTTTCTGTCATTTTGTGTTTTCACAAAAAAATAAGGCATTTTGAGCATTAAAATTGCCAAAATTGCCAATATTTTGGGAAATCAAAATAATGAATTGAGCCAGATTAAATGTTATGGTTTTATTTTATTGACATATTAGTAACTCAGATTTTTTTTCAATAAACTAATCATCAGTGAAAAAATCTGTAAAAACTCAAATTCCGCCTGTTTTTTTGGTTTCAAAGCTGAATAAATCAGGCTAGGAATTAGATATTAAAAAATCCCTCTGAAAAAACCTTCTAAATCTTGTTAGGCCTCAGACTGTAAAAAATGACAAAAAATGACAAAAAAATGACAAAAAAATGACAAAAAATTGACAAAAAAAGACAAAAAAACGACAAAAAAAGACAAAAAAATTGACAAAAAATGACAAAAAAATGACAAAAAATGACAAAAAATGACAACAAAAAATGACAAAAAATGACAAAAAATTGACAAAAAATGACAAAAAAATTACAAAAAATTACAAAAAATTACAAAAAAATTACAAAAAAATTACAAAAAAATTACCAAAAAATTACAAAAATTACAAAAAATGACAAAAAAAGACAAAAAAATGACAAAAAATGACAAAAAATGACCAAAAAATGACAAAAAAAATGACAAAAATGTGACGAAAAAATGACAAAAAATTGACAAAAAATTGGACAAAAAAATGACAAAAAATGACAAAAATGTGACAAAATATGACAAAAAATGTGACAAAAAAATGACAAAAAACCTTCAGAATGTTGTTGTGTCTCAGGCTGTAAAGTGTGGAGTCTGTGGGAGCTTCTATAAGGGCTCAGGCTCTGCCCGAGTGCGGCTTCTCTCATTCAGAGAAAACCAGCCCTGAAGTTTTGTAGCGAGTGCGCATGCTCGGCCCGTTCTTCCACTTTTCCGCTCCAGCGTCTCGTAGGAGGAAAAACACCATATTTGGGTGAAAGCGTCATCACGGGGCCCCTTAGCAGGACACGTGGATGTCAAATCTGTCAATATTTATGAATGAAAACCCGCGGGAAAGACGGCCTTTCTACTTCCGGGTCGCCCCCACCTCGCAGACAAAACATCATCAAATAAACATCATCATTTTTATATCTGACATGAAAACTAAGATGTAAAGGGAGGAAAATAGATACAAATCTCCACTTCCACCACTGCGGGAAACATCAATACTTTCACCTAAAATGTCTCTCTCAAAATGGCTGTAGTGAATGTCTTGAAATAGGCCTCTGTCTCTTTAAGAACCTCTGAGCCTTTAGACACGCCCCCTCCACACGCTGTCTGTGGCATCAGTGGGGAGGGGGTTCTGCTGAGGAGCAGTGGTTGGTTACTCGGCTGGTGACCAAAGCTCGGAGGCGTCTCCAGGAGGTGGGGGCGTTCCTAGGAGGACTCAGGCAAACCTATCCCTAAAATGGCCGCCATCAGAGTTTTTACAGATTACTCAGAAATACGTGAATGTGCCAAGGCAACACTTCAGCCATGTTTTTAATGAGGGAGTGACAGAATAACATGATGGAAAGCTTGAAAAAGTACATTTTGCATAACACCCCCCCTTTAAGGAGTAAGTAAGTGCTTTATTTGTCATTGTGCAGTGAAATTGCGTTCATTGTCCGGTTCACTATGTTCAGATTTCCACTTTTATGGGATTTTCGTAGAGAGTTTGAAAACCAGGGCTGCTCGATTATAGAAAAAATAATAATCACGATTATTTTAGTAATACTTGAAATCACGATTATTCAAACGCCTTAAAAAAAATCTTTATTTTATTTATTTTTTATTATTTTTAAACATCTCCTCCTGGAGCCGCCACCTTAACGTGGTGGAGGGTTTGAGCCCGAATGATCCTGGAGCTCTGATGTCGGGGCTTCGTGCCTCTGTAGGGTCTTCCAGGGCAAACAGGTCCTATAGGTGACGGGTCAGACAAAGAGCGGGTCAGAAGCCCCTTATGAGAGACCGACAGGCCCGATTAATCGTGAGGCCGTCCATCTGTGGAGCCACCACCTGCAGGAGGCGCCATAGGGGCTGGTGCCCCCCTGGTACTCCAACAGCTGCCCCCACGACCCTGAAACAGAAAAGTGGAAGAAAATGGATGGATGGATTATTAAACATTTTTACACAACATCTTTTTTGGATAATAAAAAAAAAATTAAATATGCTCCTGTTTCTAAACTAATCCTCTATTGCAGTGGTTCTCAACCTGGGGGTCGGAACCTCGAAGGGGGTCGCGAGACAAATTTGGGGGGGTCGCCAGATCATTTAGATAAAATATAAATCTTTTTTTTATTGTAGCATGTGTGTGCTATTTTACCAGAGTGCCATTATTTGTTCGTAGTTTGATTAATTTTATTTCAGACATTTTTTCTTTGTTCTTTAAGAATTATGTCGGCTAATGTTCCTATTTCTCACGGTGTGACCCGGGCGGGGGGTCACGAACCCCTTTACCTGTTATAATGGGGGTCGCGGCTCCAAAAGGTTGAGAACCAGTGCTCTATTGAGATATAGACCTGCCCCCTGCTGGCCAGCCCTCACACCTGTCCAACAGAGCGGCGCGGCCTGATGACATCATCACACAGCGCTGATGTTTTTATGTCAAACCAAAGTATTCTGTCCCTCTGGTTTTTGATATTCTATAGGTTTTATTTCTGATGCATTTCTTCGTTTGCCCACAAGGTGTCGGTATTATCCCTTAGTTTTCGGGGGTCTTCTTCGTTTATTGTGTGTGCGCTACACTGCCCCCGGTGGTCTTTTATTGTAAGCAGCAGGCATAAAGTAGTGTGAGAAAAATGTCCGAAGCTGTTGACATCCTACAGTCTCCTACATCTTTGGGAAGCTATACATGCCATAATCTGTAAGTAACAATGTGTAACTTCGTTTTTCTTATGTTGTGTTACGTTTTTGGCTACTTATAAGGTTATTTTAACTAACAAGAAAACACGTTTTTGTATTAGGCAAGCTTTGTTGCTAGCTTTCTTTCTTAGGTTACACAATAATTGTAACTGTATTTTTGTTGCTGTATTTACAGTTTTACAAAGCCAAAATGAGAGGAAAACTGGTCTTCAGTAAAGAACCTCAGAAGAAACACTGTGTCCTGTTGTTCCTGGAGCCATCTTCTCCTAGGCTATGTTTAAGCTCGCTGCATAGGTTGAGTAACCTCACGCTCAACTGAGGGCAGAAGAGTAAAAAGATTATCTACCTATCAAGCAACCAAGATGTCTCAGCATGAAGCTACACCACCTATCTCCCAGGTGGTCCAGCCGGAGTGCCACTCACGTTCTTCACGCCATTCGTCGTGCTGCAGTCAAGCTGCGGCACGAGCCCGAGCAGACGCAGAAGCCGCCCGCACAAGAGCACAGTACGCCAAACGCCAGATCGATATGGAGATTGAGAAGGCACGCATCGAGGCAACACTAAACGCTCTGAAGAAGGAGGGTGAGGCTGAAGCAGCGCTTGCTGCAGCTAATGTCCTGGAAGCGGCAGCTGACGAGGAGCACCACGCCATCGACCTCACTAAGCACGGCATCTCCCCCAAGACGCCTCCTTCCGTCAGACGTGCTCAAGACTATGTGAATGCTCACTTCAACCACAGTTTGCGAGTTAACGAAGAAGAAAAGCCTGACGCAGAACAACTGGTCTGTCATTACGACTCTCACCATCAACAACAGAGCAAAACTCCAGTTGCTTCCTTTGCGGGTGAGAATCCCACTGATTGTGTAGACAGGAAGCAGTCAAAGTCCCCTCCTACACACATAAAATTGGACATGTCACCCCAGCCCAGACGTTCAGTGACTCCACAGACTGAACTGTCAGACCTAGCAACCTACCTAGCACGCCGCGATCTGCTGACGGCAGGATTCAAGGTTTTCGACAACCGTCCTGAGTCTTACTTGTCCTGGAAGTCTATCTTCTGCAACGCCATAGAAGGCCTCAACCTCAGGCCCGACGAAGAGCTCGACCTCCTCACCAAGTGGCTCGGCGGGGAGTCACTTCAACACGCTCTGAGGATCAGGGCAGTCCATGTGAACAACCCACAAGCAGGCCTCCAACGTTTGTGGCAGCGTCTAGACAAGAGTTATGGCTCTCCAGAGGTAGTCGAAGCGTCACTTTTCCAACGTTTACAGACTTTTCCAAAGATATCCAATAAAGACGCTCGCCTACTACAGGAGCTTGCAGATCTTCTGCTAGAGTTACAGTATGCACAAAGCGAAAGTTATCTGCCAGGCCTTAGCTTTCTTGACACCCCAAGGGGGATAAACCCGATAGTTGAAAAGCTCCCTTACGGACTCCAGGAGTCATGGGTGAAACAAGGGACAAAATACAAAAGAGACAATGGTGCAGTTTACCCACCTTTCTCATATTTTGTTCAGTTTGTAAATGACTATGCTGAAATGAAAACAGATCCTAGCTTTATGTTACAAAGTTCAAACATAGTAGCTCCAAGAGTCGACAAGCCACTGGTAAAACCAACCAAATACAGGATTCCGGTTGAAGTGAACAAAACCGAAATCAGTCAAACAAACGGCACATCTCAAACATCTGTTCTCAATCCGGACAAGCAATGTCCTATTCACCACAAGCCCCATTCACTCACTAAATGCAGGGGATTTAGGTCAAAAACACTGGACGAAAGAAAAGGTATTCTCAAAGAACACGCTATTTGTTATAAGTGTTGTTCTTCCACAAGTCACAGAGCCAAAGATTGCAAAGCCATTGTCCAATGCTCAGAATGTAATAGTGATGCGCACGTGTCTGCCATGCACGCTGGTCCACCCCCATGGACACCTAAAGATACTACCCCTCTGCCTCAGAGTCACGGCGGGGAGTCCGATTCCACAAGCCCTGTAACCACAAGCAGTTGTACAAAAGTGTGTGGCCAAGGCCTAAAAGGTAAATCCTGCTCTAAGATTTGCTTAGTCAACGTGTATCCCCGCACATCCCCTGAAGAGAAAAGGAGGATGTACGCCATGTTAGACGATCAAAGCAATTCATCCTTAGCCAGGTCTGCCTTCTTTGACATGTTTAATGTGAAAGGTACCGTATTCGCATACACCATGAAAACATGCGCTGGTTTATCAGAGACTGGAGGACGCAGAGCTAGCGACTTTGTTATTGAGGATGTGAATGGAAAAGTGTCCATGTTGCTGCCCATACTAACAGAATGTGATCAGATTCCAGATAACAGGGATGAGATTCCCACCCCTGAGGCTGCGTCGGCTCACCCTCATCTACAGGCAATTGCTTCGGAGATTCCTCCTCTGGACCCATCAGCAGACATTCTTCTCCTCTTGGGCAGAGACATCATCCAGGCTCACAAGGTCCGCAGTCAGGTGAATGGTCCAAACAGTGCGCCTTATGCTCAACACCTTGATTTGGGATGGGTAGTTATAGGGGATGTCTGCCTCTCAGGTGCTCACAAATCCACTGTGAACTCTTTTAAGACAAACATTCTTACCAATGGGCGCCCTACCTTCCTCACCCCCTGTGAAAACAACATCTATATCAAAGACAAATACACAGAAAGCTGCCCTACACTTGGAAAGACACAAGCTGAATTGGGCAGACACATTTTCCAGCAAACAGCAGATGATGACAAAATGGCACTCTCAGCAGAAGATGCTTTGTTCTTGGACATTATGCACAAAGACTTTGCAAAAGATGATGAGAATAATTGGATAGCTCCGCTCCCATTCCGCACCCCCAGACAGCGTTTGCCCAACAACAGGGACCAGGCCCTCAGTCGTTTAATGTCGCTCCGCAAAACGCTAAAAAGGAAACCTGAAATGAGGGAGCATTATGTTGAGTTTTTGGATAAAATCTTCCATAAGGGCCACGCTGAACCAGCTCCTGCTCTCACTCCAGACCAAGAATGCTGGTATCTCCCTAGTTTTGGAGTTTACCACCCTCAAAAGCCAGGAAAAATTAGGGTAGTCTTTGATTCGAGTGCACAATGCAACAATGTTTCTCTCAATGATGTGCTACTAAAAGGGCCAGATCTCAATAACACTCTTGTGGGAGTTCTGATGCGTTTCAGGTCTGACCCATATGCAGCCATGGCAGACGTGGAGCAAATGTTTCACAACTTTCTGGTCAGAGAGGACCACCGCAATTATCTTCGCTTCTTGTGGTTCAAAAACCATGATCTGGACGGAGAAGTGCAGGAATTCAGGATGCGAGTACACGTATTTGGGAACTGCCCCTCCCCATCAGTGGCTATCTATGGACTGAAACGGTCTGCAATGGAGGGAGAAAGGGAATACGGCAGTGATGCAAGAGAGTTCATTGAACGTCACTTTTATGTAGATGATGGACTAAAATCATTCTCTTCCACAGATGAGGCCATTAATGTTCTCTGTAGGGCTCAGAAGATGCTGGCTCAGTGCAACATACGCTTGCATAAAATCTCATCCAACTGTCCTATCATCACAAGTGCCTTTCCAAGTGAGGACCTTGCAACGGACATGCAGGGCCTTGACCTCGGGCAGACTTCCCCACCCATGCAGCGCAGCTTAGGCCTGGGCTGGGACCTGTCCACAGACCTGTTCAAGTTTCAGGTAACAGTCAATGATAAGCCCTTCACTAAACGGGGAGTACTGTCAGTCATTAATAGTGTGTACGACCCGCTTGGCTTTGCTGTCCCAGTCATTGTAGAAGGCAGGGCCATACTGAGAGACATTTCCACTAACATTTGTGAATGGGACACCGAACTGCCTAAAGACAAATTACAACAGTGGCAACAATGGAAAGGCTCCCTCAAACATCTACAACAACTTGAAATCCCCAGAATGTACACATCAATACCACTGTCTGCAGCACCAATTAAGGGGATCCATGTCTTTTGTGATGCCTCCACTAAGGCAGTGGGCGCTGTTGCTTACCTCAAACTCACAGATGGGGATGGACATAGTGAAGTAGGATTCATTCTCGGCAAAGCACGGCTCGCCCCTAAACCAGACATCACCATACCCAGACTTGAACTCTGCGGAGCAGTCCTGGCTGTTGAGGTGGCCGAGTTAGTCCTGGAGGAGTTAGACATCTCAGTTGAACAGGTGAGCTTCTACACAGACTCTAAAGTAGTGCTCGGTTACATCTTTAACAAAAAGAGACGCTTTCATGTTTATGTGCACAACAGAGTGGAACGTATTAGGCGCTCTACACAAGCTCACCAGTGGCATTACGTGCCCACTCACTTAAATCCTGCCGATCATGCCACACGGGCATTACCTGCTGAGCAGCTCTCTAACTCCACATGGCTCAGTGGACCCACGTTCCTTACCAAATCAGAAAAAGGGCAAGCACAGGCAGAGTCGTTTGATCTTGTAGACCCAGACACTGACAATGAACTGCGACCTGAAGTCACTACTTGTGCCACCATTCTCTCAAAGGATAAACTCAATAGTGCCAGATTTGAAAAGTTTTCAAGTTGGAATGTACTACTTAAAGCTATGACCAAACTCCAACACATTGCTCAGTCATTTAAGCAGAACACAGAGAGCTCCTGTCATGGCTGGCACAACTGTAATGAACATTTAACTGAAAAGCAACTCAATCAAGCTCAGACCACTATCATTCACACCGTTCAAAGAGAAGTCTATGCAGAGGACATAAGACAAGTTGAAAAAGGTGCACCTCTAAAAAACTCATGCCCACTTAGCAAACTGAACCCATTTATCGATACTAATGGAATCCTCAGAGTGGGTGGGAGACTAAAACGAGCACAGTTGACATCAGATGAAACAAATCCCATACTCATCCCTGGAAAGCACCACATTGCCCAACTCATCATAAGGCACTTCCACATGAAAGTATGCCACCAGGGAAGACATTTTACTGAAGGGGCAGTCAGAGCTGCAGGTTTTTGGATTGTGGGAGGTAAAAGAACAATAAGCAGAGTGATATTCAACTGTGTCACATGCCGCAAACTAAGGGGCAGACAACAGGAGCAGATCATGGCTGAGCTACCAGAAGATAGGCTGTCCACAGACCCTCCTTTCACACATGTAGGCCTTGATGTGTTCGGTCCCTGGCCTGTCACAGTCAGAAAAACACGTGGTGGGCAATCAGATGCAAAACGATGGGCAGTCATATTTACATGTATGAGCACACGCGCCATTCACATTGAAATTATAGAATCAATGGACACGTCGTCGTTCATCAACGCACTGCGTCGTTTCTTCGCCATTAGGGGTGCAGTCAAACTTCTTAGATCTGATTGTGGGACAAATTTTGTGAGTGCCTGCAAAGAGCTGCAAATAGACAAACAAGGCTGTAACAACAGCAAACTACACAGCTTTCTCAAAGACTCTGGCTGCAAATGGCATTTTAACCCCCCACATGCGTCACATATGGCTGGCTCCTGGGAGCGCATGATTGGGGTCACACGCAAAATCCTTGACGCAATGCTTTTAGAACATAGAAATGCAAAACTTACTCATGAGATATTAGTGACATTAATGGCTGAAGTCACTGCAATAGTAAATGCTCGACCACTGACAGCAGTTTCTACAGATCCGGAAAATCCTGTCATTCTTACCCCTGCCATGTTGCTCACGCAAAAAGTTGCGACCCCGCCAGTCCCACCGGGCCAGTTTGAAAGCAGTGATCTTTTCAGAGCTCAATGGAAACGTGTACAATACCTCTCCGAAGTCTTCTGGAGCCGATGGAAAAAAGAATACATCTCAGGACTTCAGAACCGACGCAAATGGAAAACAGTAAAACCAAATCTACAAACCGGAGATGTTGTTCTGCTAAAGGAGACACTTGAACATAGGAACAACTGGCCACTTGGACTCATCACCAAAACGTTCCCAAGTGCGGACGGACTTGTCAGGAAAATAGAGGTGAAGATTTTCCGCAAGGGTGAACTCAGAGTCTACACCAGACCTATTAGTGAGGTTGTGTTGTTGGTATCTAAGGACAGTACTTAAAATCCAGTACTTTGTTTTCGTTGCCTTTATCTGTATTTACATGTTTGATATGGGTGACATTCTACCAATGTCAGGCGGGGAGTATTCTGTCCCTCTGGTTTTTGATATTCTATAGGTTTTATTTCTGATGCATTTCTTCGTTTGCCCACAAGGTGTCGGTATTATCCCTTAGTTTTCGGGGGTCTTCTTCGTTTATTGTGTGTGCGCTACACTGCCCCCGGTGGTCTTTTATTGTAAGCAGCAGGCATAAAGTAGTGTGAGAAAAATGTCCGAAGCTGTTGACATCCTACAGTCTCCTACATCTTTGGGAAGCTATACATGCCATAATCTGTAAGTAACAATGTGTAACTTCGTTTTTCTTATGTTGTGTTACGTTTTTGGCTACTTATAAGGTTATTTTAACTAACAAGAAAACACGTTTTTGTATTAGGCAAGCTTTGTTGCTAGCTTTCTTTCTTAGGTTACACAATAATTGTAACTGTATTTTTGTTGCTGTATTTACAGTTTTACAAAGCCAAAATGAGAGGAAAACTGGTCTTCAGTAAAGAACCTCAGAAGAAACACTGTGTCCTGTTGTTCCTGGAGCCATCTTCTCCTAGGCTATGTTTAAGCTCGCTGCATAGGTTGAGTAACCTCACGCTCAACTGAGGGCAGAAGACAAAGCCTGAGCCTTTAGTGAAATGCGAAGGGAACAGAAACAATCATCACAGCAGCATGAAGTAATCAGAGTTTGTTTGAGCTCCGGTGATCTGCTCCTGAAGAAGAGTTTTAGACTTTTCTACTAAACAAAACCAGTGTCTGAGCAAAGTCATCGAGGCTTCTGAAACAGCTGTTCTCCTTCAGCACAAGGTGAGCTCTGAACAAAGGCGTTTTCTCAAGAGTTAGGTATAAAAATGTACCAGTATGATATTAATAAGAGTTCTATCAGGCTGCGCTGGGGTTTTTTTCTCGATTATGCTGTTTTTGTGATCGTCTAGTGTGGTGTCCTTCCTCTTCCTCCTGCGCAGCTCCCTCCGCTCCACAACAGTCTCTCCTCGTTTGTCCCTTTTTTGTTTCCTGTAGCCGCTCTTGTGACGCCCCCACTGTGCTGCAGCTGTGGGGGCTCTCGGCGCCTCTTCGGGGTTTCAGAAGAACACATCTGTAGGTCTTTGTTTATGTAAATTACTCTTGCGAGACATAACCTGGAATGTACTGTAGTGTGGCTTTATAAAACAAAATGGCAGCCACGCCCTCCCCGCCCCCGCCGCCACGTGCATCACAAACATCATGATCCATAATTCACGCTGCAGCGGCGCTTGATGTTGTTTGATGAGATGTGTGACCTGAGGCTGATGTTTCGAAAGCTTTGAAAACATATGGCGTTTCCGACAGAGTGCATTACATCACTCAGAACTGCTCGGATGTAAAGATCTCAGCGGCGGAACATTTACTCTGATATAATGGGCAATAAATCCCGATCCTGAAATAATAAACGTTCAAAAAGCTGCAACATTTCACTCCGTCCCCGGTGGACTTTTCACGCTAACAGTTTATGTCGAGTGTTCGGGTTTAAAGATGTTGGTTTTGTGTTTGTTACTGTTTCGTGGGCGGGAAAAGTCGTCGCACTCACGGAATGTTTGTGATTCGAGTGGTCGTGATGAGCAAACAGGCTGCATTTAAGGGAGCGCAATGTCCTATATAGTCATCTATGGAGTCGCCCATATATGGTCATGTTTGAAAAAAGGGGGAAAACAATTTGGAAAAAAATCTAAACTTTCTCTAATTATTCAAAAACTACTTTAACAAACGCTGAATTATGAATATAGTTTCTACTAAATAAAGATACAAAGACATGGAGAGGAGCAAAGTGGTTCAACAGCCCATAAATACATGAATAACGGAGAATGCTAACCTGATGCTACATGTTAGCATCGGGCTAATGCTAACGGTTAGCTAGCGCTTGCTACAACTGCTGTTTTTTTTTCACTTCTACTGAACAATCTGCTGTGAATAAACATCCATGCGATAGATACAGACGCATCTCGTCATAGAAGGGGGCGTGGCTTCGCCGAGGGGGAAAATAGAATCTTTAGAGAAACACGATGTTCACTCTTTTTAGCCATTTTCTGGTGGAATATGAACTTATTTATCACATAAATAAAGTCAGGTGTAAATCGGGCCCATGTGGATATTTTCTCACAGCAGATTGTTCAGTAGAAGTGAAAAAACGGCAGTTGTAGCAAGTGCTAGCTAACCGTTAGCATTGTCCATTATTCATGTATTTATGGGCTGTTGAACCACTTTGCTCCTCCCCATGTCTTTGTGTCTTTGTTTAGTAAAAACTATATTCATGATTCAGCGTTTGTTAAAGAAGTTTTTGAATAATTTAAGAAAGTTTAGATTTTTATTCAACTTGTTTTCTCCCTTAACTGTTTTCAAACATGACCAAATATGGGCGATTCCAGAGATGCCGTCTGTATCTATAGAATTTTTAGAGAAACACAATTTTTCCCTCTTTTTAGCCATTTTCTGGTGGAATATGAAGTTATTTATCACATAAATAAAGTCAGGTGTAAATCGGGCCCATGTGGATATTTTCTCACAGCAGATTGTTCAGTAGAAGTGAAAAAACTGCAGTCATAGCAAGCGCTAGCTAACCGTTAGCATTAGCCCAATGCTATTCCCCGTTTTTATGTATTTATGGGCTGTTGAACCACTTTGCTCCTCCCCATGTCTTTGTTTCTTTCTACTACTATATGTATTATTCAGCGTTTGTTAAAGTAGTTTTTGAATAATTAGAGAAAGTTTAGATTGTTTTCCCCCTTAACTGTTTTCAAACATGACCATATATGGGCGGTTCCAGAGATGCGTCTGTATCTATAGAGTCGTATTGACAGAGTTGGTCAGTAATGAAGTAAAGTCGCTGAACACATTGAGTGCCACGTTTTTTGGGGGATTTATCTGTAGAGTATCAACAATCCAGGCCGTTTTTCATGATATTTGTAGCACCAGAGTGTATGTGGTGCCACAAACACGTGGCTGCGTTATAACTACAGACACAGGCTATGGCTCGTTTGAAAGGTGAGACTCTCAGGTCTCTGTAGGTGATTAAAAACAGTCCCTGAGAAATCTAAGCTAAACACAGGCTAATTTTGATCAAAATCACAGACTTTTTTCTAGATTCTGAGATAACTCCTCCTCTCTCCTCTGTATGAACACTAACGTTAGAGGCAAATGTCGAAATATCTTCATTTCAAGTCAATTTTCAACGACCACACTGTTGGCATGTTTTGAAACACCGCGTGTGCATTTAAACAGCCTGGTTCTGGGATCGCTGCAGATCCAGGACCGCAGATTCACGGCCGTCTTGTATCGGACCCGTCCAGTCACCAAATCCGATCAATTCCATCCATCCATCCATTTTCTTCCGCTTTATCCGGGGCCGGGTCGCGGGGGCAGCAGTCTCAGCAGAGATGCCCAGACTTCCCGGTCCACACACACCTCCTCCAGCTGTTCTGGGGGGACCCCGAGGCGACACCAGGCCAGCTCGGAGACATAGTCCCACCACCGTGTCCTGGGCCTTCCACGAGGCCTTGTCCCACTAGGACATGCCTGGAACACCTCCCGCGGGAGGCGACCAGGAGGCATCCGGAACAGATGCCCGAGCCACCTCAGCTGCTCCTTTCGACGTGAAGGAGCAGCGACTACTCCGAGCTCCTCCCGGGTAACTGAGCTCCTCCCCCCCAGACACCCTGCGAAGGAAACTCATTTCGGCCGCTTGTATTCGCGATCTTGTCCTTTTGGTCATGACCCAAATCTCATGACCATAGGTGAGGGCGGGAACGTAGATCGATCGGTAAATCGAGAGCTTTGCCTCAGACTCAGCTCCCTCTTCACCACGACAGACCGATACAGCGACCGCATCACTGCTGACGCTGCACCGATCCGTCTATCGATCTCACGCTCCATCCGTCCCTCACTCGTGAACAAGACCCCGAGATACTTGAACTCCTCCACTTGAGGTAAGGACTCCCCACCGACCTGTAGAGGGGAAGCCCCCTTTTCATCAATTCCGATACTCTAAAAAAGCCTGATCGGCTACCGATACCGACACTGAATATCGGATCGGTACATCCCTACCGGAAACCTCTCCCATACTTCTCACGAAGCCTCAGAACAAGGAAGGCCAGGACGAGTGAGAGTGTATTTGTGAGTGAGAGACAACGGGTGGAGATGAGCCCATTGCTACAGCGGGGCGTTTTTACATGCACGTGTCCCATGTGTGTCCACTAACTCATTGACTGCCAATGACTTCCATAGACGTCAATTCGGTTTTTCAATGGGAACAGCTGCAGCAAGGCCTTGAGCGTGTCTGGTGTTAAAATCTTAGTTGTGCTGCCTAATGCTGCCACCTAATGACTCAGTAAAAGAACTACAAGTTATTTCATGGAGTCACCAGGTGGCAGCATTGCTCTTTCGTTTTCTCCGCTTTTTGGTCAGAAAACTGCATTTTGGGGGATTTCACCTATGTTCTACGGACGATTACTAAAGAATGGAAAGAGGTACAAACAAACTTTTTTTTTAGATGAAAGAAGAGAGTCTCATCTTTCTTTTGGTGGGTTTCGTGTTGACATAGGCCTCGACCAAAATGTTCTATGGGTCTTGAAAAAGTAAAAATCCTGAAAAACCTCTGGCAGTGGGAGCTCTCTGATTTGAAAATGCCTGGCAGTCAATGAGTTAACATGCACCGTCCCAACCAAATAAACCAATAATATAAGCAACATTTAAACACCTCACCCTTATCGAGCATGTTTAATTCCAAGTCCTCGCTCCGGTTTGGCTCGGGGAACTCCTGAAATTGGCTTTCTCCTACAGACTGCTCGAAATACACGCGGGAATGAACTGGATCTGTGACGCTAATGTGAAGTGTCAGGTTCCTGCTCGCCTTGGCCTCGTGTGCGTGTGGACGTGGACGTACCAACTGGAAAATTACAGAATTACAGCGGCTTTATGCCCTCCATTTCCGGGTGACAAACTGAGGGACACAAATCCCTGAGCCGAGCACACTGGTCACCGCGGCCGCCGTCTCTGAGCTCCAGTTATTTTAGGTTTCACGCATTTTTGGCAATTTGTACGAATCCCCTGCAGAAATGTCGGATAATGTGGACATCGATGATATTTCCTGGTTTGGGGAAATCGTATCTAGACAGTGCTCTCTTTTCCTTGACATGTTCGCAGCCATTTCAGTTTTACCTTTTGTTTCTCATTCCTGGCATAGACGTGGCTTTTCTGTGTCTGCGTTGGTTTCCGCCATGTTTCCACTTCCTCTAAAACAGACAATGGGATCCCTGAAGGGCCAGAACGGTGAGACTTTCCTGGTTAAATAAAGGTCACATCAAAAATCAAAGCTTTCCTCCTGTTTCCCTTATAAACATGTACAATAGGGTCTGCCCATGGGGGTCGGGGCGCCGCTGAAAAGGATTCTCAGTGGGACTTTCCTGGTTTTATGAGGATAAAATAAAAAGGTTTCTTCTGAGTGCTCAATTTCCCCCCTATACTGAGGACATAGGGAGAGAAAAGTAAACAATGAAGCCCCTCCTTTGGATCCGATTGGGCCGTTCACAGGAAAGCTCGTCTTATTGGTCCAAGTGATGGCACGGAGGATTCTGATTAGTTGAGATCAGCAAAGGGAGGGAAAAAATATAACTGTATGCAACTTGTGTGAAGTTAGCCCCGCCCATAGTGTCCGATTCGCTTCAAAATGGCGTCATTCGTTTGTGCTTCGTTTGTGCTTCGTTTGTGCTTCGTTTGTGCTTCGTTTGTGCACATAAAATGAGCGTTTGTGCTCACTTTGTTTTTGAGATATTGATCATTGATTGGTAACTGATCAGCCCCCCCATAGTGTCCGATTCACTCCAAACTAATGTCAATGTTTAGCTCTTCGTTTGTTTGGTAATTTGTTCAGGTCTTGGTCTTGGTCTTGTTTGGGTCTTGGTCTTTGCTTAGTTTTAGTCTGGGTTGTGGTTCGGGCCTTGGTTCGGGTCTTGGAAAAGTTTAAAACTGCTGAAAATCAGGAAAAAGACGGAAGTTTAAGTAAGGGATAATGTATAGAACGCTGGTCATTATCGGTAAAATAAGCACCGACAGGACAAACCGGTCTTGTTTCGCCCTGAAGGTGCTTATTTTCCCGATAATGACCAGCGTTCTATACATTATCCCGCTTATTATTCGGCCATTTGCAACTGAACATAAACTTCGTACACTTTTCTGAAGGTCGAAAGGTTTATTTAATGACTTCCGCGACAAATAGTTCCCAAAAGTTTGCACGTTGCTCGGCAACGTTTTGCTAGGCTAGAAGCAGCAAGGCTAGCAGCTAGCCTAGCTACTTAGCTGAAGGCGCAGTTGGAGGAATGGTGGTGAATCTCTGGGTAAGTTGAAAGTCAGACTCACGATAACTTCACGAGCGATTCCCCGACTTCTCTCTCAGTGACGGGACAGATAGTGTCGCCAACTCAGACGTCCTTTATCAGGAAATAATGACCGGGAGAACGTTGGGAAATCCCATTCAAATCAACGGAGCTTCTACTTACGTTGTGAAGAGCCGTATGACCATCATTGACCAAGATGGCGCCAGTGTGTGTAGCCGGCTGCCTATCTGTCCGAGCACTGATTGTATTTTTGCTACTTTTGTCTGTTGTCATCTTGGATGTCAACTGTCAGCTGGTGTATGATCGCCAAACCTTACTTGATTTGCGACCACCGCTCAATTATTTGGTGAATTTTGACTGCAATGAAGGGGGTAACAGCAGGTCTTGCCCCCCTCTTCTTTCTGGTGTACCGACTCACCTGCTCGTGCCACCGGCTCCACCTCTACGCCGAGCGCGCAGACACCGTGGGAAACGCAGTGGAAAGCTGGTTAAGCTGAAGACCCGTCTCAGAACCTCTCCCTCTGCATTTCTTGGATTTACTGATTCGTCACATCGCCGTACTGTTCCCTGGCGCTTTCTGGATCCCATCGCCTCCAGCCTTGTTCCAGTGGTCGGCTTGGACGGGAGTCTGCGGCCGAATCGTCATCCCCCATTTCGCCTCTCCTTCCGCGGCGTGAATCTCCACAACTTGCAACCCGTGGAGCGGGCTCCCGCCGCGGCTCCGCTTCCTGCTCCAGCCAGGATAGCACTCGTGAACGCTAGATCGCTAGCCAATAAAACCTTCATTCTAAAGGACTTCTTTACGTCGAACGAGTTGGATTTCTTATGCGTCACCGAGACCTGGATTCCTGTTGGTGAGTCTAGCGCTCTTCGTGAGCTCTTACCGTCTGACTGTAGCTATTTCAATTCCCCTAGATTGACGGGACGTGGGGGAGGCATAGCGACCGTCTTTCTAAACAAATATGTTTGTAGACAGCTCTCAATGACAGCTTACTCCAGCTTTGAGATGATCTTGTTTGAACTGGGCACAGTTTCGCCAATGGCGTGCGCTGTTATTTACAGGCCACCTAAATACAACAAAAACTTTTTGGGAGACTTTGCGGACTTCTTAGCCAGTCTTATGCCAAAATATGATCGTGTCCTGATCATGGGTGACTTTAATATCCACGTGTGTTGCACAGATATACAGTTAACGAAGGACTTTGTGAACCTGATTGATTCCTTTAGTCTTATACAGTCTGTCTCTGGCCCCACACAAGAGCGCGGGCACACACTTGATTTGGTTTTAACGCATGGGTTTACTGTCTCCAATTTAAGTGTTTGTGATGCAACGTTCTCTGACCACAGCCCTGTTGTTTTTGATCTCCCTCTATCTTGCCATTCGACCAAGGCCAATACTTTCACGAGACGTTGTCGTATTGTTAACTCCACCACTGCTGCTAAGTTCTCAGATGCATTTATTAAAATTGTGAATAATATGCCTGATTGTCCCATTGCTGATGTGGAGGCACTTTCGCAATGCTTTAATTCTACTTGTCAGTCTATTTTGGACTCTGTGGCTCCAGTGAAAATGAGGCGCTCCAAATCTTGTAATGAGCCTTGGCTAAATGATGTTACACGTGCGGCTAGAAGTGAATGTAGAAAAGCTGAACGCAGATGGAAAAAAGACAAACTTCAAGTGTCCTTCCAGATATTGAGAGAAAGTCTGCGCTCTTATCAGAAAGTTGTAAAAACAGCTAAAATGAGTCACTTTTCAGACATAATCATGTCAAACCGCAACAACCCTCGTGTGTTGTTCAAAACAATAAATAATGTCATCAATGCCCCTCAGTCAGCATGTGTTGAACCTACAGTGGAACTATGTGAGGAATTTTTGAACTTTTTTGTTACTAAAGTGGAGAGCACTAGGGCCCAAATTAGCCCTCCTTCACCTGATCCTTCTATGGTGGTCAGTTCCTCTGTGATTCTTGACCAATTTGAGCCTGTCACGTTGAATTTTTTGGAAGAAATTCTTCGCAGTATGAAGCCTTCTGGATCTCCAAATGATGTTATTCCGCCACGTTTGTTTAAAGAGATATTTTCTTCTGTGGCTCAACACGTGCTAGAAATTATAAATTGCAGCCTTTTAAGTGGAGTTGTACCGAAAGGTTTTAAGCATGCTGTGGTACAGCCGCTACTTAAAAAGCCTGGCTTAGACACATCTGACCTGTCAAATTTTAGACCCATCTCTAAGCTCCCACTTATTTCGAAAATGTTAGAAAAAGTGGTCTATTGCCAGCTGAAAGAGTTCCTAGATGATCATGACATTCTTGAGGTGTTCCAGTCCGGCTTTAAATCCAGACATAGCACTGAGACAGCCCTTCTAAGAGTTTTTAATGATGTCCTCGTAGCTACGGACTCTGGTCACAATGTCATTCTGGTCCTGCTGGACCTAACTGCAGCCTTTGACACTGTGGACCACCACATCCTCTTGTCGCGTCTGGAAAATTGTGTTGGCATTCGAGGCAGCGCGTTGGAATGGTTCAAGTCGTATCTTACTGATAGAAAGTTCTGTGTTCGTGTTGGATCGTCTGAGTCCTCTGCATCCAGTCTTACTTGTGGAGTGCCTCAGGGATCGATTCTTGGGCCTCTCCTTTTTTCATTGTATCTCCTCCCTCTTGGGTCAATATTTAAAAAATGTGGCATTGATTTCCACCTCTATGCGGACGACACACAAATTTACATGCCTCTAAAGAGAGATAATGCCTATAGTGCATGTCAGCTTTTAGATTGTATTGAGGAAATTAAGAAATGGATGTCTTTAAACTTCCTTCTCTTAAATGATAAAAAGACTGAGGTCATCGTGTTTGGGCCGAGTCGAGCTTCCTCTGCCCATGGTGATGTGGGGGCGCTGTCTCAGTACCTGAAGCCTGTTGTCACAGATCTTGGTGTGAGGTTTGACTCCGATCTTAAACTTGACGCTCAGGTGAACTCCGTTGTGAAAAGTAGCTTCTTCCAGATTCGACAACTGTCTAAAGTAAAATCCGTTCTTTCACGGCACCACTTTGAGATTTTAATCCACGCCTTTATCACCAGTCGCCTGGATTATTGTAATGCTTTGTACACTGGGCTAAACCAAACTTCCCTAGCCCGACTTCAACTTGTCCAAAATGCTGCTGACGCCTCCTCTCTGGCACTAAAAAGTGTGAGCACATAACGCCTGTTTTAAAGTCCTTACATTGGCTCCCTGTCCGAAGCCGCATTGACTTTAAAATCCTCTTATTTGTTTTTAAATGCCTTCACGGCCTCGCACCTTCGTACCTGTCCGACCTTATTCAGCCTTACACTCCGGCTCGCAGCCTCAGGTCGGGAGACCAATCTTTGTTAGTCGTCCCAAGGTCTCAAAGGAAACTGAGAGGCGATCGTGCCTTTTCAGTTGCAGGCCCGTCATTGTGGAATGCACTGCCCTTGCACCTTAGACAGGCCGAGTCACTTTCTGTTTTTAAGTCGGCTCTTAAAACTTATCTGTTTACTGTAGCTTTTAATTGAGTTAAGAATCTTTTGTATTTTATCTTTTTTGCCTGTATTCCTTGTATTCTTTTTACCTATGTGCTCTTAATTTTTACTGTGACCTTTTGCTGTTGTGTTCTGCACTTTGGTCAACTATGTTGTTTTTAAAGTGCATTATAAATAAAGTTGGATTGGATTGGATTGGATAATAAGAGATAAAGAAACATGAAAACCAATTATTGATGCGGACGGATTCCAATCAATACCTCAAAAACGAAGTGGCACAAACGAAGTGCACAAACGAAGCACAAACGAATGACACCATTTTGAAGCGAATCGGACACTATGGGCGGGGCTAACTTCACTATGGGCGGGGCTAACTTCACACAAGTCTTGAACCATATCACTTAGGTTTATATTAAACTGCAGACCCAGGCAGTAAATTATACACAATCTACTACATTTGTACAACGTTTAAACTTTGGAATCAGACTAAAGCAGGGCTAAACTGACAAATATCTGGGACTTTATCGAGCCTCTTCCTGGTCTTATTTACGATTAAAGCTGGTCTTAATACTAAACTAATGAGAACGACAAACTAAACCACGATAAACCAGGTCTACGCCAGGGCCAGTGTTGCCAGTCATTAGTAATTAGAGACTTTCACTTGTTTTAGATACAGATTAAACTGTTGCTCATTGTTTTAAGTGTCTAAATGGTCTGGCTCCTTCATATTTGAACCAGGAGATCTTCCTCTCTTGGACATTCCCTGGATGAACTGGAAGAGAAGAAGCTCTGGAGTAATTAGCCTCTTCAGTCCCCTCAGCTCTTTAAAGTCAGCAGCTAAAGTACCTTTTCTGAGGCTTTTAAGACAAGGTAAATGATTGATTCGTGATTTGAATTGCGCAGACAGATTGGAGCAGCTTGTGGACCAAACCGCTCCAATTTGGTGAGATTGAGTCGTTTGGCGTTGGGGGAATCGATCGCCTCATTAACACCTCCTTCAAACGCTGGCAAACGCACCTCTTTCATTTCCATCGCCACGACTGTTTCAAGACACGGCTGCTTAAACACAGAACCGCTGTTTCAGACCAGCTTTATCTAAAAGGCTTTAACACAGTGTATCTTGTTCACAATGATGTCTTTCATTATGTGTTTTATTGTTTGTGAAGCTCTTTAGGCTGAAGTCGGGGCCCGGGAGTTTTTTTATATAAATGCTTCAGCGCTGAAGTTCAATATGAAAGTTCTTTCCGATTTCAACACCTCAGTCGTTATTTGATTGATGGATGTGATAAAAAAGGTTTATGTAACGTTATGTCTGTCTGAAACTGCAGGTAAAGCCTTCGGGCCTGTTGTCGCACATTGTGAGAGTCCATTATCCATTACTTAGCACCTCGGCCCACCGGGAAACGTCCCGACTCCCCACATTACCCAGCATGCCTTTGGCTCAACTTGCAAATGTGCTCTAGAAATTTACATTAGATTATAATTACTCATCAAGCATCGATTACTTTTTGTTATATTTTGACTGAAAACGTCTCACTACTCAAGAAATGTCAGAAACAACCAAAAACTTCAACGTCCGTCTGGAAATACAGTTTATTTCGTCTAAATCACGGGTGTCAAACTCATTCTGGGTCATGGGCTGAAATTCAGCTCAAAATAAAATGTAAACATGAAAATACTACAGTATCGAAAACGTTTGTCCAATGAATGAATAATAATAATGAGCTGTGATTTGGTCAAAGCCCCGACTGGACTGTGGCCTCATCAAACACTTGTATTGCACTTTACAAGCCGGTGTCACAAGTTTCTCAAAGTGCAGTCGTCATTATTCATTCACACCACACTCTGTGATGGCTGTTATCGAAGCCACAGCCGCCCTGGGGCAGACTGACCATTTACCACATGGCTGTGATGTGTTGTTTGTATCCTGATCTCTTATTATATCAGTGCCCTCTGCTGGACACGTGTGGAAATCGTTCCTCTTTTTAAGTTTGAGCTGCCCCCTAGTGGCTGGAATGAGCATTCTGGTTATTCTTTAAAGGTCCTATATCCTGCAAAATCGACTTTTTGTTGCTTTTAGCCATGTTGTTCTGCTATTTCCTTATCAAAAACACCCCCAGAGTGGTTTGTGGCTTCATTCACGCAGCTCTCAGTAATCCTCCTGAATCCTGCTCTCTGAGGCTCCGCCCTCCTGCTCTCTGAGGCTCCGCCCTCTCCTGGTGAACGACTGTTTTTGCTGATTATAGGATTTTAATAAAATGTGTATCAAATATGAAAATGTAAAATGCCTACCCCGGCCAACGGATGTGACGACATCGCGATCGCTCGTATCTAAACGCGGGTTAGCTTGTGTGTTAGCATATTAGCATGTGTGTTAGCATATTAGCATGTGTGTTAGCTTGTGTGTTAGCCATTTATGAAGCTTTATACCATGGTCTGGGTGAATACTGGATTGTGATTGGCTGGTGCATTATTTTGGTATAACCGCACACGTAGTCCGGTAGTTAAATCACTGGGATGTCACTCCGCTGTGGCGACGCCATAGCAACGCGTGACACAGCTGAATCAGATAAACACGTAATTAGTGACTGACGGGAACGTATGAGATGGATTTTGTTTTTCATTTCAACGTTTTTGGCCAAAACAAAATGTTTGCTAAATGTTTGTAGAGGAGAGTGAGCAGCTAGGTTAGCTACTGTTAATAACATATGAGCTTTACATTTCTATTGGAAACGGTTAAGGCTATTCATCATTTTCAGGCGTACATAAAATGATCCTGCATTGAAGCATCTTTGTCTGGATTAGTAAAGTCAAACATAAAAGTTTGAGTTGGGGGGGCCCAGGTGTGAGCGACTCCACCGCAGCTGTTTCCATAAACAGTTGAGCTGGTTGAGCTAGCTAGCTAGCTTCAGCTTAAACAGCGTAAAAGTGAAATAACTGGTGCCCACGAGTGGCGCATATCGGTGTTTCCTTCCAGGGAAAAGTGTTTCCGGGTTAGTCCTGTTGTGTTGTGATTCTGTGCTGATGTTGTGTCGTTGAGCCTGACTAAGATCCTCGTAATAGCTGCGGAGAATGACTCGCTCTGAGACCAGCCTTCAGTGACCGGCTAATAACCCACACAAAATAGTCCCGTAGTCTGGCAGATTTAGTGACTTTAGTCAATGAAACAAATACTTATTATAAATGTTACGTTTGTGGGACCCTGGTATAAGCGGATTAAACAACTCGGAGCCGTGCATTTGACGGTTATAATGCACTTCGCGGAGTAACACCACTCCGCTGCGCGTCGTGGTGTTCTTGACTCCGCGTCGTGCATTATAACCGTCAAATGCACGGCTCCGAGTTGTTTAATCCTTACGTGTTGCAGATGTCAACTCCGTATAACTGCATCGTGAAGCAATTTCACTTATTGCTGTTTATTTATATTACGGTAAAGTATGTGTGGACAGAGGGGGCGGAGTTAACTGAATCGAAGCGTTGTGTCTTCCGGGTTTGAAAAATACCTCCAGAAAACACTTATATTTATCACAAAAATGAGTGCTCCATAGTGGTAGAGGTACAATATATCATATAAATGCCTATACTTAACTTTAGAATGGCTAAAATAGCAGATATAGCTCCTTTAAAAATCCATAACTCCGCACAAGAATTGGCTAAAGACTCTGGAATTGATGCTCTAGAGCAGTGGTTTCCAACCTTTTTTTGTCTCGCGTACCCCTTGAGTCGTGGATTTATACTCTGAGTACCCCCTACCTTGAGGATTTTGCCAATATTATTACAAAGTGACCAACTAAATTAATAGTATACGGTTTTTAACAGTGTGTTATGTTCAAAATTAAGCTAAAACACTCAACAAAATCAAACCATTGACTGAAAAACATAATTCAAACTAACTCCCCGTACCCCTGGTTGGGAAACACTGCTCCAGAGGGCAGGGACCAGATTAAATCATCTGGCGGGCCGGATTCAGCCCGTGAGCCGTATGTTTGACACCCGTTGTTTATCCTTTTTAAAACTTACCTAGTCATCAAAAACGAGCAGGACTATAATGGATTAAACTACGACAAAATCAGGTTTAAACTTAACCTTAAACCAAGTCTAAAAGTCTGGACTAAACTTGCTCTTTACGGAGTTAAGCAAGTCTTACCTTGGACTATCCCTGAATAACTTCTCCCTGTGCCTGTATCTGTTTCCCCCACCACTAAAAACATGTACAATATTGTCCCCTCTAAGGCAGTGACCCCCCTGAATAAGAAATAAAAGCCCAAATAACTTGAGCGTCATGGACATGGCCGTTGTTTTGAGTGATGGGCCTTTGACAGAAGGGAGAGGACTGCTCACAGTGAGAGGACTTTCATGATCTGGATGGTGCAGACAGATGGGGGCAGCTTGTGGGCCGAGCTGCTCCCATTTGGTGAGATTGGGTCTTTTGGCGTTGGGGAAATTGATCGCCTCATTAACACCTCCTTTAAACACTGGCACCTCTTTCATTTCGCAGCATCGGGTCTTCTATCACCACTGTGTTTTAAGAGACTCGGCTGCTGAAACATGAAATCACCACATCTGCAAAAAACACCGGCCAGTTCATCGATGTGCTTTATTACACTGAAAAAAACAAACTCCAGGAGACGTAAAGGCAGTTATACCACGGTCTGGGTGAATAGTGGACTCTGGATTCTGATTGGCTGGTGCATTATTTTGGTGTAACCGCACACGTAGTCCGGTAGTTAAATCACTGGGATGTCACTCCGCTGTGGCGTCGCCGTAGCAACGCCTGACACAGCTGAGTCAGATAAAGGCGTAATTAGTGACTGACAGGAACGTATGAGATGGATTTAGTGTTTGCTAAATGTTTGTAGAGGAGAGTGAGCAGCTAGGTTAGCTACTGTTAATAACATATGAGCTTTACATTTCTATTGGAAACGCTTAAGGCTTTTTTGTCATTTTTTTGTCATTTTTTTGGTCATTTTTTTGTATTTTTTGTCATTTTTTGTCATTTTTTTTGTATTTTTTAGTATTTTTTTTGTATTTTTTTGGTCATATTTTTTTTTTTTTTTTTGTCATTTATTTGTATTTTTTTGTATTTTTTTGTATTTTTTTTGTATGTTTTTGGTCATTTTTTTTTATTTTTTGTCATTTTTTGTCATTTTTTTGTATTTTTTTTGTATTTTTTTGTATTTTTTTGTCATTTTTTGTCATTTTTTTGTCATTTTTTGTCATTTTTTTGTATTTTTTTTGTATTTTTTTGTATTTTTTTTTTCATTTTTTTGTAAGTTTTTGGTCATTTTTTGTATTTTTTTTTGTATTTTTTTTGTATTTTTTTTTATTTATTTATTTATTTTTTTTGTAGTTTTTTTTGTATTTTTTTTGTAATTTTTTGGTCATTTTTTTGTATTTTTTGTCATTTTTTTTGTATTTTTTTGTATTTTTTTGTATTTTTTTTTGTATTTTTTTTGTCATTTTTTGTCATTTTTTTGTCATTTTTTGTCATTTTTTGTCATTTTTTTGTCATTTTTTGTCATTTTTTGTCATTTTTTTGTCATTTTTTGTCATTTTTTTGTCATTTTTTTGTCATTTTTTGTCATTTTTATAAATGTTAGGTTTGTGGGACCCTGGTATAAGCGGATTAAACAACGAGGAGCCGCGTTAGACGTTATAATGCAGGAGGAACAACACTGTGTCGTGATGTTCTCGACTCCGCATCGTTCATTATAACCGTCTAATGCGGCTCCTCGTTGTTTAATCCTTACTTAAAGCAGCTGTTTGGACATTAAGTTTACGGTCCTCCATAGGAATATGTGTCCACTGATTTTTGACTGATGCTTCAATCTCTTTACCCAAAGCGTTTAATCCGTCAAACGTAAGGCCCTGGACTCACACGGCGATGACGGAGCAGTTTCCGCCGGCCAGTAAAACTCAGGAAAGTGCAGGCGCGACGAAAACCGGCTCCACAAAAGAAATTACGAACATAATTTAAGACCACTCATCCTGATGAATTTCCTCCTCCGTTCAAACTTTTATGTGCGTCGAAGTCTAATTTTCTAATCTCATTTTAGCTGACAGCGTCTCGGAGATATTTATAATGAGGTTTGTGTTTGCTTCAGCGCTTTCAGAGTTTTCCCATCACGTCGCGTTGCAGAGTTTTGTTTTGTTTTGATCCGTTTTGATTCATAACTTTAATCTCTTAACGCCCGCCTGAACTGAGCACATTTTCTCCACATAATAGAAGCTTCTTAGGGGGGGGAAAAAAGGGTTGAAGAAGTGACAAAAATGAGATGAAAACACAACAACAAAATGGGACAAAAACTCAACAAAAATTCAACAAAAATTCAACAAAAATTCAACAAAAAAATGACAGAAATTCAACAAAAAAATGACAAAAACTCAACAAAAAATGACAAAAATTCAACAAAAATGTGACAAAAATTCAACAAAAATGTGACAAAAACTCAACAAAAAATGACAAAAATTCAACAAAAATGTGACAAAAATTCAACAAAAATGTGACAAAAACTCAACAAAAAATGACAAAAATTCAACAAAAATGTGACAAAAATTCAACAAAAAATGACAAAAATTCAACAAAAATGTGACAAAAACTCAACAAAAAAATGACAAAAATTCAACAAAAAATGTGACAAAAACTTAACAAAAAATGACAAAAATTCAACAAAAATGTGACAAAAACTCAACAAAAAATGACAAAAATTCAACAAAAATGTGACAAAAACTCAACAAAAAATGACAAAAATTCAACAAAAAATGACAAAAATTCAACAAAAAAATGACAAAAATTCAACAAAAATGTGACAAAAACTCAACAAAAATGTGACAAAAATTCAACAAAAATGTGACAAAAAAGTGACAAAAAAGTGACAAAAATTCAACAAAAAATGACAAAAGTTCAACAAAAATGTGACAAAAATGTGATAAAAAAGTGACAAAAATGTGACAAAAATGTGATAAAAACTCAACAAAAACTCAACAAAAAAGTGACAAAAAAGTAACAAAAAAGTGACAAAAATGTGACAAAAATGTGATGAAAACTCAACAAAAACTCAACAAAAATGTGACAAAAAAGTGACAAAAACTCAACAAAAACTCAACAAAAATGTGACAAAAAGCCCCATTTAAATCAGTTTAGTAAGTCTTAGCTTTCAAATGAGGCGTGACCAATGGGGGAGGAACACGCTTCTGTTTGGTCCTCATGGCTCCAAAGAGTTTTTCTTTTTCTAAAACTCGCTATGACCCAGGTGACCACGCTGGGGCAGGTGAGATGTTTTTAACCAGGCTGGTTTTTGTTTATCAGCCCGAAATTTGGAAGCGTTTTCGGTGCATTGACTGGCTCCAGAGCCTGTCAATCAAGCTCTGTGGAGGCTCCGCCCCCGTGAGCGCGGGGCTTCCCGCCTTTATGCCCTTTCAAGGCACAGGAGGCGGAGACAGAGCGGAGATAGAGCGGAGATAGAGCGGCAATACGAGCGATCAAGGCCGTGGGAACCCAGGGTGCTGAGGGCGCTGCAGCACCCCCTGGTGGATAGTTTGTGAACTGCAGGCAATATTAACCCCTTAACTCCCACCTGAACCGAGCACATTTTCTCCAGCTTTACCCCAATCCTAAAGCTTCTGGAAAAAGATGTGAAAATAGCAACAAAACTGAGACGAAAACATTGACGAAAAAGTGACAAAAAATTTACAAAAAATGACAAAAATGGACAAAAATTTACAAAAAAGTGAGAAAAATTGGACGGAAAATTGCGGAAAAAAAAGGACGAAAAATTTACAAAAAGTGACACGAAAAAGAGATAAGAATTTGACAAAAAAATGCGAGTAATTTGACGAAAATCTGACGTGAGGAAAAAGATCCATTTAGTTTTGTAGGTCTTTCAAATGAGGCGTTACACTGGCCTACAGGATTTGGGTAAAGCTGAACTGGAGAAAATGCTCTCGGTTCAGGCGGGAGTTAAGAGGTTAATCAATAGGATTTATGCACAGGAAAAGTATTTTGGGGGTACATTTTGTCCCTCAGCGCCCCCTAACCAAAACATCCTCCCACGGCTCTGCGAGCGATCGCTGTTACTGTTTCCACCAGAAAATGGCTAAAAAGAGGGAAAATTGTATTTCTCTAAAGATTCTATTTTCCCCCTCGGCGACGCCACGCCCCCTTCTATGACGCGATGCCGTCTGTATCTATAGGCTCTTTAGAATATTGTGATGTCACGTGAACACAACCTATTCAGACGCATTAAACCAGGGATCTTGAATATACTTGTTACACGTGTATATAAGTGTATTCAAAGCATGAGTCGCTCTCTGATGGTTTTGTGACAAAGTGATTTGTTTATTGGCATCGTTTCCATGGCTGATTATTAGGGTGCTTCTAAAAAATGAAAGTTTCAGGGCAGTGTTCTCCAACCCTCCATTACATGATGCTTGTCGTAGATACAAAACGTTTTAGCTGAAAATATTGATATTTAGGACTTGCTCAACTCTATCGAACTTTTTACCTCTGGAAAGTCACATAGCGCCGACCCAAGGTTCAGAGACTTTTATTACTTTCAATTAAATCCAAACAAGCTCAACTACACATGGTCTAGGCCAGTGGTTCTCAACCCTTCGGAGCCGCAACCCCCATTATAACAGTTAAAGGGGTTCGTGACCCCCCGCCCCGGGTCACACCGTGAGAAATCGGAGCATTAGCCGACATCGTTCTTAAAAATCAAAGAAAAAAACAAATGGCCCGACCCCCAGGTTGAGAACCACTGGTCTAGGCCAACTTTAAGTCTCTGTTCACAAAAGTTTTCTGCTTAATGTGTGTGCAAAGTTACAGACTAATACAGCGCTAATACTGTGTCACTTCCCATTCTATCAGGTCATTGATAAAAATAGTAAAAAAAAAAAACATTTTTTTGTATTTTGAACAATTTATTCGCATTGAGCAAGTTCTAAATATTCTTTAAATTTGCTAATATTTTGGCTACTGAATCTTCATCAAATGCTGGGTTGGAGGAAAGCAGATTTAAATGTTTTGTTTTTTTACATAGTGTGAGGAAGCACCCTACTGATTATAAATGATCATTACAAAATGTGTTACTGAATTTCCAAAGTATATCCTGGATCCCAGTTTGACAATGGCGGCAGTCGCAGTGCCTTCAGTGAGTGTTTACTGACATTATTTTTGCTGGTTCTTGTGTGTACATTTGGTAATTATACAGATTAAGGATAATTTTCTTTCTTTAATACCGGGAGAGATGTCTAAGTGAACACAAATTACACACGAAACGCACTAATCTTTATTTTAATGGATTCTCTGTAATCGAGCTGAATATCTTCTGTTTGTTTCCACAGCTGTCGGGGTCCAGATGACGTTAGACGCTCTCGAGGACAGATTCTGGGCCATTGCAGCTCAGGTAAGAACATTTGCATCCATTTTATTTTTCTTCATCTGATGTCATTTGTGAGGTGAAACGACACAAAGATAAAGGGTTTAATTTAGGCCTGGTTTATCGTGTTCTCGCTCCATATTTTTCCACCATGACATTATAAATTGGGCCATAGCTTTCGTTTCGCCTCATTGCTTTTCAATTACTGCCTTTAAACAGCGTAATTCAGCATCGGATGTGTCGCTTTCTGAATCACTTCGCGTTAAAAGCAATTTTGGGTCTGCCACATATATGTTTGTGCTGTTTTATTTACATATCTTGTACTTGTTCATATCACTGTGAATATTTCCTCTCAGTTGAATGTGTTGAACAGGAAGAGAGAATCATTCAATCTAACAAACATCACAGAAAAGAAACATATTAAAGGGATGTTTCAGGATGTTTGACATTGGGACTTTTCCTCGTTATCCAGAGTGTTGCTGATTTATGGAGATTTTTTTTTTGTAATTCATGCAGTTCTTATGTTTGAAGAGTTTCGTGGCGCTAGGCTAGTGCAAGGCTAGTGCATGTCTATGGTATCAGCTAGCCTGCATTAAAAACAGTGTGACCCACTCCACCAACACCATATATGATAACACCAGACTGACCATATACATGTCTGTGTCCATAGAATAATTTTAACCATTTTGCATTTAAAATAACTTATATCTGAGCAGCTTCAGCTTCGTGGTTGTATAAGCTACGCAGCGGCGGAGTGATCTGCTAGAAAATAGTCCCTCAAAATGCGCTCATTCATGTGATGCAGGTCAGTTATATTCCAAACATGACTCCTTTATTAGCTGTTTAATGTTTCAACAATGTCCACATGACAACAATATTGTGATTTTTCTTTTATTACCTGCAGGAAAAATTATTTTGTTTTTGACAACATTTTTTGGTCTTGTACAGAGAGATCATGGACCCAGTGACTGATATTAATGATATATTTTTTGTGATTCATATATTGTCTTTTTAGCTACGACTTCCCCGCTGGGTCCGGTGACATCATCACATTCTAGAACCAATAGGGAGAAAGAATCACGAGAGTGCTTTGTTTTTTGCTTTCCTAATGCAGTGGTTCAATGTAATGAGTAGGAAGCGCGAAATCCCCCTAGTGGTGGGTCCCAGAAACGACGAGGCTTACGAGCTGATTACAGATAAACAGATCACATTCCCTTGGCGCGAAATTACATAAAGTATTAATAAAACATACAAAATAATAACTTTTTAACCAACTCTTAAAGGGGGATATTCTGCAAAATGGACTTTTTCCAGCTTTCCATCATGTTATTCTGTCACTCCCTCATTAAAAACATGCCTGAAGTGTTGCCTTGGCACATTCACGTATTTCTGAGTAATCTGTAAAAACTCTGATGGCGGCCATTTTAGGGATAGGTTTGCCTGAGTCCTCCTAGGAACGCCCCCACCTCCTGGAGACGCCTCCGAGCTTTCGTCACCAGCCGAGTAACCGACCACTGCTCCTCAGCAGAACCCCCTCCCCACTGATGCCACAGACAGCGTGTGGAGGGGGCGTGTCTAAAGGCTCAGAGGTTCTTAAAGAGACAGAGGCCTATGTCAAGACATTCACTACAGCCATTTTGAGAGAGACATTTTATACAAGGCAGTTATTCTAATTTACTGCATTTACAGGCCAACAGAAGGTTTGTCATCATTGTAGTGTGATATAGACTGGTGCTATGGGACTGACAAAAGCAGAATACCCCCTCTTTAAACATATGTAAAGTGTATTTCGATCTTGAATTGTATTGGGGATATACAGTAGTATTGTTCCAACCTATCACAAATGCACTACATTAATATTATAAATTAAAATGAAACAAACGAGTGGATAAACAGCTGATTCATTATACAAAGATTAAACGCGACCTGCACAACACAGAGGTCATAGAAATCAGCGGAGAGCGTCACTATCTCCGCTCTAAACATCATTATTTTTGGAAAGTGACTCTGACATACTGCCCCCTGCTGGCTCGTGCTGCTCCTGGGCCATTGACTTGTGTGTGAGCAAATCCTATAACAAAAGTATCTGCAAAATATTTCCCAATTGCTTCCTTGGCCTTTTGTGTTATCTTTTCCTGTGCTTTTGAACACGATCTCTTCCGTCGTCATAATGCAGTTTTGATAAAGACCCCGTGCATTAACCCACCGAACGTAGCGACCCGCGGTTACCGTAACCGAGATCTGCCGGGCTCTTCATCACCGGGCTAAATGACGGCAGTTAAAAGAGCATTAGCGCTGCCGCTGTTGCCGGTTTAGCCATAATGTGATTGATATTCCCATGTCTGACTCCAGGAGGTGAGAGGGAGGGAGAGGCAGACAGAGAGAGAGAGATTCTGCCAGTGTTGTTTGTGTGTGGGGGGGGTGTCGGCGGCGCCCATATGCAACAGCCATCTGGGCCACTGTAATATTATCGCTGCATTCATCAATTCACGAGCCATTACCGTTATCTCCGAGTCGCCTCGTTATGAACTGGATTTATTCGCGCCCTGTGGAGTGTGTGGAGGTGGGACATGAGACTTACTTGACCAATGCTCCAAAGAGACTTGACTAAAGCCCTATTCGCACGGGATAAGCGTCATCTGGGGCAGTGGTTCTCAACCTTTAGGAGCCACGACCCCCATTATAACGGTTAAAGGGGTTCGTGACCCCCCCGCCCTGGTCACACCGTGAGGAATCGGCTTGTTGCACAATGTGGCTACGCTAGTTCCTCTGAGCTGAAGCTGTGGGCGCTAGTACTTCCTGTTCGTGTTCATTTCCATTAAGATGAGCTCAGACCAGTGAGTTCCTGGTAGAAATATTTCCATAGACGAGACGTTTATGTTTGTGAGGATCAGAGAGTTTGTCTCGAAGCTAGAGGCTAATTTAACCTCTTAACTCCCGCCTGAACCGAGAGGATCTTTTTCCTCACGTCATCAGACATTTTTATCACATTTTTGTCATTTTTCGTCATTTTTGTGACATTTTTGCCACTTTTTCATCAATTTTTCGTCCCTTTTTTGTCCATTTTGTATCACATTTTTGCCATTTTTTTGCCATTTTTTTGTCAAATTTTTGTCAAATGTTTGTAATTTTTTCGTCAATTTTTTGTCAATTTCTTGTCACATTTTGTCATATTTTTGTCACATTTTTTGTAATTTTTCGGGGGGGTTTTTCTCTCACATTTTTGTCATTTTTCGTCATTTTTCTGGTCTGTAAATGCAGTAAATTAGAATAACTGCCTTGTATAAAATGTCTCTCTCAAAATGGCTGTAGTGAATGTCTTGAAATAGGCCTCTGTCTCTTTAAGAACCTCTGAGCCTTTAGACACGCCCCCTCCACACGCTGTCTGTGGCATCAGTGGGGAGGGGGTTCTGCTGAGGAGCAGTGGTTGGTTACTCGGCTGGTGACCAAAGCTCGGAGGCGTCTCCAGGAGGTGGGGGCGTTCCTAGGAGGACTCAGGCAAACCTATCCCTAAAATGGCCGCCGTCAGCCAAAAATTCAACAAAAATTCAACAAAAATGTGGCAAAAATTCAACAAAAAAGTGACAAAAATTCAACAAAAAAATGACAAAAATTCAACAAAAAAATGACAAAAATGTGACAAAAATTCAACAAAAATGTGACAAAAACCTATCCCTAAAATGGCCGCCATCAGAGTTTTTACAGATTACTCAGAAATACGTGAATGTGCCAAGGCAACACTTCAGCCATGTTTTTAATGAGGGAACGACAGAATAACATGATGGAAAGCTGGAAAAAGTCCATTTTGCATAACACCCCCCCTTTAACATTAAATTGCCAATTGCTAAAATCTGACAAGGACTGAATTTCAATCCCAAAACACCCAACACAATTAAGTTCTAATTCGTGTAAGCGCAGTCGACCAATATTGAAAAGCTCTTCGTGACCATGTCTGGGAAAGGCGCTGTACAAATATAGTCCCTTCCTTTTTGTCACGTTTTTGTGGCCTTTTTGTTGCTTTTTTGTTGTCGTGTTTTTGTTGCTTTTCTAGCACATTTTTGTTTTCTTTTCATCCTCTTTTTTTGTCGCTCTTTTGATGCTTTTCTTTTTAGCTTTTGGATTTGGGTAAAGCTCAGTTAACCCCTTAACTCCCACCTGAACCGAGCACGTTTTCTCCAGCTTTACCCCCCAGTCCAAAAGCTTCTGGAAAAAAGGTGTGAAAATAGCGACAAAGCTGGGACGGAAACAAGGATGGAAATGTGAAAAAAGTGAGAATAATTTGACAAAAAAGTGACAAAAATGGACAAACCTTTGACGAAAAATTTAGAAAAAATGGACGAAAAAGTGACAAGAATCTGACAAAAAATGGACAAAAATTTGACGAAAAAGTGACCAAAAATTTACAAAAAAATTACAAAAAATTACAAAAATTTGACAAAAAAATGTAGAAAAAAATGGACGAAAAAATGACAAAAAATTTACAAAAAATGGACAAAAATTTGACAAAAAAGTGAGAAAATTTTGATGAAAAATTGAGAAATAAATGGACAAAAAAGTGACAAGAATCTGCCAAAAAATGCGATTAATTTGACGAAAAAGTGACAAAAATTTGACAAAAAAGTGAGAACATTTTGACGAAAAAATTAGAAATAAATGGACGAAAAAGTGACAAGAATCTGACAAAAAATGCGATTAATTTAACGAAAAAGTGACCAAAAATTTACAAAAAAATTACAAAAATTTGACAAAAAAATGTAGAAAAAAATGGACGAAAAAGTGACAAAAAATTTACTAAAAATTTACAAAAAATTTACAAAAAAGTGAGAAAATTTTGACGAAAAAATGAGAAAAAAATGGACGAAAAAGTGACAAAAAATTTACAAAAAATTTACAAAAAATTTACAAAAAAGTGAGAAAATTTTGACGAAAAAATGAGAAATAAATGGACAAAAAAGTGACCAAAAATTGACACCAAAAAAAATCGAAAAATTTGACGAAAAAGCGACAAAAAAAAAAATTGAAAAAGCGACAAAAAAGTCACGGAAATTTGACAAAAATGGGACGACTGCCCAACAAAAAAAGTGATGGAAAAAAATCTGAAGACGTGAGGAAGAAGATCAATTTAGTTTTGTAGGTCCTAGCTTTCAAATGAGGTGCTACACTGGCCTACAGGATTTGGGTAAAGCCCTTCTGTGCTCTTCCAGAATGGACATAAGGCCAGTCCGCCCCTGCAAACCTTTACTTTCCAACACTTCGATCGGCTTTTTTTCAGGACAGAATCGTTTCACTGATGAAAAAACACAAAGTCCGTCTTCAGTGGATCGTGCGGTGCAGTGTCTACGTATAATTGCTCCACAGATCTCACAGTTTCCTCGTCATCTCCTTCACTGTCATGTACCTTTTATCCATTTCCTCTTGGCTCTTCCGTCTTGCCCCTTATCCCCCCCCCCCAGCCGCCCCCCAGCCGCCTTCTCTCCACGGACAGCTTACATAATCAGCTCATCTCCCTGTCATGTTTGCGCCGCCTGGCATCCTTATTTCATGGGGCTGGTGCCGGGGCGGACGTGCATGAGCGTGAGCGGCTATTTTAAGTGTCTCCGTGGCCTCTGGGGTGAAGAAAACATGTGAGCTTTGAAAACACCTCGTGGAATATCCGGGTTTATCAGAGAGACGGATGTAATGGCTGTGTCACCGGTCTGGCCTCTCACTTAACCTTACCTTTACCCCCGGGTGTAACCGAGCTTTACCCAAATCTAAAAGCTTAACCTCTTAACTCCCGCCGGAACCGAGAGGATCGTTTTCCTCACGTCATCAGATTTTTTTCCATCATTTTTTTGTCGGGTATTCAAGTCATTTTTGGAACTTTCATGTCATTTTTTTTGTCACTTTTTCGTCTAATTTTTGTCATTTTTTGGTCAATTTTTTAATCAAATTTTTGTCACTTTTTTGTCATTTTTTTGTCACTTTTTTTGTCATTTTTTTGTCATTTTTTTGTCATTTTTTTGTCGTTTTTTTGTCTAATTTTTTTGTCTAATTTTTGTAATATTTTTGGTCAATTTTTTAATCAAATTTTTGTCACTTTTTTGTCATTTTTTTGTCACTTTTTCGTCTAATTTTTGTCATTTTTTTGTCATTTTTTTCCCCACTTTTTCGTCTATTTTTTGGTCAATTTTTTGTCAATTTTTTGTCAATTTTTTGTCATTTTTTGTCATTTTTTTGTCACTTTTTCGTCTAATTTTTGTAATTTTTTTGTCAATTTTTTGTCAATTTTTTATCAAATTTTGTCACTTTTTTGTCATTTTTTGTCATTTTTTTGTCATTTTTTTGTCATTTTTTTGTCACTTTTTTGTCATTTTTTTGTCTAATTTTTGTCATTTTTTGATCAAATGTTTATCAAATTTTTGTCAAATTTTTGTCATTTTTTGTAATTTTTTTCATCAATTTTTCGTCACTTTTTTGTCAAACCTTTCGTCACTTTTTTGTCACATTTCCATCATTGTTTTCGTCTCAGTTTTGTCGCTATTTTCTCACCTTTTTTCCAGAAGCTTTTGGATTGGGGTAAAGCCAAACTGGAGAAAATGTGCTCGGTTCAGGCGGGAGTTAAGGGGTTAAAAGAAAAGCATCCAAAAACAAAAACGTGCTGGAAAAGCAACAAAAAAGTGACAAAAACGTGACGACAAAGCGATCAAACGAGCGATGAAAAAACAACAATAACATGAAAAAAACCCCGAAAAACAAGAGACAAAAACACAACGAAAAAGCCACAAAAAAGTGACGAAAAAGCAACAAAAACGTGACAAAAATGCAGCGACAACGTGACAAAAAGTTTCCATCACGTTTCTAGATTTGAGTTTTCAAATGAGGCGTCACAGTGTTGCTCTCCAGTCAAGAAGCCTTTAGATTTGGGCAAAGCCCAGTGACAAAAAAATGACAAAAAAGGGACAAAAACTAGACGAAAAAATGACAAAAAAATTACAAAAAATTGATGAAAAAGTGGCAAAAATGTCACAAATATGACAAAAGAAATGACAAAACAATGACAAAAAAGTGACAAAAAAGTGACAAAAATGTGACCAAAAAGTGACAAAATTTGATAAAAAAGTGACAAAAAAGTGACAAAATTTGACAAAAAAGTGACAAAAAAATGACAAAAAAGTGACAAAAAAGTGACAAAATTTTATAAAAATTTGACAAAAAAATGATAAAAATGTGACCAAAAAGTGAAAAAATGTGTCAAAAAAAGGACAAAAATTAGACGAAAACGTGACAAAAAGTGACAAAAAAGTGACAAAATTTGATAAAAATTTGACAAAAAAATGACAAAAATTAGACAAAACCATGACAAAAATGCAGCGACAACGTGACAAAAAGTTGCCATCACGTTTCGAGATTTGAGCTTTCTAATGAGGCGTTACAGTGTCGCTCTATAATCAAGAAGCCTTTAGATTTGGGCAAAGCCGAACTGGAGAAAATGCTGGGGGGTAAGAGGTTCACATATGTATTTGTGGAAGTGTCGCATTTACGCTGATTTGGGCCAGGCTGAGCAGAGTCCAGGGCTGGTTTTCAGTCCCGGTCCGCCCCTGCGTTCTCCTCTGTTAACGGGTCCGGGGGTCGGCAGTTCAACTCCGAGCTCACGCTGGGATCAGTTTGCCCCGAGGCACCTGTGGCGACAATAAGCAAAGAATAATGACCGCAGAGAACCGTGTCACGTTGTGTTTTTACTTGAGTTTCAGAATGTGATGTGACTCTTACCTGCAGCAGAAGTCTGAAGTTCTGTCTAAAGCAGAAGGTTCCTCAGTCGTGCAGTAGCAAAAACAAAACATCAAGTGCTAATTCTCCAATGTTTTTGTTGCTTTTTCGTTACTTTTTTGTGGCTTTTTTGACGTGTTTTCGTCACTTTTTCGTTGCTTTTCCAGCGCATTTTTGTTTTTGGATGCTTTTCTTTTAACCCCTTAACTCCCGCCTGAACCGAGCACATTTTCTCCAGTTTGGCTTTACCCCAATCCAAAAGCTTCTGGAAAAAAGGTGTGGAAATAGCGACAGAACTGAGACGAAAACAATGATGGAAATGTGAGAAAAAAGTGAGAAAAGTTTGACAAAAAAGTGACGAAAAATTGATGAAAAAGTGGCAAAAATGTCACAAAAATGACAAAAGAAATGACAAAAAAATGACAAAAAAGTGACAAAAAAATGACAAAAAAGTGACAAAAAAATGACAAAAAAATGACAAAAAAATGACAAAAGAAATGACAAAAAAATGACAAAAAAGTGACAAAAAAATGACAAAAGAAATGACAAAAAAATGACAAAAAAGTGACAAAAAAATGACAAAAAAGTGACAAAAAAATGACAAAAAAATGACAAAAAAATGACAAAAAAGTGATGAAAATTTGACAAAAAAGTGACAAAAAAGTGACAAAAAAATGACAAAAAAATGACAAAAAAGTGATAAAAATTTGACAAAAAAGTGACAAAAAAATGACAAAAAAGTGACAAAAAAATGACAAAAAATGACAAAAAATGACAAAAAAGTGATAAAAATTTGACAAAAAAAATGACAAAAAAATGATAAAAATTTGACAAAAAAAATGACAAAAAAATGACAAAAAAATGACAAAAAAATGACAAAAAAATTACAAAAAAATTACAAAAAAGTGACAAAAAATGACAAAAAAGTGACAAAAAAATGACAAAAAAATGACAAAAAAGTGATAAAAATTTGACAAAAAAGTGACAAAAAAATGACAAAAAAGTGACAAAAAAATGACAAAAAATGACAAAAAATGACAAAAAAGTGATAAAAATTTGACAAAAAAAATGACAAAAAAATGATAAAAAAATGACAAAAAAAATGACAAAAAAATGACAAAAAAATGACAAAAAAATGACAAAAAAGTGAGAAAATTTTGACGAAAAATGACAAAAAAGTGACAAAAATTAGACGAAAAAATGACAAAAAAATAACCAAAAAAATGACAAAAAAAAAATACAAAAAAAATGACAAAAAAATAACAAAAAAATGACAAAAAAATGACAAAAAAGTGACAAAAAAGTTTAAAAAATGAGTTGAATACCCAACAAAAAAATGATGGAAAAAAAATCTGATGATGTGAGGAAAAAGACCCTCTCGGTTCAGGTAAAGTGAGAGGCCAGACCGGTGGCCCTGGAGCCAGTGGCCCTTCTGTGCTCTTCCTGAATGGACATATGGCCGGTCCGCCCCTGGGTGGGTCTGGTTTGTTTTACAGCGGGTCGGGTTTGTGGGTCAGAATAAAAGCATCTCTAGCGTCCAGTGTTAAATCCACCCCAAAGGACGTGAAGTCAGCGGCTGGTTCAATCATCCCGAGTGCCCAGAGCAAATCTGATCTATTTTTCATATTTGCATCATTTTGGGAATGGACGAATCCCGAAAGAACCAGCACAGCGTGGTAAAAACAGAAGTGAAACTGTGCGAGCATATGGAAATCAGCAGATTGTCATTTGTTTAGGTCACTCTTTTGTAATTACAGTGAATTAATGAGGCAACAGATCACAGGGAATACGTTATTAAAGAATATCTGCTGAAAGTATTCACACCAATTTGCTCCCATTGGGTACGGCCAATCAAAAAGTTAGAACCGTGACATTCATCGTGGTAAATATACCTCCAACACACAAAACACTAAAGTAAGTATTGTTTTTTCCCGCAGTGGTGGAAGTGGAGATTTGTCTCTGTTTTCCTCCCTTTACATCTTAGTTTTCATGTCAGATATAAAAATGATGATGTTTATTTGATGATGTTTTGTCTGCGAGGTGGGGGCGACCCGGAAGTAGAAAGGCCGTCTTTCCCGCGGGTTTTCATTCATAAATATTGACAGATTTGACATCCACGTGTCCTGCTAAGGGGCCCCGTGATGACGCTTTCACCCAAATATGGTGTTTTTCCTCCTACGAGACGCTGGAGCGGAAAAGTGGAAGAACGGGCCGAGCATGCGCACTCGCTACAAAACTTCAGGGCTGGTTTTCTCTGAATGAGAGAAGCCGCACTCGGGCAGAGCCTGAGCCCTTATAGAAGCTCCCACAGACTCCACACTTTACAGGCTGAGACACAACAATGTTTTGAAGGTTTTTTGTCATTTTTTTGTCACATTTTTTGTCATATTTTGTCACATTTTTGTCATTTTTTTTGTCATTTTTTGTCATTTTTTTGTCATTTTTTCGTCATTTTTTTGTCACATTTTTGTCATTTTTTTGTCACATTTTTGTCATTTTTTTGTCACATTTTTGTCATTTTTTTGTCATTTTTTGTCAATTTTTTGTCATTTTTTCGTCATTTTTTTGTCACATTTTTGTCATTTTTTTGGTCATTTTTTGTCAATTTTTTGTCAATTTTTTGTCAATTTTTTGTCAATTTTTTGTCATTTTTTTTATTTTATTTTTCGTTTTTTTGTCATTTTTGGTCATTTTTGTCCATTTTTTTGTCATTTTTTTTATTTATTTTTTGTCAATTTTTTGTCATTTTTTTGTCCTTTTTTGTCATTTTTTGTCAATTTTTTGTCAATTTTTTGTCATTTTTTTTGTCATTTTTTACAGTCTGAGGCCTAACAAGATTTAGAAGGTTTTTTCAGAGGGATTTTTTAATATCTAATTCCTAGCCTGATTTATTCAGCTTTGAAACAAACAAAAAAACAGGCGGAATTTGACTTTTTACGGATTTTTTCACTGATGATTAGTTTATTGAAAAACTAAACAAAATATCCAAAATCCCCTCTGAACAAATCTTAGTTTCTAATATGTCAATAAAATAAAACCATAACATTTAATCTGGCTCAATTCATTATTTTGATTTCGTTGCCCAAAATATAGGCAATTTTGGCCATTTTAATGCTCAAAATGCAATACATTTTTTCCTCATATTTATATCTGTGATGTTCAGCAAAAGTTTCAAATTGACATCTCTTTTTTTTCCCTGTTCACCTGCAGTGTCTCACCTTAATGTAAAAAGTCCCGCTACTTCTCGACCTTTGAACCGATGCTGTCGTGACGGGATCGGTTTACTGGAAAGTCTTTCAACCATGTTTCAAAGGAAAAATCTCAGGCTTTAATGGTGCACGTGACCCACAGCGGTTCATGGAAAACCGGCCCCGGAGATCAGTGTTAAAGCGTTATTAGCGGATGAATTATGGATATCTCTGAAAAGACATGATACCAGCCAGCCGACCGTCTAATAGGAACTAATGGATTCCCCGTCATTGATAACCAGGACATGTAGTTCCTCTCGGCTAAATACGTTCTCCTCATTTCTTAGCGTTACTTAACCGTATAAATTATTAACGGCAGGACAGGAGTCAAGGATATTTGTTCAGAGGACGGTGAATGTTCAAAAGGAGGGTCAGTAAAGTGAGTGAGGTGCTCAGCCACTGCTCTTCACAGCTGAGGGCGGAGACTGAGGGCTGACCAAACACCTGGGCCGCTGTTCTGTCCAGAAACCTCAGTGAAAGAAGCGCATCCACATATCCAGCCTCTCCCCTTTAACTGTTAGCTTTGCGAAGAGCATCTCTGCGCTTGGACATTTCCCACAAAGACAAATAGAATGAAGTCAGAATGAAGTTCAGTGTTGTTAGGTTAAAGGGATATTTCAGGATGTTTGACATAGGGCCTCATTTCCTGATTTCTGGAGATGTTTTTTTTTTTTGTAATTTATGCGTTTTTTAGGTTTCAAGAGTTTTGTGGCGCTAGGCTAATACTAGAATAATTTCTGGAATATAACTCAGTGTCAAATATAAGTTATCTTAAATGCGAAATGGTCAAAATGACTCTATGGACACAGACATGTATATGGTTAGTCTGGTGTTATCAGTGATTTGCCTCAGGTGCTCTGTGGAGCGGGTCACACTGTCTTTAATGCAGGCTAGCTGATACCATAGACATGCACTAGCCTTGCACTAGCCTAGCGCCACGAAACTCTTCAAACATAAGAACTGCATGAATTACAAAAAAAAATATCTCCAGAAATCAGCAACACTCTGGATAACGAGGAAATGAGGCCCTATGTCAAACATCCTGAAACATCCCTTTAAATTAGAGCCCAGCAAGGTTTACCAGTTGAACATGAGTGCAAGCCGGTGCCGTGCAGTTTACCAAAACTCACGCACCATCAGCTTCATCTTCCGATTTACAAACATCCACACCTGGTGTCCCTTACCTTGAGTCGCTGGTCAAGCCCAGCTTTGCAACGATAAAGACACGGAAACAATGTCGTCCATCTGCCGCGGACCGTGAAGAATCCTGCTTCTGTTTGGGATAACAACACAACTGTCCAAGTGCTCGAAAAAATGGCCAGTCCGTCCAACGATAAGCCTCCTGTTTTCTGAGTTCCGCCGTTTTACACCGTTTTACACCGTTTTACACCGTTTTACACAGCCATGTTTTCATTTGAGTCAGCGCTATAAGAGATGAGAGTTTGGTGGGCCGGAACTGGCCCGTGGGCCACCTATTGAGTCGGCCCAGTCTAAAACATATTCAGCATACTATTCATTCATTCATACATTCATATTTAGTGGCAGTTTTGGCTGAAATTGACACTTTTTTTTCTTCTCTTTCCTTTGTTTGACAATTTTTTTTGCAAATCATAAGAAGTTAAATGTGCGCTGATTTTTTCATCTGCGTTTGTGGCTCTAAAACATAGTATTTGGGCATTAAAGAGCATTACATTTGATTCTGCCTATGTAGACCCTGAGTACAATTATAGACGTGTCTCATTTGAAAGCTTAGAACTTCCAGAATTCAGTTGCTTCACAGACATATTGATCGTGTGAAATACCACAGTTAGCTGCACTAAGGTTGCTAGTATTCAGGGGCGGACTGGCCATATGTCCGTCCTGGAAGAGCACAGAGAGGCCACTGGCTCGAGGGCCACCGGTCCCGCCTCAACCGAGCTTTACCCAAATCTAAAAGCTAAAAAGAAAAGCATGAAAATAGCGAGAAAAAGAGGATGGAAACATGAGAAAAACACAGACAGAAAAACACAACAAAAAATGATAGAAAAAATAATTAAAAATGTGACAAAAATGTGACAAAAATGTGACAAAAATTCAACAAAAATTCAACAAAAATGTGACAAAAATTCATCAAAAATGTGACAAAAATTCAACAAAAATTCAACAAAAATTCATCAAAAAATGTGACAAAAATGTGACAAAAATTCAACAAAAATTCAACAAAAATGTGACAAAAATTCAACAAAAATGTGACAAAAAATCATCAAAAATGTGACAAAAATGTGACAAAAATTTATCAAAAATTCAACAAAAATGTGACAAAAATTCAACAAAAAAGTGACAAAAATTCTACAAAAATGTGACAAAAATTCAACAAAAAAGTGACAAAAATTCAACAAAAATGTGACAAAAATTCAACAAAAATGTGACAAAAATTCAACAAAAATTCAACAAAAATTCAACAAAAATTCAACAAAAATTCAACAAAAATGTGACAAAAATTCAACAAAAATGTGACAAAAATTAATCAAAAATGTGACAAAAATTCAACAAAAATTCAACAAAAATTCAACAAAAATTCAACAAAAATTCAACAAAAATTCAACAAAAATTCAACAAAAATGTGACAAAAATTCATCAAAAATTCATCAAAAATATGACAAAAATTCAACAAAAATTCAACAAAAATGAAAAAGAAAAAAAAAAACATACAAAAGGTGACACAACACAGCAACAGCGCGAGGAAAAAGGTCAGTTTTGTGGGTCTTTCAAATGAGATGTTCCACAGCCAAAAGAGGACAGAATGCATTTGGTTCAGGCGGGTGGTAAGAGGTTAAAATATGTATTTGTGGAAGTGTCACAATTACGCTAATTTGGGCCCGGCTGCTCAGAGTCCAGGGCTGGTTTTCAGTCCCAGTCCTGCCCCTATAGCATTACAGCCTAACTAACTTCAACGGGACGGATGATGAATAAAAGTATTTGATGTTGTTAAAGCCACACTGCGGAACTCTCCAGGTTTCTACATTACGAGAGAAACTCAAACCCCATGTACTGTAAAAGGCCTGGTATCATTCATGTGTGTAATGTGAACAGTCGCCGCCCTCTGGAGACACACGTGTGCAAAGGGAAGCGACTGCATGTGAGACGTTAATCTCAGCTCCGCTCTCGCCTGACAGGTGTTTTCACTGTTAAATGTGCTGTGAAAACCTCCGTGAGACGCGCCTGGTTAAAAATATGCCGTGAATACATCATGGAGCTCCGCCGCATCCGCCCGGCCGTGAGTGAAGGCGCTCTGAGCTGATGATGATGGGATACGAGGAAGACGAATGGGGAGCGATTTACAAACTGGCATGGCTTTCCGTCTCAGGGCCGACATCCAGCTGCCTCTTTACGCGACTGTAGACGACGGTCTGATATGAGGGAAAAGACGGGATGTTCAATCACGGTCTCGAACATTGCAATTACGACACAAAGATTTCAAACAAAATAAATTCAAAACGAAAATTCATCAAAAATGTGACAAAAATGTGACAAAAATTCATCAAAAATGTGACAAAAATTCTTTAAAAATGTGACAAAAATTCATCAAAAATGTGACAAAAATGTGACAAAAATGTGACAAAAATGTGACAAAAATGTGACAAAAATGTGACAAAAATTCAACAAAAATTCAACAAAAATTCAACAAAAATTCAACAAAAATTCAACAAAAATATGACAAAAATTCATCAAAAATGTGACAAAAATGTGACAAAAATTCAACAAAAATTCAACAAAAATTCAACAAAAATTCAACAAAAATTCAACAAAAATGTGACAAAAATTCAACAAAAATGCGACAAAAATGTGACAAAAATTCAACAAAAATGTGACAAAAATTCTACAAAAATTCAACAAAAATTCAACAAAAATTCAACAAAAATTCAACAAAAATTCAACAAAAATGTGACAAAAATTCAACAAAAAATCTACAAAAATTTAACAAAAATTCAACAAAAATTCAACAAAAATGTGACAAAAATGTGACAAAAATGTGACAAAAATTAATCAAAAATGTGACAAAAATGTGACAAAAATGTGACAAAAATGTGACAAAAATGTGACAAAAATGTGACAAAAATTAATCAAAAATGTGACAAAAATTTAACAAAAATGTGACAAAAATTCAACAAAAATGTGACAAAAATGTGACAAAAATGTGACAAAAATTAATCAAAAATGTGACAAAAATTCAACAAAAATGTGACAAAAATGTGACAAAAATGTGACAAAAATGTGACAAAAATGTGACAAAAATTCAACAAAAATGTGACAAAAATGTGACAAAAATTCAACAAAAATGTGACAAAAATTAATCAAAAATGTGACAAAAATTTAACAAAAATGTGACAAAAATGTGACAAAAATGTGACAAAAATGTGAAAAAAATTCAACAGAAATGTGACAAAAATGTGACAAAAATTCAACAAAAATGTGACAAAAATTAATCAAAAATGTGACAAAAATTAAACAAAAATGTGACAAAAATTAAACAAAAATGTGACAAAAATTAAACAAAAATGTGACAAAAATTAATCAAAAATGTGACAAAAATTCAACAAAAATGTGACAAAAATTCAACAAAAATGTGAAAAAAAAATTCAACAAAAATGTGACAAAAATGTGACAAAAATTCATCAAAAATTCAACAAAAAAGTGACAAAAATTAATCAAAAATGTGACAAAAATGTGACAAAAATGTGACAAAAATTAATCAAAAATGTGACAAAAATTCATCAAAAATGTGACAAAAATGTGACAAAAATGTGACAAAAATGTGACAAAAATGTGACAAAAATGTGACAAAAATGTGACAAAAATTCAACAAAAATGTGACAAAAATGTGACAAAAATTCAACAAAAATGTGACAAAAATTCAACAAAAATGTGACAAAAATTCATCAAAAATTCAACAAAAAAGTGACAAAAATTAATCAAAAATGTGACAAAAATGTGACAAAAATGTGACAAAAATTAATCAAAAATGTGACAAAAATTCATCAAAAATGTGACAAAAATGTGACAAAAATGTGACAAAAATGTGACAAAAATGTGACAAAAATTCAACAAAAATGTGACAAAAATGTGACAAAAATTCAACAAAAATGTGACAAAAATTAATCAAAAATGTGACAAAAATTTAACAAAAATGTGACAAAAATGTGACAAAAATGTGACAAAAATGTGACAAAAATGTGATAAAAATTCAACAGAAATGTGACAAAAATTAATCAAAAATGTGACAAAAATTCAACAAAAATGTGACAAAAATTCAACAAAAATGTGACAAAAATTCAACAAAAATGTGACAAAAATTAATCAAAAATGTGACAAAAATGTGACAAAAATGTGACAAAAATTCAACAAAAAAGTGACTAAAATTAATCAAAAATGTGACAAAAATTAATCAAAAATGTGACAAAAATTCATCAAAAATTCAACAAAAATGTGACAAAAATTCAACAAAAATGTGACAAAAATGTGACAAAAATGTGACAAAAATTCAACAAAAATTCAACAAAAATTCAACAAAAATGTGACAAAAATTCAACAAAAATAAAACAAAAACGTGACAAAAATGAAAAAGAAAAAAAAAACATACAAAAGGTGACACAACACAGCAACAGCGCAAGAAAAAAAGGTCAGTTTTGTGGGTCTTTCAAATGAGATATTCCACAGCCAAAAGAGGACAGAATGCATTTGGTTAAGGCGGGGGGTAAGAGGTTAAAACATGTATTTGTGGAAGTGTCACATTTACGCTAATTTGGGCCCGGCTGCTCAGAGTCCAGGGCTGGTTTTCAGTCCCAGTCCGGCCCTATAGCATTACAGCCAAACTAATAACTTCAACGGGACGGATGATGAATAAAAGTATTTGATGTCGTTAAAGCCACACTGGGAACTCTCCAGGTTTCTACGTTACGAGAGAAACTCAAACCCCATGTACTGTACAAGGCCTGGTATCATTCATGTGTGTAATGTGAACAGTCGCCGCCCTCTGGAGACACGCGTGTGCAAAGGGAAGCGACTGCATGCGAGGCGTTAATCTCAGCTCCGCTCTCGCCTGACAGGTGTTTTCACTGTTAAATGTGCTGTGAAACCTCCGTGAGACGCGCCTGGTTAAAAATATGCCGTGAATACATCATGGAGCTCCGCCGCATCCGCCCGGCCGTGAGTGAAGGGGCTCTGAGCTGATGATGATGGGATACGAGGAAGACGAATGGGGAGCGATTTACAAACTGGCACGGCTTTCCGTCTCAGGGCCGACATCCAGCTGCCTCTTTACGCGACTGTAGACGACGGTCTGATATGAGGGAAAAGACGGGATGTTCAATCACGGTCTCGAACATTGCAATTACGACACAAAGATTTCAAACAAAATACATTCAAAACGAAAATTCATCAAAAATGTGACAAAAATGTGACAAAAATGTGACAAAAATGTGACAAAAATGTGACAAAAATTAATCAAAAATGTGACAAAAATTTAACAAAAATTCAACAAAAAATCAACAAAAATGTGACAAAAATGTGACAAAAATTCAACAAAAATGTGACAAAAATTCATCAAAAATGTGACAAAAAATCAACAAAAATGTGACAAAAATTCAACAAAAATGTGACAAAAATGTGACAAAAATTCAACAAAAATGTGACAAAAATTCAACAAAAAATCAACAAAAATTCAACAAAAATTCAACAAAAATGTGACAAAAATTCAACAAAAATGTGACAAAAATTCAACAAAAATTCAACAAAAATGTGACAAAAATGTGACAAAAATTCAACAAAAATGTGACAAAAATTCAACAAAAAATCAACAAAAATTCAACAAAAATTCAACAAAAATTCAACAAAAATTCAACAAAAATTCAACAAAAATTCAACAAAAATTCAACAAAAATTCAACAAAAATTCAACAAAAATTCAACAAAAAATCAACAAAAATTCAACAAAAATTCAACAAAAATTCAACAAAAAATCAACAAAAATGTGACAAAAATTCAACAAAAATGTGACAAAAATTCAACAAAAAATCAACAAAAAATCAACAAAAAATCAACAAAAATGTGATAAAAATTCATCAAAAATGTGACAAAAATTCAACAAAAATGTGACAAAAATGCATCAAAAATGTGACAAAAATTCAACAAAAATTCAAAAAAAAATCAACAAAAATTCAACAAAAATTCAACAAAAATTCAACAAAAATTCAACAAAAATCAACAAAAATTCAACAAAAATTCAACAAAAATTCAACAAAAATGTGATAAAAATTCATCAAAAATGTGCCAAAAATTCATCAAAAATGTGACAAAAAATCAACAAAAATTCAACAAAAATTCAACAAAAATTCAACAAAAATTCAACAAAAATTCAACAAAAATTCAACTAAAATTCAACAAAAATTCAACAAAAATTCAACAAAAATTCAACAAAAATGTGACAATCTTATTGTAGGAACTGATCATGGAGTGTAATAGATTCAGCTAATGTTAGATGATTTCTAAATGCTTTCCATACAGCAAAAGCATTGTGTTTATTCTCAAAGCTAGGTGCTAATAAACTAGCTTTGTTTTCCCTCTGCTAATCACTAAAACGAGTAAGCACTTATTGGTAAATATGCCAAAACTATGGTAAATCCTATTTTAGGCATATTGTATTTGCTCCACTGACTGCATAACAGTGACACAAAAACAAAGGCAAGTGTAATGTACCAATGAAAAGTTCTGAAAATTCATAAACCTTGTGGGACAAAAGAGAAACCCATGGATGGACAGGCTATAGATCGGCCCAATGCAGCGGGCTGAAGGCTGTAAGGGGGTCCACACCTTTTTCATTGTGGGCCACATATTGACGTTTGTTTGTTTGTTTATTAAGATCCCCATTAGCCGTTGCCCTTGACCATGGCTAGTCTTCCTGGGGTCCAGATTATAAAATCACATTTTCATACAATGACCACAGATCACAACAGCATGAAAATATAAATACAAAACTACAACATATTACAATTGTTGCAGTGTGACAACAGAGTCTTTTTAAAAATGTTTATGTCTGCGATGTTAGAAATGTCTTTAGGCAGAGAGTTCCAGGATTTCATCCCTCTGAACAGAACAGCCTTCTGTCCAGTCTGGGTTTTACATGATGGAGTAAAATGACCATTTACTGCGTGTCTTGTGTTAAACCTATAGAACAGCTGAATATAAGTACATCATACAAAACCTTAGGGAGTTTTAACACAAGAATCTTTTTAAAGAAGCAAAGAAGGGCAAAGTGCAGTCTGTTCTTCACCAACGTCCAGCCTAAAGTTTGGTGCAACCTTTGAATATTTGTATATTTTGAGCACCGTAGCGCGAGACGTGCCGCCTTATTTTGCACTAACTGTAGCTTCTCAATATCTCTTTCGGAGGCTCTGGACCAAACCACTGGGCAGTGATGTCAATGGGACAGAACAATGGTCTTGATCAGTATATATGGTTTCATTTCATTTCCCCATTTATTTGAATGGGACAGTGCATATTAATGAGCTAGTGCTGTGGATGTGCCAGATTTAGCTCACAGCTCATTTCCTTCCGCAGTCCCATGGGGTGAAAACATACTACCAACACAAAGAACATACATGAGAATGACAAAACGTGCAGGACATGACAGTGCAAACAAACATGGTGTCTGAGAGGATCGATGAAGAACAGGCAGCAGTCTGGATGACTTATGCAGGGGAGGTTTATTTACCATCGGTGCAGGACCTGGAGACATGAACTCGAGACATTGCGCTACAAGTCCTACAAGTCTGTCTGAGCTTCCACAGCAGAGGGATAAATACCCTCTGTCGAGCGTCATGCTGATATGCAAGCAAAACACTGAGTGGCTGAGGGCAGGAGCCTGAGCACCACAGTCAACGACAGAGATAGACTGTACAGCCTGACCCACTCTGATGAATAGTGATTTAATTTTATCCTCTAACACAGGGGTAGGCAACGTCAGCACCCTTTTAGGCCATAATCCTAAAAGACGACTCTAAGAAAACTAAGAAATGACTTAAATCTACTTGAATCAAGAGATTAAATCTAAAGATTGAGTGGATTTGGTCTGGCCTTAGAGCAGATAAAACCTAGTCTTGCCAATGGAACAAGTACAAGTTTTTTTCTTAATTCAGATTATTTTGTATAATTTCAAGTGAAAAATAAATATTTTTTACACTGCCCGATTTCTGCCATTTACGATCACTAGTCATGGCTAATTAATAGACAGCTTCTGCTCACTCTTCCCTGTTTACCATGACCACGTTACAAAGGGTAATCATGGCAGATTTACAGACTCCTCCTTCCCTGCTCTGACAAGGCATGTTCCTAAAAAGGGCATAAGGGCGGGTCCTGTAGTTCAGTTGTAGCCGCGCCATTAGCTCTAATGCTAACGGCCTGTCAATCAAAGTCGGGCCCTCAGTAGTATACAAGATTTCTAAAATGTTTCTTATACGAAAACCCACCTGGTCCCTTTAATTGTAGCTATCCCAGCGTTCTCACAGGAGCAATATCTAGCTCTAACTACATAAAGTTTAATCAAATTAGTCACCAGGCTTTACAGTCGTTTAGAACGTGTCTAAAGTGCAATGCGTTCCAATGGAAAACGAGCTTGTTTTGCCGCCCACATATGGAGGTGCTGCAGCAATGGCGGCTCTCAGCGTCACGGTCATAAAGCAGTGCAACCAGCGGCCCTTACAGTGAGAGAAGGACACACTTTTAAAATAGAACCATTGTACAACCAAAGACGAGCTACGACCGACATCAGGCAGTGTTTGATATTTTGAAAGGCTCGTCTCAGAGTGAGCCTCCTCTCGCTGCAACGATGATCTTTATCAAGTGTCTCGCCAACACCGCCGGCCGCCACACTGCAAAAAGTAATTAACTAGATCAGTATAAACATCTCAATTTGAGCATAATAATCCAAATTTTAGTTGTTTTGACTGGGTAAGAAGTTCTTGGGCATTTGTCCCGGATTATTTCACTTGTTCTGAGATGTTTCTGACTCGTTTCGATACATTTCGTCCTTATTTCAGGTCATTTTCTTTGCCAATGGGGAAAGAAAATTGGTCTTATCTCATTGGCAATTTTACTTTCTTATTTCAAGCGAGATTTACCCTAGAACTGGTCTGAAATGTCCTCAAACAAGCAAAGGAAACTCGGTCCGATCAGGAAAAGTGTCTAAATGAGTGAAAACCGCTCAAAACAAGAAACATTTCCCCAATTCAAGTCATTTAAGACAATGCTTGATATTTACTTTTTGTAGTGCAGAGTCAAAGTACCAGAGGTCAGGCATGAGCAGGTCCGACTTCGCATTTTACGGGACTTCCCCTGCGCAATCCCCACGTCGTGCAATTATGTGACATCGAAAACTCTTATTAGACCAAAAAAAAACACACAGTTATGAGACACATCTATGCCGTATTCATGCAGTTTAATCATATCAGCATCTTGACATCCACCCACCGATTATCTCGTCGAAGGAGAAGTGCCAACTAACTCTGATTTAGACAGATTTGTCAACAATATTTCAGAGACATTGATCATAACATTTTTATATTTCACATTAACTGTCATTCCTGAACAGTTGGATGACAATAACACACACTACACTCAAACCCACCCCCACAATCCCCAAGCCGAGCGCAATTGTGTTACAGAATGATCATGCGTAAACACATTAAAGGGGGGGTATTATGCAAAATGGACTTTTTCAAGCTTTCCATCATGTTATTCTGTCACTCCCTCATTAAAAACATGGCTGAAGTGTTGCCTTGGCACATTCACGTATTTCTGAGTAATCTGTAAAAACTCTGATGGCGGCCATTTTAGGGATAGGTTATTGTCAGATTTTTGTTAAATTTTTGTCATTTTTTGTTGAATTTTTGTTACTTTTTTGTTGAATTTTTGTCACTTTTTTGTTGAATTTTTTGTCACTTTTTTGTTGAATTTTTGTCACTTTTTTGTTGAATTTTTGTCACTTTTTTGTTGAATCTTTGTCATTTTTTGTTGAATTTTTGTCACTTTTTTGTTGAATTTTTGTCACTTTTTTGTTGAATTTTTGTTACTTTTTTGTTGAATTTTTGTCACTTTTTTGTTGAATTTTTTGTCACTTTTTTGTTGAATTTTTGTCACTTTTTTGTTGAATTTTTGTCACTTTTTTGTTGAATTTTTGTCACTTTTTTGTTGAATTTTTGTCACTTTTTTGTTGAATTTTTGTCACTTTTTTGTTGAATTTTTGTCACTTTTTTGTTGAATTTTTGTCACTTTTTTGTTGAATTTTTGTCACTTTTTTGTTGAATTTTTGTCACTTTTTTGTTGAATTTTTGTCAATTTTTGTTGAATTTTTGTCACTTTTTTGTTGAATTTTTGTCACTTTTTTGTTGAATTTTTGTCACTTTTTTGTTGAATTTTTGTCAATTATTGTTGAATTTTTGTCACTTTTTTGTTGAATTTTTGTCACTTTTTTGTTGAATTTTTGTCACTTTTTTGTTGAATTTTTGTCACTTTTTTGTTGAATTTTTGTCAATTTTTGTTGAATTTTTGTCACTTTTTTGTTGAATTTTTGTCACTTTTTTGTTGAATTTTTGTCACTTTTTTGTTGAATTTTTGTCACTTTTTTGTTGAATTTTTGTCACTTTTTTGTTGAATTTTTGTCACTTTTTTGTTGAATTTTTTGTCACTTTTTTGTTGAATTTTTGTCATTTTTTGTTGAATTTTTGTCACTTTTTTGTTAAATTTTTGTCACTTTTTTGTTGAATTTTTGTCACTTTTTTGTTGAATTTTTTGTCACTTTTTTGTTGAATTTTTTGTCACTTTTTTGTTGATTTTTTGTCAATTTTTTGTTGAATTTTTGTCAATTTTTGTTGAATTTTTGTCACTTTTTAGTTAAATTTTTGTCACTTTTTTGTTGAATTTTTGTCACTTTTTTGTTGAATTTTTGTCACTTTTTGTCACTGTATTCTTCCAGAATACAGGACATATGGCCAGTCCGCCCCTGAACATGACCATATATGGGCGATTCCAGAGACGCCGTCTGTATCTATTGCCTTAAAGTATTGAATTAAGGGGTTACAATATTGACAACAGTCTTCTTAATGAGAATTCCATTTTTTCTAGCTTTAAAAAGGACATTATTTGCCGTAACCAGGATGTTGGGTCTATTGTAGACACAGAAAACACTTTGTCTCAGAGTTTTTGCTTTACATGTAACATCTCCACTTGCAGGAAGAGCTACTGTCAGTCACGAGTGGAAAAAAGTTCCTGAAAGTTTCTGAAACGAGAACTGATTAGCCCTGAAGCATCTACAGGAGACAGTCCATAGGGGCCCAACTCCCACACATCCCGCATGGAAAAAAAACAAACTGCATCTACAGCCTCGGGGTCTAGAGGATCGCATGAGTCAGCAATCCCAAAGCACCGAAAATTATACAGAAATGAAACAGCACGGCTTCCATTTCTAATTTTTGTTGAATTTTTGTCACTTTTTTGTTGAATTTTTTGTCACTTTTTTGTTGAATTTTTTGTCACTTTTTTGTTGAATTTTTGTCACTTTTTTGTTGAATTTTTGTCAATTTTTGTTGAATTTTTGTCACTTTTTTGTTGAATTTTTGTCACTTTTTTGTTGAATTTTTGTCACTTTTTTGTTGAATTTTTGTCACTTTTTTGTTGAATTTTTGTCACTTTTTTGTTGAATTTTTGTCACTTTTTTGTTAAATTTTTGTCACATTTTTGTTGATTTTTTGTCAATTTTTGTTGAATTTTTGTCACTTTTTTGTTAAATTTTTGTCACTTTTTCGTTGAATTTTTGTCACTTTTTTGTTGAATTTTTGTCACTTTTTGCTTTCCCAAACGTTTAGCCGTTCATCCCACCACAATCGGGGGGGGTGGGGGGGGGGGGGGGGGGTCGCGGCGCTGTCAGGCCAAATGGATGGCGGCGCGTTGTGGTCGAAGGCGCTGATGGGAGGCGAAAGAAACAGAGTGACACTTGGCTGTAATAGGATGGAAAAGGAAGATAGATCGACTCATTCACGACTGGACACGCTCTGGGTGATTTCAAAGACGTATCGTCCGTAAAGTCAAGTCGATGTGTGGACGGCAGTGTCCGTGAAGCCGTGAAGAAAAGTGACGCTTTAGAAACGCAGGGGGCGCCGCCGTTAACACTGAGGTCGGAGGTGCGATTACTTCTACTTTAGATCTACTCCTGCTGTTACTTAATACTGTTCCTGTGTGTGTTGTTCATAATGATAATAATCCTGTTCTTACCACAATGCAACTATGGTATAGATACAGACGGCGTCGCGTCAGAGAAGGGGGCGTGGCTTTGCCGAGGGGGAAAAATAGAATCTTTTGGGAAAACGGCAGTCGTAGCTAGTTATTAGCATTAGCACGATGAAGCATCATGTTAGCATTCTCTGTTATTTACCGTAAATTCTCGAATACTGGCCTGTAGTCCATCAGGGGCCGGGTCTCCGACAGGGGCCGGGTCTCCGACAGAGCTAGGTCTCTGACATTAAGGTTACTTAGTACAGCTTAAAGAGAGTTTGGAGTGAGCGGGAAACTTGCGATTGGCGAAGAGCTTTTACTCTTACTGCATTGAAGAAAATATGGTACTTACTAAAAAATGGGAGCAGAAACAAGTGTTGCATTATTGTTTTTGCTCAGTGTTTTACAGTAGGTGTTGCAGACGTTGTACACTGAGTGGTTGGGATGTTTAGATAAAGACGGCATCTCTGGATTTGTTCATATATGGTCATGTTTGAAAACAGTTAAGGGGGAAAACAATTTGGAGAAAAATCTAAACTCGAGGATTTTCTTCAACAATCTGCTGTGAATAAACATCCACATGGACCCGATTTAGACCTGACTTTATTTGTATGAGAGAAATAAGTTTATATTTTGCCAGAAAACGGCCAAGGAATATTCTATTTTTCTCCCTTGGCGAAGCCACGCCCCCTTTTATGCCGAGATGCCGCCTGTATCTATTTGGCTGGTCGGATACATCTTGTTTGTCATTCTTTCTTTCATATATCAATATATTTGCACATTGTCCCTGTTACATAAACAAAGCCAAATTAAAAAGTAAACCAACCAAGGGGTAATTAGCCCGACTACTACCCGACTGCTCCACCACAGTACACCACCATACATGACGTTTATCCTGCTACACTTTGAGCTTCCACAAAAGCAGTTTGACTTTATGTAAAGAGTTTGATGGTTAATTTTCAAATCAGCTCAATCACACCTTTGTAACTTCATGAAACACTTCATCAACATCCGATTTCATCTGCATCATTAAACTGTTTGCGTATTGGCTACTGCATGTAATAGTAGCATGTGTTTTTGTTTATGATGGTATGTTTCAGGAAACTATCTGATGAATGTAAAATGTTGTGTTATTTTAACGTGTGCTCCAGATGGACAGAAATTAGCATCATTTTAATCTATGAAGCGTCTTTTCTTTTAGATTCATGTATTTTGTGCTCGGTCCCTGTTAAATAACGTATAAACTAAACTGCAGTGATTAACCAACACTAATTACAGTTCATGTTATTGATGCTACAGCCACATAAAAGGCTATAATTTAAAGACATTAACGATCTGACTCTTTCATAAATCTGTGGGAAAAACTGCTTCTGACATTGCGTTAGGATTGATGTGTGAATCCTCCGTGATCAGTCCATTATCTTCTGATTGATTGAGCTGAAGCGATAACTCTGACAGCCCTAACTTTAAGTCACAGCACTGTTGTTGTTTGCATATTCCAGACTGACTAAAATGTGTTTTTCTTCCCCCGCCTCGCTCTCCCTTTTCAACTCGCAGCCAAACGACACAGATGTAAGTACGCATAATTTTCTCTCCTTCTCTCTCAGATTGCACCGTCTTTAACACCTGCTGAATCTCGTGAAGTCGAATTCACGCTCGACACTGACTGCGCAGTAAAAGACACTGTTCCAGACATTTGGTTACGCACCAAAAAGAGAGAGAAAAGACGAAACTGCCATCGACGACTCCTCACTCCCGCACCACACCTTGTGCTGTAGCAGGTGCAGCATATGCTCCAGTCACACGTCCTTATGAGCAGCACACTGCAAAAAGTGCTGTACTAAAAACAAGGGAAAAAATCTTAAAATAAGACGTTTTGTCTTGTTTTAAGGAAAAAAATTCTGCCAATGGGGTCAGCATTTTTTTCTTGCTAAGAATTCTTATTTCTAGAATATTTTTCTCATCATAAAACAAGAAAGAAACACTACATTTAAGCAAATAAATAACTAGAATTAAGAAAAATGTCCACAGAAAATGGAATAATTTAAGGAAAACTTTCTTATTTAGTGAAAAATTGTGGGATATTTTACTCAAATGTTGCTTGATTTAAGCAAAATGTTCTTAATAAATACTAATATTTAAGGAAAGTACTGCCCTCGCCCCGTCTCCATGATGTGGAGCCAGGCTGATGGTCAGAATCACCTGCTGGAGGATTCACCTATTGTACATGTTTTTAGTGGCAGACACGGGGAGAACATGCTCCACACAGAAAGGCCCCGTCCTGGTGGGAATCGAACCCAGGACCTTCGAGCTGTGAAGCTGAGGCTCTAACCGCTGTGCCACCGAGCCGCACACATATTTTTATTTTTTCTTAAAATAAGAAAAAATATTCTTTGTCTAATGCTGAAGAAGATTCAAAAAGTTTTTCTTTCTTGTTACAAGAAAAATTAGCATGTTTTTAGCAAATTTATCTGAACAAGAAATGTCTAGATTTTATTTCCTAAAACAAGATTTTTTTTCTCAAGAAAACTTTGCTCGGCAAAACATTATTACTTTTTAGGGAAGAAATAAGAACTTATTTCTTAAAGTAAGATATTTTTTACTTGCTTAGAATCCACTTTTTGCAGTGCAGCGCTTCTGACAAACACTGGGGTCACACTGCAAAAAGTGGATTCTAAGCAAGTAAAAAATGTCTTACTTTCTTGAGAAAAAAAAATCTTGTTTTAGGAAATAAAATCTGGCCATTTCTTGTTCAGATAAATTTGCTAAAAACATGATATTTTTTCCTGTAACAAGAAAGAAAAACGTTTTGAATCTTCTTCAGTTTTAAACAAAGAATATGTTTCCTTATTTTAAGACAAACTAAGATCAACAGCTCTTAATGTAAGACCTGCTTCTCACAGAGAGATAAAACATTCCATTCTTTAAAGTGGGCGGCTCGGTGGCACAGCGGTTAGAGCCTCAGCTTCACAGCTCAAAGGTTCTGGGTTCGATTCCCACCAGGACGGGGCCTTTCTGTGTGGAGCATGTTCTCCCCATGTCTACCACTAAAAACATGTACAATAGGTGAATCCTCCAGCAGGTGATTCTGACCGTCAGCCTGGCTCCACATCATGGAGACGAGTCCCCGGGCGCGGCAATACTTTCCTTAAATATTAGTATTTATTAACAACATTTTACTCAAAAATGTGAGTCATTTAGAACATTTTACTTAAATCAAGCAACATTTAAGTAAAATACCCACATTTTTTCACTAAATAAGAATGTTTTCCTTAAATTATTCAATTTTCTGAGGACATTTTGCTTAATTCTAGCTATTTATTTGCTTAAATTTAGTGTTTCTTTCTTGTTTTATGATGACAAAAATATTCTAGAAATAAGAATTCTTAGCAAGAAAAAAATGCCGACCCCATTGGCAGAATGTTTCCTTAAAACAAGACAAAACGTCTTATTTTAAGATTTTTTTCCTTGTTTTTAGGAGGGCACTTTTTGCAGTGTACATGTAGTTTTAGACACTGATGTTCAGTTCTGCTCTGAAACACGGCGAGGAGAAGAAGCAGATCATAAAGAATAGATCACTTATAGATGTCACTTTTAGTTTTTTTGTGCGAATACCGTAAATTCTCTAATACTGGCCTGCGTTCCATCACCGGGTCTCTGACAGTGGCCCCGTCTCTAAAATGGGGCTGAAGCAACTAATCGATTAATCGACAACTAATCGATCACTGGAATAGTTGTCAACTATTCCAGTGATCGATTCATCGTTTTCTAGTTAACACAGACTAAAATAGAGCAAGAAAGACATGAAAATTATGTATTGTGAATGAAAACCTACTTTGTTTTTAAAGTGAGGGTCTGCAGTGTTTTGTACATCGTAAATTTCATAAATATCTGTCTTTGCCTCGTCCAATCAGAAAGCAGAATTAGCACGAAGAGCCTCCTACAAACGTTTACTTTAAGTTTACTCCATCAAGTGTTCATTTCGTCGACTAAAATATTTAGTCTTAATTTGAGTCAAAGTGATATTTTTGTGACTAAAATTGGACTAAAACTAAATTAAAAGTTTCTCATGAGACTAAAACTGTGGCTAAAATGTCCAGATATTTTAGTCGACTAAAATCAGACTAAATAAAAATGAAAAGGAGAGACTAAAATCATCCAAACTTGTATTGAGCGTCTGAAAGAGCCTCAGATCATGTTTAAAGGATCAGCTCTGAGCTTTGTTCATGTGGAGCAGAAACATGAAGCAGAGGAACAACATTAAATATGATTAGAATCAATATTATCAATGCAAAGTCCACTCAATTTGTCTTAAATTTAGTCGACTAAAACTAGACTAAAATTGAATTACATTTTCGTCAAAAGACTAAAACTTAAACTAAATTAAAATATGTTGTCAAGATTAACACTGACTCCATCAACGTGTCCTGAAGCGGCGCCGCTTTAGCGTTATGTGATAAGAAAATTGAAAAAAAATACAATTTCCATGCACCTTTCACAGCCAAGCGATTAATCGTAAAAAATAATCGTTAGTTGCAGCCCTGCCCTAAAACAGGCCGGGGCTTTTATTAGAAACTATAGCAGTAGAAATATTCCCCATGTTTGGAGTTTGTCTCATACTGGTGTAAATGAAAACTCACGTGCAGGAAGTAACAAACTGAACCCGGGCCGAGGGCGACGCTGCGGAGGAGCTGATCCGAGCGTAACTTTGACACAGATTTAGACACTTTTCAAACCTCCTGTGACCATATTTGGAAACAGGGCAAATGTTTCTGACCCTCCAGGGTTTTAATAAAGTCTCCATCGCGTCTTCAAAGCACGTCCAGCTGCTCCGTGTGCAGGTCAGTCCCACGCCTCAAAATAACTCCTCCCATCAGCGCGAGCGTCTCGTCTTCTCTCGGGTCAGTCTCATGATCGATCACAAACACAAACGCTCCGTCTAAACTCGCCTTTTACACGAGATAACAACAAATAATCCGGTCTGTGGTAAAAACGAAACAGAAACCTGCAGTGACACTGATGTCAAAGCTCCGCTAACAGCAACGAAACACTTCCTGTTGTCCCGACAAAATAAAAGGCGTCAATGTTCCAGCCGCTGGGAGAGGGTTTGAAATGTTAATGGACACAAATCTTGCTTTTCTTCGTTTTCCTGGTCGTCCGTTTTGCTCAAATAGAAATAAAGGCCTGTCTCTTATATTGGCCTGGTTCCAATAAAGGCCTGGTCCAAGATTAGAGAATTTACGGTTAAAATCTTGGCCGTTCTGCTCATTTAAATACCGTTTTCATTTCAAACTTGAATATATTGTGAAGTTTCTGGACATCTTTTGACATTAAAATGACTGCTTTGTGTTTAGTGCTCGGATGCAGATGGGATTTGTCCTCTACGCTGTGACAATGTGGTAAGTTTTCTCACCACTACAACCACTCGCTGGTTTAGTTTTTGAATGAAACTATTACTGGGGAAAAAAATCTGTAAAATTCTGCCTTCTTTTTGCTCAATACATCAGGCCCAGAATCACATATTGAAAAGTCATCCTGAATGAAACTTAAATCTTGTTAAAGCCACACTGTGTAACATTTAGGATCATCCTGTTGTCAGAAATAATGTTCCTAACGACCAGCTCGACACAGAGAGTGAGAATGGATTTGAATGAGGACAAACTGAATCTTAAAGGGACTATACGTAGTTTAAAATGATGTATTTTCCTCCCCTACATCAGGGGCGTCCAAACTTTCATCACCGAGGGCCGACATGTGTACGGCATGGAGGGCCAACAGTGCACAACAGTGGTCCAGTGTTAATTTCGTCGACTAAAATATTTAGTCTTAATTTTAGTCAAAGTGATATTTTTGACGACTAGAATTGGACTAAAACTAAATTAAAAGTTTCTCATGAGACTAAAACTGTGACTAAAATGTCCAGATATTTGAGTCGACTAAAATAAGGCTAAATAAAAATGAAAAGGAGAGACTAAAATCATCCAAACTTGTATTGAGCGGCCTCATGGGGTTAGACACCAAAAGTCTAGGATGAATAATAAAGGAGTAATGGGCATTTTAAGGATCTCGCCACCCTCTTGGACGCCATCTTGAAAATATGACCTTTCCAATGGTCAGGTTTTAGACTTTTAGTATGTTAATAAGCACACCTGATACTACACCTTTTGTAGCATTTTTTTGGGGGTCACACCATATTTTCAGCCGGCTACAGATCATGTAAATTCTCTGTTAAAGGATCAGCTTTGAGCTTTGTTCATGTGGAGCAGCTCCATGAAGCAGAGGAACAACATTAAATATGATTAGAATGAAGATTATCAATGCAAAGTCCACTCAATTAGTCTGAAATTTAGTCGACTAAATTTACTTGCAATTTTAGTCGACTAAAACTAGACTAAAATTGAACTACATTTTAGTCAAAAGACTAAAACTAAATTAAAATATAACTGCTTGTATTTAAAGGGGCTAGATGCAAGTTAGCCATTTCATACTCACTACTGCCACCTCAGGTCAATTTTTTTTTCAAATTTTAAATTTTTGGATTTTTGTCACTTTTTTGATGGATTTTTGTCACTTTTTTGCTGGATTTTTGTCATTTTTTGATGGATTTTTGTCTTTTTTTTATGGATTTTTGTCACTTTTTTGCTGGATTTTTGTCATTTTTTTGATGGATTTTTGTCACTTTTTTGCTGGATTTTTGTCACTTTTTGCTGGATTTTTGTCTTTTTTTGCTGGATTTTGTCACTTTTTTGATGGATTTTTTTAAAGGCAACAAATAATCGTTTGAATAATCGTGATTTCAATTATGACAAAAATAATCGTGATTATTATTTTTTCAATAATCGAGCAGCCCTATCAGGTCATACGTGTAACTGCAGCTTCTATGTTAAGCTCGTGCATGACGGCGCTTCAGACCCGAATTAACCACCTTTTTGAGTGACAGTGCAGGATTTTAGAGGCAGTTGTGGTGAACAGGTCTGGGCTCATTCTTTACCTTAGGACATTGTTGGAGCAGGGGTGTCCAAAGTGCGTCTCGTGGGCCAAATGTGGCCCTCAGGCTTCTTGGTGAATCAGAGATGGTCCTTTTTATTTAATATGTAATAATTCTACACAATTCTAACCTAACAACTAGCATGTTATTGTGAGACAGAGCTGGCATTAAGGTTTTGAGCGTAAATAAAGGCATGAGGCACAATTTAAACCTCTGCTACTCGAAGGTTTCGTGGAACTAACCACCGACCCATGGCCCTTTACCCCGTGTACGCTCCAATATGTGGCCCCCATGAAAAAAGTTTGGACACTCCTGATGTAGGGGGAGGAAAATGCTTAATTTTAATGGTTATGGTAAATGGTCTCAACTTATAAAGCGCTTTTCCACCTACATTAGGCACTCAAAGCGCTTTACAGTAAGGATCCACTCACCCATTCATACTCTCATTCATACATTTAACATTTTTAAACTCCGTATAGTCCCTTTAAGAGAAGTATAAACCATTCCTCACTCGTGTATTTAGGTTTGGAACCATAATGCCAACTCAGTCTCACAATAAATGTACGTTTTGGAGGTTTTAATTGTGTGGAATTATTAAAAACTGCAGGAAAATCACCATCTCTGGCGATGAGGGCCACCAAAAATTGGTCTGAGGGCCGCATTTGGTCCTCGGGCCGCACTTTGGACACCCCTGCCCTACATGTTCCAGCCATGTCCTAATGTGTAGACTGAGCTCAGACCTGTTCACCACAACTGCCTCTAAAATCCTGCTCTGTCGGGTCTGAAGTGCCGTCATGCACGAGCTTAATATAGAAGGTGCAGTTACACATAAGACCTGAGGTGGCAGCAGTGAGCATAAAGTGGCCAACTTGCTTCTAGTCTCTTTAAATTTGGCTGCTTTTGTCAACATCTCCATGGGAACGAGCTGGAGTCGTCCCGCTCCCAGTAAAGTCAGGTCTTACAGGAGAGGTTGTTACACTCACGCCTCACAGCAAGAAGGTCCAGGGTTCGATCGGCTCGTTGCACAATGTGGCTACGCTAGTTCCTCTGAGCTGGAGCTGTGGGCGCTAGTACTTCCTGTTCGTATTCATTTCCATTAAGATGAGCTCAGACCAGTGAGTTTCTGGTAGAAATATTTCCATATAGGAGAAGTTTATGTTTGTGAGGATCAGAGAGTTTGTCTTGAAGCTAGAGGCTAATTTAACCTCTTAACTCCCGCCTGAACCGAGAGGATCTTTTTTCCTCACGTCATCACATTTTTTTTTCTTCATTTTTTATCACATTTTTTGTAATTTTTTGGTCATTTTTTTGTCACATTTTTGTAATTTTTTGGTCATTTTTTTGTCAAATTTTTGTCAATTTCTTGTGACATTTTTGTGACATTTTTGCCACATTTCCATCATTGTTTTCATCAAGAAAATGTGCTCGGTTCAGGTGGGAGTTAAGGGGTTAATGCATTACACAACTTGAAATAGTGCCTTTATATATATTCTTTTATAGCACGTTAGCCTTTAGCTTCAAGACAAACTATCAATCCTTCATGATCACAGGCGTCTCCGATCTGAACTTGTTCTTCATGATTTGAACACAGTAAATGATCATCTACCGGGAACTCACCGCCCACAACATAATCTTTAGAAAACATGATTATTATTCCAGGAAAAGAAAACAGACAGGAAGTACTGGCGCTCACACCTTCAGGTCAGAGGAACTAGCATAGCCACACCGTGCAACAAGCCAATTCCCACCTGGATGGAGCCGTTCTGTGCAGAGTTTACATGTTCTCCCTGCGTCTGCGTACTTATTTCCCCCACCACCAAAAACATGTACAATAGGCTCCCCTCTGGAAATGAGATCCTAACCTCAGTGGGACTTTTCTGAGTAAATAAAGCTCTAATTAAAGTTTATTCATTTATTCAGTTTCCGTGAGAAGTGGAAGTTTTGTTTGCCTGAACTCTCCCTTGTCTTGTTTATTGCTTTGTTTCATCGCTTTAATGTTGGTGCCGTCCTGGGAGGAAACTCCTGTTGTGATATTGGGCAAAACGAGGGATCGATTGATTGAAGAATAGCATCTTTGTAATAGAATAAATGCATCGGGTGAAATGTTACGTGGTGTGGCTTTAAATGAAAGGCTGGTAAACTGAGTGTCTGTAGGTGCTGCTTTAAAGGAACAGGCCAGCGTTTTTCCACACTGAGATATGTTCTTACCTGAGCTGTGACGAGTTCTTTAGGACCTGTCTGATCTTCAGTCACGTAAACACAGCGCAGACGGCGTTAGCATTTAGCCTCTCCCTCTCTCCTCTATAGCTCCAAAACAGGTCAAGATAGAAGCTACCAAGCTCTTCCACAGTTACCATGGAGATCCGCCATCTTTGCAGCTGCTAGCAAACATTTCCATAGACTAACATTTGCTAAAAACAGTATAAAAAGTGGAGAAAAAAACAGTGGAAAGACTCCGTTAGCTGCTGAGTCACTGCTGGTAAAAACATCTAACTCACTGTGGTGTCCAAGTGTTTTAATGTGAACAATAACTCCAGTATTTTAGTATTTTAACTTTTAAAATCTCCATTAGTTTACAATGGCTGCTAATCCCATAATGCTTAGCGATATGACGTCACATTCCCGAACTCTATAGCTCCAAAACAGGTCAAGATAGAAGCTACCAAGCTCTTCCACGTTTTCCCTATTTAAATATGGTTACGTGAAGTGTTCCACTACAAAGTATAATTACACACAATTAAACAATGTGGATTTTCTAAGCGGATAAAAGGGGGAACTATATTGTAAGGCGTAATAATACCAGGAGTAGTTTTGCATCCGCGCAGTAAAGTGAAGATTACTGCGCGGATTTTTTACATTTTGTCAAATTTTTGTAATTTTTTTGTCATTTTTGTCATTTTTTAATCAAATTTTTGTCTTTTTTTAAAAACTTTTTGTCACATTTTTGTCATTTTTTTGTCAAATTTTTGTCAAATTTTCATCACATTTTGTAATTTTTTTGTAATTTTTTTTATAATTTTTTGTCATTTTTTTGTCATTTTTTGTCAGTTTTTTCGTCGATTTATTATACATTTTTTGTCTTTTTTTTTTACATTTTGTCAATTTTTGTCACATTTTGTCAAATCTTGTCACATAACGTAGTAATAATACCAGGAGTAGTTTGGCATCCGCGCAGTAAAGTGAAGATTACTGCGCGGATTTCAAACTACTCCTGGTATTATTACGCCTTACAATATAGTCCCCCCTTTAATCCGCTTATAAAATCCACATTGTTTAATTGTGTGTAATTATACTTTGTAGTGGAACACTTCACGTAACCATATTTAAATAGTGAAAACGTGGAAGAGCTTGGTAGCTTCTATCTTGACCTGTTTTGGAGCTATAGAGGAGAGAGGGAGAGGCTAAATGCTAACGCCGTCTGCGCTGTGTTTACGTGACTGAAGATCAGACAGGTCCTAAAGAACTCGTCACAGCTCAGGTAAGAACATATCTCAGTGTGGAAAAACGCTGGCCTGTTCCTTTAAGTGTGGATGTTGTCGTCCTCTTTAAAGGAACAGGCCACCGTTTTCCCGTACTGAGATATGTTCTTACCTGAGCTGAGTTGATCCGTACCTGTCTGGTCTTTGTGCCCGTGGAAAAGCGCGGTAGCTTCCAACTTCACCCCCGTTTGGAGCCATAGGAATACATTTTGACTCGACTAAGCTCAGGTCAGAACATATCTCAGTGTGTAATAACAATGGCCTGTTCCTTTCAATCTAAAGCTCAGTGCAATAATTCAACACCTTTTTGTGAAAATCTGGCAATTATTTGTTTCTGAACGTTTTGCCAACAGAGAGAGGAATTAAAGTACGTAAACATCTCTCTGTGTTCTCCGCCTAAGGCCAATAGTTACTCTAGAATCTTCCTCAGTTTCAAGGTGGATGTTTGGAGTTCACAGGGGGAAAAGATTCAAAAGGTTACTCTTGTTCAAACCCCGACTTATTGCTAAAGAAATAAAAAAGGCCGATCTTAGGTTTAGTATTCACACCGCCGCGCCTCGTCTCTTTCAAATGATTTCCAAGCCTCTCTTCTCTCCGCAGGATATTCAGTGCTACGTGATTGACAATAATGGCTTTGTCCTCATTTCCAAACAGAGCAACAACGTAAGTTCACTCAAGAGCGCATTCCCGAAAAAATCAACCCGGATTTGTGACTGTTTGTCCATCGTTTTGGGAAAGATCATTTGTTTCTGATTGTTCTGCCTGACTCTGCTGTCTGACGTTTCCCCCACAGATCTGACTGTCTGCTCTCTCTCTTCACAGGCCGGGAGGTTTCTGGGCGAGCTCGATGGCTCCGTGATGACCACCCTGATCCGCATGGGCGTGTTTAAAAGGTTAAACTTTATATGAGCTAAGAACTACATAGTGAGCTGTGAGGTCCCAATTTCAAGATATAAAACAGTTGCAGAATTTGCTGTTGATTAAACAACTCGGAGCCATGCAACAGTTTAAAGAGGGGGTATTCTGCTTTTGTCAGTCCCATAGCACCAGTCTATATCTCACTACAATGATGACAAACTTTCTGCTGGTCTGTAAATGCAGTAAATTAGAATAACTGCCTTGTATAAAATGAGACAAAAACAATGATGGAAATGTGACAAAAAAGCGACGAAAAATTGATGAAGAAGTGGCAAAAATGTGACAAAATGTGACAAAAAAATGAGAAAAATGTGACAAAAATGGGCTAAAAATGTAACAAAAAAAATACAAAAAATTGACCAAAAAATGACAAAAAAATGGCAAAAATGTGATAAAAAATTGATGAAAAATTGACAAAAAATTACAAAAAAAAATTACAAAAATGTGACCAAAAAATGACAAGAAAGTCACAAAAATGAGTTGAATACCCAACAAAAAAATGATGGAAAAAAAAATCTAACGTGAGGAAAAAGACCCTCTCGGTTCAGGCGGGAGTTAAGAGGTTAAAAAGGGGGTGTTCTGCTTTTTTCAGTCCCATAGCACCAGTCTATATCACACTACAATGATGGCAAACCTTCTGTTGGTCTGTAAATGCAGTAAATTAGAATAACTGCCTTGTATAAAATGTCTCTCTCAAAATGGCTGTAGTGAATGTCTTGAAATAGGCCTCTGTCTCTTTAAGAACCTCTGAGCCTTTAGACACGCCCCCTCCACACGCTGTCTGTGGCATCAGTGGGGAGGGGGTTCTGCTGAGGAGCAGTGGTTGGTTACTCGGCTCGGAGGCGTCTCCAGGAGGTGGGGGCGTTCCTAGGAGGACTCAGGCAAACCTATCCCTAAAATGGCCGCCATCAGAGTTTTTACAGATTACTCAGAAATACGTGAATGTGCCAAGGCAACACTTCAGCCATGTTTTTACTGAGGGAGTGACAGGAATGATGTGACATATTTGACCCGTCTCCAAATGTCCACAAACAGTTCAAAGAGTAAAATATGGAAGAGAGAGAGAGAGTCACTGATTGTTTTAGATGGTGGGAAAGTCTCTTCAGAACGTAACAACAGTTATTCTAATTTACTGCATTTACAGACCAACAGAAGGTTTGTCATCATTGTAGTGTGATATAGACTGGTGCTATGGGGACTGAAAAAAGCAGAACACCCCCTCTTTAAAAAATGTAAAGGAGAGACTGAGATGCCCCCATACATTTGTGTACACCTAAACACATCCCAATTAAAAAAAATATCAAGAACATGGACTCTGACCAGAACTCTGGCCCAAATTAGCGTAATTGTGACACTTCCACAAACACATATTTTAACCTCTGACCCCCCGCCTTAACATTAACGAGTGCGTTTTCCCCAGTTCGGCTTTTTATTATTATTGTTTTGATCGGCATCATCAGCAAAAAGAGCGGGAAAGGCGGTCGTAGAAACAGAAGCAAAATCATGAATATAAATAATAAATAATAATGGTCCCAAAACTGAACCTTGTGGTGCACCATACTCCACGGAATTCCTTTTAGATTCATGTTTTTTTATACTGGGCTTTACCCAAATCTAAAAGCTTCTCGACTGGAGAGCAACAATGTAACGCCTCATTTGAAAGCTAAGACCTACAAAAGTGACGGAAACTTTTCGTCACGTCGCCACATTTTTGTCATATTTTTGCTGTTGTTTTTAATTATTTTTTCTATCATTTTTTATTGTGTTTTTCTCACGTTTTTGTTGTGTTTTTTTGTCCGTGTTTTTCTCATGTTTCCATCCTCTTTTTCTCGCTATTTTGATGCTTTTCTTTTTAGCTTGTAGATTTGGGTAAAGCTCGGTTGAGGCGGGACCGGTGGCCCCTCTGTGCTCTTCCAGAATGGACACAAGGCCAGTCCGCCCCTGCCTGCAGGTGTGGGGGACCCTTGGTGCCTCTTCAGTGTTTCAGAGGAAGACATTTGTAGGTTTCAAATGTCTTTAGCTCATAAGCTAGCTGTTTACTTTTATATGAAAACCTCATATCTATTTGACTTAGGGTTGGGCGATGTCCCCTTAATTGGTCGTTGACGATGTTTACAGTGAACCATCGTGGTGGTCGATGATATTGTCCATTTTTTCATTATAAGCATTTTTTAAAGACATTTACATAGCCTATATAAATGCTGCATATATGTATGTTAGGAAAATGTGAGATTGCAGGATAAATGGATCTAAACTAAACATGATTTGAACAGAGTCACGGACACGACTTTTGCAAAAGAAATGTGTTGAAACTCGTGCGTAAAGTCTGAGAGGAGAACGACTTATTCAGAGCGTGAGCTCCAAGGCTCTTATCACTAATACAAATGTAAATCGGAGCTTATTATTTGCATTTGCTCAGTTTTAACGTGATGTTTAAGAAACAGTGGGTGAACGGGACAATATTTACAAGTTTGCGTCGTAGCTACATTTTTGAAGCTTTTTGAGCTCGTAACCTCGTAACTCCTGCACCGCGCCTTTCTCTCTCCTCTCTTTCCTCTCTCGGTCCTAATAATCCGCACGCTCATCTAGCTCCGATGTGAGAGCCATCTCATTTTAAAACGGTTTAAGTTTCAAGAGAGAGAGAGAGCCCCGCAGCGCTGCGTCTTTACTTTAATAATTACGGCCAACACATCGTGGCCTCTGGCAGGTACTGACACTGGCGCATATTAGTCATATCCGTGATTTAATTTACAGTGAAATCCCTGCAAAGTTTGTAGGTTTACAAGGCCCACAGAAGACCAGTGCGTGTTTTTGACCGGAGGGGGCGTGGCATCACGATGGTGGCTCTACATCGTGATGTTGCTCATCCATCACCATCGGCACAACCCTAATTTGACTCACCTACAGCAAAACTTTAAAAATATTTCTAAATTGTTTTCCCCTGTTCACCTGCAGTGACTCGCCTTCAATTACAAAACTTAACCTGTCAAACCAAAGCCACAATTATTTCTGTTGCGTTCACTTAAATCCGTTTCTGTTCCAGCTCCTCCCGCTCTCCAGATCTGCTGCGTTCGATAGATTGAAGACGGGTTTAGGGAAAGATTTGTTTTGGCTGTTCTCTATTCGTAAAGGCTCTCCCGTCTCTTGTAGCTGCATGAGACGCGCCGGGACTCTGTAAGTCGGACTCCCCTCGCCTCCGTAGCCTCGGTCCGCCGCTCGTGCTATTTTTAAACGGCTAAAAGATGACAAAAATTTGACAAAAAATGACAAAAAAAATGACAAAAAATTACAAAAAAATTACAAAAAAAGACACAAAAAAAGAGAAAAAATGACAAAAAAATGACAAAAAAAATTGACAAAAAATGACTAAAAAAATGACTAAAAAAATGACAAAAATTTGACCAAAAATGACAAAAAAAGACAAAAAATGACAAAAAAATGACCAAAAAATGACAAAAAATTACCAAAAAAAAGACAAAAAAAGACAAAAAATATGACAAAAATATGACAAAAAAAAGACAAAAAAAAGACAAAAAAGACAAAAAAAGACAAAAAATTACAAAAAAAACTGACAAAAAATGACAAAAAAATGACAAAAAAAATGACAAAAAAATGACTAAAAAAATGACTAAAAATGACTAAAAAAATGACAAAAAAATGACAAAAAATTGACCAAAAATGACAAAAAAAGACAAAAAATGACAAAAAAAAATGACAAAAAAAGACAAAAAATGACAAAAAAATGACAAAAAAATGACAAAAAAAAAGACAAAAAAATGACAAAAAAAGACAAAAAAAATTACAAATAAATGACAAAAAAAAGACCAAAAAAAGACAAAAAATTACAAAAAAAATTGACAAAAAATGACAAAAAAATGACAAAAAAATGACAAAAAAATGACTAAAAAAATGACTAAAAATGACTAAAAAAAAGACAAAAAAATGACAAAAAATTGACAAAAAATGACAAAAAAAAGACAAAAAATGACAAAAAAATGACAAAAAAAGACAAAAAATGACAAAAAAAATGACAAAAAAAAGACAAAAAATGACAAAAAAATGACAAAAAAATGACAAAAAAAATGACAAAAATATGACAAAACATGACAAAAAATGGACGAAAAAATTACAAAAATTTGACCAAAAATGACAAAAAAAAAGACAAAAAATGACAAAAAATGACAAAAATTTGACCAAAAATGACAGACGCGCCGGGACTCTGTAAGTCGGACTCCCCTCGCCTCCGTAGCTTCGGTCCGCCGCTCGTGCTATTTTTAAACGGCTAAAAGATTTCTCGGCGCTTCGTTTGCCGCGCGGGATGTTACGTAACTGTCTTGGCGTGCGTGAAGCTCGGCGCTCGCGTGTGATGTTGCCGTGTTGCATTAGCATGTTTATTCATACGCGCCGACTCTCCCCGAGGACCAAACACTGTTCACAAGCAACACCGCACATGAAGTGTTAATAATGTGTTGTTTTTATTAGATGTAATGTTGCTTGTACAGTATGTGATTATAGAGGCCCAGTCATTGCCATAGAGCTCCATACACTGCAACAAGTATTTAACTAGATCAGTATAAACATCTCAATTTGAGCACAATAATCCAAATTTGAGCTGTTTTGACAGGTTAAGAAGTTCTTGAGCATTTGTCCTGGATTATTTCACTTGTTCTGAGATGTTTCTGACTCGTTTCGACAGAGCCGTGGGAAGATGTTTTAGTTAGAGGGCGCTGAGGGACAAAATGTACCCCCAAAATACTTTTTCTGTGCATAAATCCTATTGATTAACCTCTTAACTCCCGCCTGAACCGAGAGCATTTTCTCCAGTTCAGCTTTACCCAAATCCTGTAGGCCAGTGTAACGCCTCATCTGAAAGACCTACAAACCTAAATGGATCTTTTTCCTCACGTCAGATTTTTTTCATCACTTTTTTTGTCGGGCAGTCGAGTCATTTTTGTCACATTTTCATGACTTTTTTGTCACTTTTTCATCAAATTATTCAGATTTTTTGATCAAATTCTTGTCACTTTTTCGCCCATTTTTTTTTGCAATTTTTCGTCAAATTTTTGTCATTTTTTTTTCATTTTTTGTCACTTTTTCGTCCATTTTTTCTAAATTTTTCGTCAAATTTTTCTCACTTTTTGTCTTTTTTTTGCTACTTTTTTGTCATTTTTTTGTAAATTTTTTGTCACTTTTTCGTCAATGTTTTCTCACTTTTTTCACATTTTCATCCTTGTTTTCGTCTCATTTTTGTCAAATTTTCGTGACTTTTTTTTGTCATTTTTTCGTCAAATTCGTATCACTTTTTCGTCCATTTTTTCTCAATTTTTCGTCAAATTTTTATCATATTTTTGTCATTTTTTGTCAGTTTCTTGTGACATTTTTGCCACTTTTTCATCAATTTTTCGTCACTTTTTTGTCACATTTTCATCCTTGTTTTCGTCCCAGTTTTGTTGCTATTTTCACGCCTTTTTTCCAGAAGCTTTTGGATTGGGGTAAAGCTGGAGAAAACGTACTCGGTTCAGGAGGGAGTTAAGGGGTCAATATTGCCTGCAGTTCACAAACTATCCACCAAGGGGTGCTGCAGCGCCCTCAGCACCCTGGGTTCCCACGGCCTTGCGTTTCGATACGTTTCGTCCTTATTTCAGGTCATTTTCTTTGTCAATGGGGAAAGAAAATTGGTCTTGTCTCATTGGCGATTTTACTTTCTTATTTCAAGCGAGATTTACCCTAGAACTGGTCTGAAATGTCCTCAAACAAGCAAAGCAAACTCGGTCCGATCAGGAAAAGTGTCTAAATGAGTGAAAACCGCTCAAAACAAGAAACATTTCCTCAATTCAAGTCATTTAAGACAATTGATATTCACTTTTTGTAGTGTTGTCCCGCCTCCTCTCCACAGTCCCGCCTCCTCTCCACAGTCCCGCCTCCTCTCCGGTCCGGAAGTAAAACCCCCCCTTGCTTTGAGACCGTATTGATTTGGAATAAAGTCTTTAACTCTCGGGCTGAATCCAGCTCTGTGGTTCTAAAGCGACCGCAGAGTCAGACGCAGGTGAAAAAAGCACGTCTGAGATCCATCTAGTTTAACTGCGAGCCTTCGTCCTAGAACTACATTACCCAGGATGCTCGGGAGTCCCATGATCTACTACGAGGCTTTTGATTGGTGGAGCTTCACGTTCCCACACGTGTTTATTTATTGTGATGGAGAAAACATATTATAAACAATGTATTCAAACATAATGCAGGCAGATAGTAGGCAGATATCCATGTCTAACACTTATGCTCCCACTTTCCATTCTGAGAAAACATGGCATAACTTTTCACTGTTCTGCCGATGACGGTCAGATCTCTCTGCCTTTAAAGACGGGTGATCCACATGCTGTTCGGCCCCTCCTCCACTGCATCAGCGATATCAAAGCATGGACGGCCCTTCACTTTTTATGCCTAAATCAGAACAAAACTGAAGTCATGGTTTTTGACCCTCCTGACCTTGGCTTTTTGTCGGATTCTATCAAGCCGGTTGTTTCCAATTTGGGCGTAAGAGTCGATCCTGAACTCAAATTTGAGAAACAAATCAACGCAGTCGTTAAGTCCAGTTTTTTCCACTGAAGAAAACTGTCGAAATTGAAGTCCATTTGATCAAGGCAGCATTTTGAGACTGTAACACCTGCCTTTGTGACGACCAGGTTGGATTACTGTAACGGCCTTCATGCCGGTGAGAGCCAGGGGGCGCTCTCTCTCTCGACTGCAGCCCGTTCAGAACGCTGCAGCTCGGCTTTTCACTGGGACTAGTACAAGACTTGTACAAGGACATCAGTTCATTTTGAAAAGGAACAAAATTGGGATTTACACTCAGGAATCTACATCTATGTAAATACAATTTACTACAAATTATTATACATATATTCTATCTTTTTGTCTTTCATAAATACTCCAAATTTGACACAATTATAATCCAACATGGGCACATTGTTCTTTACCTTCAACCAATCGTATAACTCAACCCAAAATTTCTTCACATTTCTACATTCATAAAATAAATGTTCTTGAGATTCGACATCAATTTGAGAAAATTTACACATGTTATCTTGAAATTGGTATCATTCATGGTTTTAAAGTGCGCTTCTTTCACTTTAGGTAGGAGCGGAAATGATAAATATCTGGATCTTATTATGCAATTTTCATTTTTTGACCACCGTAACTATGCGTGATGTCATTGGAAAGGCCTTTCTTGTTTCCTCCATAGGGTGTCCTTGTTCGACTACCAGGCCATGTGTAAGATGCACTCCCACTCCGTCAGCAGTGGACGTCCTCTCCTCAGCGTGAGCACGATTTATCTCCATCTATTTTCCATGTGTTTCCGTTGACTCTGCTCATAAATGTGTTTTCTTTCTGCAGCCGCTGTACGGTTTGGCCTCTGCCCTCAAGTGGTTTCTCTCCAACTTCTTGCTGTAAGTGTTGCTATTGGAAACTGCGCGTCCACAGTAAACAGGATGGTGCTCGAAGATCGCACTCACTCAAAAAGCTGTTAAAGAGGGAGTGTTCTGCTTTTGTCAGTCCCACAGCACCAGTCTATATCACACTACAATGATGACAAACCTTCTGTTGGTCTGTAAATGCAGTAAATTAGAATAACTGCCTTGTATAAAATGTCTCTCTCAAAATGGCTGTAGTGAATGTCTTGAAATAGGCCTCTGTCTCTTTAAGAACCTCTGAGCCTTTAGACACGCCCCCTCCACACGCTGTCTGTGGCATCAGTGGGGAGGGGGTTCTGCTGAGGAGCAGTGGTTGGTTACTCGGCTGGTGACCAAAGCTCGGAGGCGTCTCCAGGAGGTGGGGGCGTTCCTAGGAGGACTCGGGCAAACCTATCCCTAAAATGGCCGCCATCAAGCAAAAATTCTACCAAAATGTGGCAAAAATTCAACAAAAATGTGACAAAAATTCAACAAAAATGTGACAAAAAAATAACAAAAATGTGACAAAAATTCAACAAAAATGTGACAAAATTCAACAAAAATGTGACAAAAATTCAACAAAAAGTGACAAAAATTCAACAAAAATTCAACAAAAAAAAGACAAAAATTCAACAAAAATGTGACAAAAATTCAACAAAAAAATGACAAAAATCTGACAAAAATTCAACAAAAATGTGACAAAAATTCAACAAAAATGTGACAAAAAAATAACAAAAATGTGACAAAAATTCAACAAAAATGTGACAAAAATTCAACAAAAATGTGACAAAAATTCAACAAAAAGTGACAAAAATTCAACAAAAATTCAACAAAAATTCAACAAAAAAATGACAAAAATTCAACAAAAATGTGACAAAAATTCAACAAAAAAATGACAAAAATCTGACAAAAATTCAACAAAAATGTGACAAAAACCTATCCCTAAAATGGCCGCCATCAGAGTTTTTACAGATTACTCAGAAATACCTGAATGTGCCAAGGCAACACTTCAGCCATGTTTTTAATGAGGGAATGACAGAATAACATGATGGAAAGCTTGAAAAAGTCCATTTTGCATAATACCCCCTCTTTAATTAACAAATGAACCTAATATTATAGGTTCAAATGGACACAAATCTCGTTTTTCTTCATTTTCCTTCCTTTTTGCTCTATTAATAATCCACACAACCATGTAAAAGTTGTGCAGCTGAAATCACCAGCTCTTTTGGACATTAAATGGACACAAATGCCAATAACTGCTTAATAACTTGCGGGGCCATTATAATATCCCCCTGACACGGAGTTGGGTCCCTGCCCAGCTTGAAGGCAATCTGTTCGCAATCTGCTTGGGCTTTTGATGGCCACTTCATAATCGTCCCTCTCCTCCTCCTCCCTCCCCCTCTCTCTTTTTGCAGGTTTCTCTTGGAGTTTAATATCTGCAGCCTCTGGCACACGGAGCCTTTTGCTGATGGTGAGCTCATTCCACAAAGTGTGTTTAGTTGCCGTGAAGTCTTGCTAAGCATCTTTCGCCGTGACTCACACTGTTGCAGCAGACGTCTTTAGTTACATACTATTACAGTCTAAATACTCCCCCTTTAATGTTTGCTTTCTCTCATGCATGTTTTCATCTTCTTAATCAGATTGCGAGGCTTAAGTCGTTTGCTGTTTCAGTCTGATACGCCCACATGACAGTCATCGCAGCTGAACGGCAAAATGTCTGATTGCGATTGTGAGCTTTGATTCAAAGTACTTAAAGGGGGAGTTCTTTACTGTGTCATTGTCCTTTTTTAAAATCTATTAACCTTATTAGAACAATGGGCCTCTTACACACAACACGAGGGGGCGCCATTGCTGTAGTACCTCCATACAGCCGCTAGTCTCCCATTGGAATGCATTGCACTTTAGACACGTTAGAAACAACTTTAGATATTCCTCCTGAGATAAGGCTGGGTTAGGCGCAATTAAAGGGACCAGACAACATTTTAGAAATCTCGTACTAATGATGTCACGCGAGGGCGGAGTCTACAGTGAAGAGCTGGGGAGGAGGAGTCTGTAAATCCGCCGTGATTTCCCCCTCGAGCGAGGTCATTGTGGCAAACGGGGAGGAGTGAGGAGGAGCTGTCTATTATATATACAGTCTAAGAAATCTCCAGTTCTGTACAAGATCCTGATTTATACATATTAAATCTTGTATTTATTAATTCATTACATAATTCAACATACACAGTGGGACAAAAAAATATTTGGCCGATATCCAATAAGAAGTCTATAGCGTACTGACCAAATACTTTTTTGCCCCACTGTAAATATACAGTAATTATAACAAATTACAGATACCGTGTTTATTCAGAAATACGTTGGCCACCCGCCTAAACCAAATGCATTCTCTCCTCTCCTCCTTTTGTTTCCCTTATGTGTTTTTGTCACTTTTTTATTACTTTTTTGCTGGATTTTTGTAATTTTTTTGCTGGATTTTTGTCAATTTTTGTTGGATTTTTGTCACTTTTTTGCTGGATTTTTGTCACTTTTTTGCTGGATTTTTGTCATTTTTTTGCTGGATTTTTGTCAATTTTTTGCTGGATTTTTGTCAATTTTTTGCTGGATTTTTGTCAATTTTTTGCTGGATTTTTGTCAATTTTTTGCTGATTTTTGTCACTTTTTTGCTGGATTTTGTCAATTTTTTGCTGGATTTTTGTCAATTTTTTGATGGATTTTTGTCATTTTTTGCTGGATTTTTGTCACTTTTTTGCTAGATTTTTGTCATTTTTTTGCTGCTCTTTTGTCATTTTTTTGTTGAGTTTTGTCATTTTGCCGCTTTTTTCTGTCACTTTTTGGCGCTTTTTTGTTTTCGTCCTCATTTTCTTCTGGTTTTTTATCGCTGTTTTGAAGAAGCTTTTAGATTTGGAGAACTTGAAGAACAGGAGAAAACATGTTCAGGTTAAGAGGTTAATATATTTAGTTCACAGTTTAAGCTGAATAACAGAAATGAATGCACTGAATTTCACCTGAATCTCCTTAATCCTTGTGTAACGAGAGCTGATTCTCCTGGTGCCCAGAGGTTTATGCGGTGCTTGAGCACAGTTTGAGAAACACTCTTTTCTGTATTAAATCAAATGCTCCACACCTTCACTGAGGGATTAGTGCCGCTCCCTGCACACGCTAATTGCTCTTATCCACATTGTTTGTCAGAATGTTACAATTCATTGTGCTCATTATCCTCCGCCCCCGAAGCGCATTATTATGTTTTTGTTTATTTTTGTCTGGAAACTCTGCGTTCCGTCCTTAATTAAATGCAGAAGCTTTTCCTAGTAATGCTCGAAATGTAATTAAATCACTTATTGTGCGATATCATTGTTAATATTGTGGATAATGAACCAGTTTCCGGGATCTCTGTCCTCCCACTCACATTAATGGAAGACGGCGTTATGTTAATCCTTCTTTGTTTCCCTTTCAGCTTCTGTCCATAAGAAAAAGGGTGAGATTCTGCAGCCGTGTGAGACCGAGTACCCGAGCTTCGTCTACGAACCGTCCGTCAAAGAAACCAACAGCATCATCAAGTGCGGACGCTGCCAAAAGTGAGCGAACCCTTCCCTCCAGCTCCTCCATGTGCATCAGTGACACTTCTATTCTAACCGAACAACTAACATTTTACTGTGAGACAGAGCTGGCGTGAAGGTTTTAAGCTAACGCTGCAAAAGGTAATTTACTAGATTAGTTTAGATGTCTCAATTTGAGCATAATAATCCAAATTTTAGTTGTTTTGACTAGTTAAGATTTAGTTGGGCATTTGATCTAGATTATTTCACGTGTTCTGAGATGTTTCTGACTCATTTCAAAATATTTCGCCTAGGGCTGTGCAATTAATCGAAATTCGATTACGATTTCGATTACAACAGTAAACGATTACAAAATTAGCATAATCGCAAAAAATCGATTTTAATTTTTTTTTTTTCAATTTTTTTTTTTTTTTTCAATTTTTAAATTTTGGGATTTTTGTCACTTTTTTGCTGGATTTTTGTCACTTTTTTGCTGGATTTTTGTCACTTTTTTGCTGGATTTTTGTCACTTTTTTTGCTGGATTTTTGTCACTTTTTTGATGGATTTTTGTCACTTTTTTGATGGATTTTTGTCATTTTTTTGATGGATTTTTGTCACTTTTTTGATGGATTTTTGTCACTTTTTTGATGGATTTTTGTCATTTTTTGATGGATTTTTGTCATTTTTTGATGGATTTTTGTCTTTTTTTTTATGGATTTTTGTCACTTTTTTGCTGGATTTTTGTCACTTTTTTGCTGGATTTTTGTCTTTTTTTTAATGGATTTTTGTCACTATTTTTGCTGGATTTTTGTCTTTTTTTTAATGGATTTTTGTCACTATTTTTGCTGGATTTTTGTCATTTTTTTGATGGATTTTTGTCACTTTTTTGCTGGATTTTTGTCATTTTTTGCTGGATTTTTGTCACTTTTTTGATGGATTTTTGTCACTTTTTTGCTGGATTTTTGTCACTTTTTTGATGGATTTTTGTCACTTTTTTGATGGATTTTTGTCATTTTTTGATGGATTTTTGTCACTTTTTTGATGGATTTTTGTCACTTTTTTGATGGATTTTTGTCACTTTTTTGATGGATTTTTGTCATTTTTTGCTGGATTTTTGTCACTTTTTGCTGGATTTTTGTCACTTTTTGCTGGATTTTTGTCACTTTTTTGATGGATTTTTGTCACTTTTTTGATGGATTTTTGTCACTTTTTTGATGGATTTTTGTCACTTTTTTGCTGGATTTTTGTCTTTTTTTTAATGGATTTTTGTCACTTTTTTGATGGATTTTTGTCACTTTTTTGCTGGATTTTTGTCTTTTTTTGATGGATTTTTGTCACTTTTTGCTGGATTTTTGTCTTTTTTTGATGGATTTTTGTCACTTTTTGCTGGATTTTTGTCACTTTTTTGCTGGATTTTTGTCACTTTTTTGATGGATTTTTGTCTTTTTTTGCTGGATTTTTGTCACTTTTTTGCTGGATTTTTGTCTTTTTTTTTGATGGATTTTTGTCACTTTTTGCTGGATTTTTGTCTTTTTTTGTTGGATTTTTGTCACTTTTTTGATGGATTTTTTTAAAGGCAACAAATAATCGTTTGAATAATCGTGATTACAATTATGACAAAAATAATCGTGATTATTATTTTTTCAATAATCGAGCAGCCCTAATTTCGCCGTTGTTTCAAGTAAGTTTCTTTGCCAGTGGGGTAAGAAAAATGGTCTTGTCCCATTGGCAGTTTTACTTTCTTGTTTCAAGCGATATTTACCATAGAACCGGTCTGAAATGTCCTCAAACAAGCAAAGTAATCTTGGTCAGATCAGGAAAAACGGGCAAAGCTAACTGTGGGCTAGCGCCACTTAAACAGCATTTACAGCCAAGTTTGAGTGAAAACAATTATCTCCATTGTGTAACTTGGACGCACAATCTCCCTCTGTCCCTTAATTGTCTTTTCCATCAGCGTCGTCTTTCCTCTCACGGAAGCAACTCGTTCTTTTGATCATTTCTGATACAATCGTCCAGAATAAAACCGTGTCCTTTTCTCCAGCGTCGATCTGTTTCGCTGTGAAAGTAATGCATGTTTATTTTCAGAGCGGAAAAATAAGCCGGGATAGAACGAGCTTCCCGGGGAGAGGCATATGCAGCCTGGGCGCGAGATAAGGACGGAAAGTGTGTCTTCAGCAGGGGCGTCGGACTGGGGGGGGTAAAGGGTGCTGAGTACCCGGGGCCCAGAGCAGGGTGGGGGCCCTAAAAAGTACTGCAAAAAGCGTTCTGTATTGTACTTTCTAAGTTTCCTCATTATTGATACTATAAGAATCGAACACAACTGGGCTGAAATACAACGGCTGCTACACAGAATTTTGCACAAACAATAATGATGGATGAATTTAAAAATGTGCCAAATGGTTCTGCCGGCTTCAAATATGGTGCGAGACTAAATGAGGCTGAAGCACTGGAGCTTTTTTGTTCATGAGACACATATAGTATATTTCATTTTAATGCCTACTTTAAAGTCACATTTTTTTGATGGATTTTTGTCACTTTTTTGATGGATTTTTGTCATTTTTTTGATGGATTTTTGTCATTTTTTTGATGGATTTTTGTCACTTTTTTGATGGATTTTTGTCATTTTTTGATGGATTTTTGTCTTTTTTTTATGGATTTTTGTCACTTTTTTGATGGATTTTTGTCATTTTTTGATGGATTTTTGTCTTTTTTTTATGGATTTTTGTCACTTTTTTTAATGGATTTTTGTCACTTTTTTTGATGGATTTTTGTCATTTTTTTGATGGATTTTTGTCATTTTTTTGATGGATTTTTGTCACTTTTTTGATGGATTTTTTTCACTACCGGGACTGAAGATTATTCAATTTCTGTAACTGAAGCCGATCCAGATGAAATTTCAAGTCAAACATCGAGTTCACGACAAACAATAACAAAACAATGAACTAAGTATCCAGGACTAATCTAGATTTTTTTGGTCGCTGTATGTAATAAAGTTATAATAGAAAATAAATCAACTGCACTGTCAAACCACTGTTATGTGGTTAAAGAACAAGAAATATGAGGGGGGTCCAAAAAGATAGTTTGTACCCAGGGCCCAGAATTTGGTGCTTACGCCCCTGGTCTTCAGACTCGCAGGGGAGAGAGCGAGAGGGGAGGGGGGTAGAAGATCGAAACTGTGGGAAATAAAAGTGAAGAAAGTACAAGGATACCAGTGTCCTGTAAGAGCAGACGCTGTCATTTCTTAGACAATATTATCCACTGAATCAACGTTCTGACAGATGTGACAGCTGGATGAAGGAAACGTTCACGTGTAGAGTCCAAAGAAAGGGCGCCTGGTGTTAAACAGCGCTTCTCTTGGGTCCTCATGGCGGGAGCTGACGTTGAATCCAAAACAAACTTTGTAAAGCGGATTCCCGGTGGCGGTTTTGGCCCGATCGTGTTCACTCGGCTTAATCCCCGTGTCCACATGTAATTACTGAACTCTCTGGGATCACGTCAGCATTATTAGATTTGATAAACCAGCGGATATTTTTGCAGTTTATCTCAGTGTGGAAAAACGGTGAACTATCCCTTTAAGTTTTACTTCCAGAGGAGCAGGAGATGGATTTTTTGGAATAAAATGCTCATTTAACTAGAGACAGGAAGATACAGGGGCCGGCTGGTGCTGTTCTACAAGTCTGTGTGGGACAAGGCCTCGTGGAAGACCCAGGACACGCTGGTGGGACTATGTCTCCGAGCTGGCCTGGTGTGGCCTCAGGGTCAGAACAGCTGGAGGAGGTGTGGCCTCGGGGTCAGAACAGCTGGAGGAGGTGTGGCCTCGGGGTCAGAACAGCTGGAGGAGGTGTGTGTGGACCGGGAAGTTTGGGCATCTCTGCTGAGACTGCTGCCCCCACGACCCGGCCCCGGATAAAGCAGAAGGAAATGGATGGATGGATGGATGTGTAGGGCTGCTGCTGACAATTAGTACAATAATCAATAATTCAGCGATTGTTTTTTAAAGTAGGCTAATCAAACGCTTGTATTATGTTTTTTTGCTAACTATAACTTGTGCCATAACCCGAGCTAAGTGCCTTCACTTCCACGTAGCTTGTGTCTCGGGTGCTTGTGCGTAACCGCGGTGCTGCCGTGATGCGTGAGTTCTGCTTTACACAGTTCGTTTGCTGCTTTATTTTCAATGAAACATTCGGACTTGTTGTAATCTTCTCTGTAAAAGCCGCCTCTGCTCCTCCTGCTGTTCTACCATCGTTTTGATCTGCATGGCCGTCCTCTGCCTCTGTCTTCGTGAAGGTAAACACTGAGGGGGAGCTTTTGGAGCTTAAAAACTTCGCTCCAAAGAGTTTAATTTTTTCCAGAAAATGCTGTGATCCACGTGACGACGCCGGGCTGGGCATCTTTAACCGTTATCTCTGCAGAAGAATTCAAGAGTCTAAGTTTTTGACTGACAGGCTGTGGGAAGATAAAAGACAAAATTTACCCCCACAATAGTTTTTCTGTGCATAAATCCTATTGATTAACTTCTTAATCAATAGGGCCAGTGTAACGCCTCATTTGAAAGACCTACAAAACTAAATTGATCTTTTTCCTCACATCAGATTTTTTTTCATCACTTTTTTTGTCGGGCAGTCGTCTCTTTTTTGTCAAATTTTCGTGACTTTTTTGTCACTTTTTCGTCAAATTCTTGTCACTTTTTCGTCCATTTTTTCTACGTTTTTCGTCAATTTTTTCTCACTTTTTTGTACATTTTTTGTCACTTTTTCGTCAAATTATTCGCATTTTTTTTTCAATTTTTTTGTCATTTTCTGTAAATTTTTTGTCACTTTTTCGTCCATTTTTTCTAAATTTTTCGTCAAATTTTTGTCATTTTTTCACCTTTTTTCCAGACGCTTTTGGACTGGGGGTAAAGCTGTGCATAAATCCTATTTATTAACCTCTTAACTCCCGCCTGAACCGAGAGCATTTTCTCCAGTTCAGCTTTACCCAAATCCTGTAGGCCAGAGTAACGCCTCATTTGAAAGACCTACAAAACTAAATGGATCTTTTTCCTCATAACAGATTTTTTTTCAGCACTTTTTTTGTCGGGCAGTCGACTCATTTTCGTCAAATTTTCGTGACTTTTTTGTCACTTTTTCATCAAATTATTCACATTTTTTGATTAAATTATTGTCACTTTTTCGCCCATTTTTTTTTGCAATTTTTCGTCAATTTTTTGTCCTTTTTTTTTCTTTTTTTTCTCATTTTTTGTCACTTTTTTGTCCATTTTTTCTAAATTTTTCGTCAAATTTTTCTAAATTTTTCGTCAAATTTTTCTCACTTTTTGTCAAATTTTTGCTACTTTTTTGTCATTTTTTTGTAAATTTTTTGTCACTTTTTCGTCAATGTTTTCTCACTTTTTTCACATTTTCATCCTTGTTTTCGTCTCATTTTTGTCAAATTTTCGTGACTTTTTTCTCACTTTTTTGTCAATTTTTTTTTCAAATTTGTCATTTTTTGTAAATTTTTTGTAACTTTTTTTGTAACTTTTTTGTCAAATTATTCACATTTTTTGGTCAAATTCTTATCACTTTTTCGTCCTTTTTTTCTAAATTTTTTGTCAAATTTTTGTCACTTTTTTGTCATTTTTTGTCACTTTTTCACCAATGTTTCCTCAATTTTTTCACATTTTCCTCCTTGTTTTCGTCTCAGTTTTGTCGCTATTTTCACACCTTTTTTCCAGAAGCTTTTGGATTGGGGTAAAGCTGGAGAAAATGTGCTCGGTTCAGTCAGGAGTTAAGGGGTTAATATTGCCTGCAGGTCACAGACTATCCACCAGGGGGTTGCTGCAGCGCCCTCAGCACCCTGGGTTCCCACGGCAATTATTCAACTATTTAAATACATATTAACTTGATTTTAAACCCTTTTTTTCAGCCCTTAAGCAGCATAAGAGGCAATAACTTTACACATGGGGGTCTCGAGTTGTTTCCTTGTTCATTTTTGGGGTCCCAGCCGAAAACGTTTGGGAACCTCTGTTTTAGGGAACATGTTCTATATCTCTGGTATTAAAACATTGTAAACTTGCAAAGCAGAAGCATCAGCATCAATGTCCTCACTCGGCTCCTCATGTTTGTCTTGCGTCTTGCTGCCATCTAGTGGTGACTCTCCTTACATCGTGTCTCTCCCTGCAGGATGTTCGTGGTGCAGCAGATCCCGGACACAAACCTGTTACTGCTGGTGGTTCAGGCCGACTGCGACTGCTCCAGGCAGTACTCCCCCCTCACTCTGACCCCTGCAGAGGTCAAATATATCCTTCAGTGGTGAGAATGATGTCGTTTTAGTGAATGAAGCGCTTCCTCACCGTCCCCTCGAGTAACTGTTCCTTTAAAGAGGGGGTGTTCTGCTTTTGTCAGTCCCACAGCACCAGTCTATATCACACTACAATGATGACAAACCTTCTGTTGGTCTGTAAATGCAGTAAATTAGAATAACTGCCTTGTATAAAGTGTCTCTCTCAAAATGGCTGTAGTGAATGTCTTGAAATAGGCCTCTGTCTCTTTAAGAACCTCTGAGCCTTTAGACACGCCCCCTCCACACGCTGTCTGTGGCATCAGTGGGGAGGGGGTTCTGCTGAGGAGCAGTGGTTGGTTACTCGGCTGGTGACGAAAGCTCGGAGGCGTCTCCAGGAGGTGGGGGCGTTCCTAGGAGGACTCAGGCAAACCTATCCCTAAAATGGCCGCCATCAGCCAAAAATTCAACAAAAATGTGACAAGAATTCAACAAAAATGTGACAAAAATTAAACAAAAAAATGACAAAAATTCAACAAAAAAATGACAAAAATTCAACAAAAATTCAACAAAAATGTGACGAAAATTCTATTAAAATGTGACAAAAATTCAACAAAAAAATGACAAAAATGTGACAAAAATTCAACAAAAATGTGACAAAAATTCAACAAAAAAATGACAAAAATGTGACAAAAATTCAACAAAAATGTGACAAAAATTCAACAAAAAAATGACAAAAATTCAACAAAAATTCAACAAAAATTCAACAAAAATTCAACAAAAATTCAACAAAAATTCAACAAAAATTCAACAAAAAAATGACAAAAAATCAGCAAAAATGTGACAAAAATTCAACAAAAATTCAACATAAAAATGACAAAAATGTCACAAAAATTCAACAAAAATGTGACAAAAAATCAACAAAAAAATGACAAAAAATCAACAAAAAAATGTCACAAAAAATCAGCAAAAATGTGACAAAAATTCAACAAAAATTCAACAAAAATATGACAAAAATTCAACAAAAATGTGACAAAAATTCAACGAAAATGTGACAAAAAATCAACAAAAAAATGACAAAAATTCAACAAAAATGTGACAAAAATTCAACAAAAATGTGACAAAAACCTATCCCTAAAATGGCCGCCATCAGAGTTTTTACAGATTACTCAGAAATACGTGAATGTGCCAAGGCAACACTTCAGCCATGTTTTTAATGAGGGAGTGACAGAATAACATGATGGAAAGCTTGAAAACGTTTGCATAATACCCCCCCTTTAATGACAAACTTCCGCCATGTCCTTCACTGCATCATTATACGACTTCTTCGCCCTTTAAGTTGTTGATTCTTAATGGCGCTGCACATAACGCGTCATCCAAATGTGATCGAATGAGGTCCCAGAAGATCCGCCGGCGCCCGGAGTCGTGCCACGCCTACCACGAGCAGGTTCGAGATTCACTCTGGTCCGATTCCCATTCGTCCGTCCTGACTTCCCGCGTGATTTCGGTCAACTCTGGTTTCTTTCTTTTCCCCGCAGGAGAACGCCAATGACTGCGGAGGGGCGGCGGCGGCGTCTCTGTCGGCTTCGCTCTTTCTGCTTTGTCTCGTCACAGCGGCCGTCGCTTCTTGATGACGGATCGTTTGAACATTTCCACAGACGTTGACAAATGCAAAGACCTTCATCGAGGACCTGCATGAGCTGCAAAATGGCAACCGCAAAAAAAAACCATCACTCTGCTTCAGTGACGGACATGTCGATTCTGAACTCCAACGTTGCCAAACCTCTGGATCACCGACATCGTGTGTTATGTTTTAACGAAGGAAGACAATTAAAGGAACAGGCCGGCGTTTTTCCACACTGAGATATGTTCTTACCTGAGCTGTGACGAGTTCTTTAGGACCTGTCTGATCTTCAGTCACGTAAACACAGCGCAGACGGCGTTAGCATTTAGCCTCTCCCTCTCTCCTCTATAGCTCCAAAACAGGTCAAGATAGAAGCTACCAAGCTCTTCCACGTTTTCCCTATTTAAATATGGTTACGTGAAGTGTTCCACTACAAAGTACAATTACACACAATTAAACAATGTGGATTTTCTAAGCGGATAAAAGGGGGGACTATATTGTAAGGCGTAATAATACCAGGAGTAGTTCGAAATCCGCACAGTAAAGTGAAGATTACTGCGCGGATTTTTTACATTTTGTCAAATTTTGTCAATTTTTGTCAATTTTTTGTCATTTTTTTGTCATTTTTTGTCATTTTTTTGTCAAATTTTTTGTCAAATTTTGTCATTTTTTTGTCATTTTTTTGTCATTTTTTTGTCATTTTTTTGTCATTTTTTTTGTCACATTTTTGTCATTTTTTTGTCATTTTTTTGTCATTTTTTTGTCATTTTTTTGTCACATTTTTGTCATTTTTTTGTCATTTTTTTGTCACATTTTTGTCACATTTTTGTCATTTTTTTGTCATTTTTTTGTCACATTTTTGTCATTTTTTTGTCACATTTTTGTCATTTTTTTGTCATATTTTTTGTCATTTTTTTGTATTTTTTTGTATTTTTTTTGTCACATTTTTGTCACATTTTTGTCATTTTTTTGTCATTTTTTTGTCACATTTTTGTCATTTTTTTGTCATATTTTTTGTCATTTTTTTGTATTTTTTTGTATTTTTTTTGGTAATTTTTTGTCCATTTTTTCCTCGATTTATTATAAATTTTTTGTCTTTTTTTTTACATTTTGTCACATTTTTGTCAATTTTTGTCACATATTGTCAAATCTTGTCACATAACGTAGTAATAATACCAGGAGGAGTTTGGCATCCGCGCAGTAAAGTGAAGATTACTGCGCGGATTTCGAATTACTCCTGGTATTTTTACGCCTTACAATATAGTCCCCCCTTTTATCCGCTTATAAAACCCACATTGTTTAATTGTGTGTAATTATACTTTGTAGTGGAACACTTCACGTAACCATATTTAAATAGGGAAAACGTGGAAGAGCTTGGTAGCTTCTATCTTGACCTGTTTTGGAGCTATAGAGGAGAGAGGGAGAGGCTAAATGCTAACGCCGTCTGCGCTGTGTTTACGTGACTGAAGATCAGACAGGTCCTAAAGAACTCGTCACAGCTCAGGTAAGAACATATCTCAGTCTCTGTTCCTTTAAAAGTAAAGACGATGTCACCGCATGGCAGCAGCATGACAGCAGAAGAGTGTCAACGTTGATTTATTTTGTTCTTTTTTTGAGCGTTCTGTTTACCACAAATGCTTCTCGGTGTGAGGCGGGACCAAAAACCACCATTTTTTTTTCTAATCGACTGAACTGAGTTAATGCTTACAGGGATGAAACAGGGACAACCTTCTGGTGTCACATAACGTGGCTCCGGCGACGTTACGTGATGCTTTTATACATGTTTTGCCTTCATGATTGTTTTCATGCCTGTGTAATGTGGTGTTTTGTGTCGTCCTGCTCAGTTTGATCATGTTTGTTGTTTTGGTGTTTCGACGACTGATGGAAACGGAACTTGAAATTTGATTGATGATGTTGTGAGTGTGTTTACATGCGCAGGGACAGACCTCGGTGATATACGGCTGATCCATTTTGACTCATCAGTAATTTTACAAACGAGCTGCGTGCATTGTTAAAAATAATTCAGTAACGCTTTAGAAAACAGCCCACGTGTTCCAGATGTAAGTACGGGCAACAAGAAAGTAATTCACATGTAAGTGCATACTCTTACAACGTGTAACAAGGAAGTACAACGTGTAACAAGGAACGTGTAACAAGGAAGTACAACGTGTAACAAGGAAGTACAACGTGTAACAAGGAAGTACAACGTGTAACAAGGAACGTGTAACAAGGAAGTACAACGTGTAACAAGGAAGTACAACGTGTAACAAGGAACGTGTAACAAGGAAGTACAACGTGTAACAAGGAAGTACAACGTGTAACAAGGAAGTACAACGTGTAACAAGGAAGTACAAAGTGTTACAAGGAAGTACAACGTGTAACAAGGAACGTGTAACAAGGAAGTACAACGTGTAACAAGGAAGTACGACGTGTAACAAGGAAGTACAACGTGTAACAAGGAAGTACGACGTGTAACAAGGAAGTACAACGTGTAACAAGGAAGTACAACGTGTAACAAGGAAGTACAACGTGTAACAAGGAAGTACAACGTGTAACAAGGAAGTACAACGTGTAACAAGGAAGTACAACGTGTAACAAGGAAGTACAACGTGTAACAAGGAAGTACAACGTGTAACAAGGAAGTACAATGTGTAACAAGGAAGTACAACGTGTAACAAGGAAGTACAACGTGTAACAAGGAAGTACGACGTGTAACAAGGAAGTACAAAGTGTTACAAGGTTATAGCGGCCCAGTGGAAAGATGAGCGTACAGGTGGTTTTCCTTTCCTTTTATCTTGTATTTTTCGTACCTTCCATTTCCACCGTAAAAGCTAAAATTGTACAAACAGCAGCAATTAGGTTGAGGGTTTTTCCAATACAAACAATATTCAACAATAATACAAAACAAACCTTTTTTTCCCCTTCCAGCTAGGCGCTATGAGCCGCGGTAGGCTTCACACCCGCCATGATACATTTAAAAACAGGAAATGACGATATCGTACCGGATGAAAGCCTCCAAAATAAAACTCTGGGTCCATAACAAAGGTAGTACAACATATAACAAGGTAGTACAACGTGTAACAAGGTGTCAAGGTGTAGTAAAGGTGTTCATTTTCACCTGTTATTTTCTCTCTGTTCACTCTTGTTTCTGCTTGTTTCAGGCAGTAGTGTCTCTCTTCAGTTTCCAGCCCATGCTCTCCTGTACCTACACATACAGTTCACATGCACATTGATAACATGCTGCTTTTCCTTGTTTCTGTTTGTTACAGGCAACGGTGTCTCACTACAACAATCACTTTCACAACAGTAGGGCTGCAACTAACGATTATTTTGTAATCGATTAGTCTATCAATCATTTTTGCGATTAATCGATTAATCGCTTGGCTCTGAATGGTGTAGTAAAGTTTTATTTTTTATTTTTTATTTCTTTTCATCACATTATAGCTTAAGTCGCGCTGTTTAACCTCTTAACTCCCGCCTGAACCGAGAGGATCTTTTTCCTCACGTCGTCACATTTTTTTTCCCATCATTTTTTGTTGGGTATTCAGCTCATTTTTGTCATTTTTTTTTGTCATTTTTTTGTCAATTTTTTATCACATTTTTGTCATTTTTTTGTTACATTTTGGTCTTTTTTTTTGTTGAGAAAATGTGCTCGGTTCAGGCGGGAGTTAAGGGGTTAAGGAAGTGCTGATGGAGTGAACTAAAGGGAAATGTTTCTTGAAGAATCTATTCATGATATTTACATTGTACAAACCACTACAGACCCTAAATATAATCTCAAAGCAGGTTTTCATCAAAAATACTACATTTTTTTGGTCATTTTTGCTCCATTTTAGTCTGTGTGAGCCAGAAAACGATTAATCGATTACAAAAATAGTTGTCGACTCTTTCAATAATCGATTAGTCGTCGATTAATCGATTAGTCGTTTCAGCGCTACACAACAGTAATATTGTTGTCCTGCAACATTAAAATTAATGCACAATTTATAATCCCACATTCCCTTTTGCCACAACTATGCGACAGCACCATTAATTATTTGTGGTCAGACGCCTTTGCTCTGCCCAATCCCGTCAGACCTCAGAGGCTCAGCAGGGAAGGGCCTGGTCGGTGCTTGGATGGGAGACTGTTTAGTAACACCAGGAAGCCTAGTGAATGTAGCGAGTGGTTGGTGGTGGTCGGAGGGGCCGATGGCGCAGACTGGTTGCCTTGCTTCCGTCAGTCTACCCCAGGGCAGCTGTGGCTACAATAGCAGCTTACCACCACCGAGTATGGAGTGAACGAATAGTGCAATGTAAAGCGTCTTTGAGTGTCCAGAAAAGCGCTTTATAAAACCAATGCATTATTAATGAATATCTTTACTACACCTTGACACGTAGTTACACGTTGTACTGCCTTGTGACACATTGTTCCCCCTTGTTACATGTTATAAGAGTACCTTACATGTGTAATTACTTTCTTGTTACCAGTACTTATACCTGAAACTCGCTTCTAAACTTCTAAAGTGTTACCAATATTTCCTTTTTTCAGAAGGGAGGAATGAAAACAAAAGCTGCTTTCACACACACACACACACACACACACACACACACACACACACACACACGCACACGCACACGCACACGCACACGCACACGCACACGCACACGCACACGCACACACGACAGAGGACCAAAGTGCTGCGGTCGGTTTTACACTGACTCGTAACTGCTGCTCTCGGGCTGAGAGCCCTTGGACCTCATCAGAGCCAGTGTGAAAACGACCTGAAAGCCGAGGTGCTACAGGTGCTGTGGGGAAGTGTCTGATCCAGATCCATCTCTCAGGTTTGTCCATGCTCAGTGCATCGAAGAAACGCTCGTCTCATGGAGCAAAGTTATGGCACCGGGGATTCTCATTAGTTCCTGAGATCAGCAACGGGAGGTGCTTTAGAGGAAATGTACTTGTTTGATACTTCATACTTTACTTTTTGCACATATGGCACATTTCTATTTGAAGACCCCTGCGATGCACCTGGACCACACTTAAAGTAAAGTAACTCTTATTCATGTAACTGTTACTTTCAAATCATTTTACTCGAGTACAAGTTAAAAGGTACTTGGAAAACATGTTACTGTGAGCGCTGAGTAACTGTTTGAAAACTGATTTATTTTCACTGACGCCATAAATTGTGTGAAACAGAACATAAAATCGTGTGGAAATAGTGATGTTTCTTAAGGCGAGACACTGCAGGTGAATAGGGAAAAAATGTATATTTACAGATATCAATTTGAAACTGTTGCTGTCGATCACTGGCATAAATGTGAGAGAAAAATACATGGCAAGTTTTCTGTCATTCTGTTTTATGCCCAAAAATGCCCCAAATTTCCCATCTTTTCGGCGCCGAAATCTGAATAATGGACAGAGCTACATTCAAATTTACGGTTTCATTTTATTGATGAATGAGCTGCCAAGACTTTCTCAGAGGGGATTTAGGATTTCTTGTTTAGTTTTAAAAAAAAGCTGTTTTTTAGTTTTTTAGTGGAAAATTTTGTAAAAAATTAAATTTTCGCCTTATTTTTTGACATTCAAAACTCAATAAATGGGGCTTAAGGGATTAAATAATAAAAAATCTTCCAAATCTTGTTCAGTCCAAGGCTGGAAAATGTGAAGTCTTTAGGTCCGACTGACGTGGACATAGTGTCGCCACAATGACAGAAACATGTGTTTGGAGAAAAAGGCCTTGAAATTGTGTTCTCCCATATAAGTCTATGGGGGAACATTGAATCAGCGCAATATTTAAACATGTTATTGTGAAGATTAGGGATATTTTCTGTTTCCGGGTGAAAGCTTATATGTTCAGAGACCAACTTGGCCCCAAACCTGAAAACTGAAAAAATTGAGTTTTGCCTGTAGTGTCTCCCATTAAGAAAACTAAATGATTGTAAAGACTAAGGTGCATGAGACGATCAAAATGAAGCATTCGCCGCTTGAATATTTACTCACAGTGAGAAAAGTAACAATAAGAGATACTTCACTATAATTTTACTCAAGAAGAAATAAAAAGTACTATATAATAAAAGTACTCAAAGAAGTACAATTTCTTCAAAAAGTGAGTAAATGTAACTGAGTACTACAGTGCCCAGTGTGAATGTTTGGACCAGGACACTTCTGAACCCTGATATCAGCCGGGACGCTGGAGCGCATGTAAACACACTCACTGTGTAAATGTCATGTATGGTGATGCTTTTCTTCTGTTTTTACTTTGGTTTATATATTCAGGGCTTGATCTTCCTTTTGTTGCACTGTTGTTGAGTGTTCATGTTCATTTCAAAGCATTGGTCTGTATTGAATAAATATATAATGTTTACATGATGCTCTTTACTATTACAAAAGTTCACACTCAAAGTACCGGCGTGAAGAAAAGGAATCAATCAATCAAAGTTTATTTATACAGCACTCAGAGCCGTGGGAGGATGTTTTAGTTAGGGGGCGCTGAGGGACAAAATTTACCCCCAAAATACTTTTTCTGTGCATAAATCCTATTGATTAACCTCTTAACTCCCGCCTGAACCGAGAGCATTTTCTCCAGTTCAGCTTTACCCAAATCCTGTAGGCCAGAGGAACACCTCATTTGAAAGACCTACAAAACTAAATGGATCTTTTTCCTCACGTCAGATTTTTTTTCATCACTTTTTTTGTCGGGCAGTCGACTCATTTTTGTCAAAATTTCGTGACTTTTTTGTCACTTTTTCGTTAAATTATTCACATTTTTTCGTCAAATTCTCATCACTTTTTCGTCCTTTTTTTCCAAATTTTTCGTCAATTTTTTCTCACTTTTTTGTCAATTTTTTGTCAATTTTTTGTCATTTTTTGTCCATTTTTTGTCAAATTTTCGTCAAATTATTCAAATTTTTTGTCAATTTTTTGGTCAAATTATTCACATTTTTTTGTCAAATTCTCATCACTTTTTCGTCATTTTTTTCCCATTTTTCGTCAAATTTTTCTCACTTTTTTTGTCAATTTTTTGTCAAATTTTCGTCAAATTATTCACATTTTTTGTCAATTTTTTCTCACTTTTTTGTCATTTTTTTGTCAATTTTTCGTCAATTTTTCGTCAAATTATTCGCATTTTTTTGTCAAATTCTCATCACTTTTTCGTCCATTTTTTCCCAATTTTTCGTCCATTTTTTCTCACTTTTTCGTCAAATTATTCGCATTTTTTTGTCAAATTCTCATCACTTTTTCGTCCATTTTTTCTCACTTTTTCGTCCATTTTTTCTCTCCAATTTTTCGTCTATTTTTTCTCACTTTTTTGTCAAATTTTTGTCATTTTTTTGTAAAGTTTTTGTCACTTATTCTACGATGTTTTCTCACTTTTTTCACATTTTCATCGTCTCAGTTTTGTTGCTATTTTCACACCTTTTTTCCAGAAGCTTTTGGACTGGGGGTAAAGCTGGAGAAAATGCTCTCGGTTCAGGCGGGAGTTAAGAGGTTAATCAATAGGATTTATGCACAGAAAAAGTATTTTGGGGGTAAATTTTGTCCCTCAGCGCCCCCTCACTAAAACATCCTCCCACGGCTCTGAGTTTCGTTGAGGTGGAGGAAGTTCACTTTTCCATCGCTTTTTTTGTCACTTTTTTCCATCACTTTTTCATTACTTTTTAAAGTCTCTTTTATGTCACTTTTTCATCCCCTTTTGATCAGTTTTTCATCGCTTTTTTTGTCACTGTTTCCATCTTTTTTTCCCCTCACGTCTTCGTCGCTCTTTTCTTGTTACTTTGACCCTCTTTTTTTCCAAGAAGCTTCTAGATTTGGGCAAAGCCAAAGGGTTAGTGCTAGATCGTCTGCTCCGGAGGGACGGTCTGCTGTGAGTTTGTATAGATCTATGAGTTGGTTTGTCTAAAAATACAAATAATCCTAATCCTTAAAGTTAACCCCTTAACTCCCACCTGAACCGAGCACATTTTCTCCAGTTTGACTTTACCCCAGTCCAAGAGCTTCTGGAAAAAAGCTGTGAAAATAGCAACAAAACAATGATGGAAATGTGACAAGAAAGTGACGAAAACATTGACAAAAAAGTGGCGAAAAATTTATGAAAAAGTGGCAAAAATGTCACAAAAATGTCACAAGAAATTGACAAAAAAATGACACAAATGTGACAAAAAATGTGACAAAAAATGTGACAAAAAATGACAAAAATTTGATAAAAATGACAAAAAAATACAAAAAAGTGACAAAAAATGTGACAAAAAATTGACGAAAAAAGTGACAAAAATGTGACAAAAAATTGATTGAAAAAAGTGACGAAAAAATGACAAAAATGAGTTGAACACCCAACAAAAAAATGTTGGGAAAAAAAAGTGATGACGTGAGGAAAAAGATCCTCTCGGTTCAGGCGGCAGTTAAGAGGTTAACCATTTCCCTGGCCCTAACCTTAATTTGTGTCATGATATCTCACGTTTTCACAGCAGACTGTCCCTCCGGAGCAGACGATCTAGCACAAACCAAGCCAAAGTGGGGGGGAAAATGCGCTGTTCAAAAATAAAGTAAAGTAACAAAAACAAACCCTCCAGTCTGCGGCTCGCCCGCTGCACCGCCCACACCCACCGCCAGGGGCGCTCGAGCCGCGCTCTGCGTCATTGTTCTGCATCTACGCTCTGGGCGGCGCGCGGAGAGACAGCGGTGGAAAATGGCGGACGGTGTGGATCACATCGACATCTACGCCGACGTCGAGGAGGAATTTAATCAAGTAAAAACCCCGCGGATTTCACTCTATCCTTCGCGTTTGTGTCTTCCGCCTACGCCGTCGCTCGCAGCCTTTAACTTTAATCCATAAACCTCGCGCTGTTCTTACGTCCTTTCGCGTACGCACGGGCCCGCGCCACCACGCCGCGAGCGTCAACACGATTAGCTCGAAATGTTTCCCTTTTCCATCTTAAATGAAGTGTTTGTTGCTATTGGTGCAAACGTGCAGACGACACGCGCGTGATATGTATTTGCTCTCGTCATTGGGGTGAATAGTTTGGAGGATTTCCGGAGAAGTGCTGCTTTAGGCCTCCCGTGGCGGGCCCGCACCGTATTGTTAGCTTGTTAGCTTGTTAGCTGTTAGCATGTCTGTGTTTGTGGACGAGTCGGTTCATCCGCGGCGTCACTGAAAGGTCTGAACGCGGTGAAACGATGTGTACAAGGAGATATATGTGTGACCGCGCGGTGTGAATGCTAGTAATGGGTTTATAACGGGTTCGGGCTGTTTGTTGTGTTCATTCTGAAGCAACACACGCCCCCTGTTTTCCCCGGGTCTGCTCAGTGCACTGGACGAAACATCTGCACTCGTATTGTTTGGTCACCCACGTGCCCCGAGCCGTAAAGTGTCCAGGCTGTGTTTGTTTGTCTTATTTAATTAAAGCTCGCGAACACCGTCCCCGTCATGTTTTCATTACAATGGAGGCCAGGGGCGGACTGGGACTGAAACACAGCCCTGGACTCTGGCAGTGTTAATGTCGTCGACTAAAATATTTAGTCTTAATTTTAGTCAAAGTGATATTTTTGTGACTAAAATTGGACTAAAACTAAATTAAAAGTTTCTCATGAGACTAAAACTAGGGCTGCTCGATTATTGAAAAAATAATAATCACGATTATTTTTGTCATAATTGAAATCACGATTATTCAAACGATTATTTGTTGCCTTTAAAAAAATCCAGCAAAAAAGTGACAAAAATCCAGCAAAAAAGTGACAAAAATCCATAAAAAAAAGACAAAAATCCATCAAAAAAAGTGACAAAAATTAAAAATTAGAAAAAAAATGTGGAAAAAAAAAATTAGAAAAAAAAAATTAAAATCGATTTTTTGCGATTATGCTAATTTTGTAATCGTTTACTGTTGTAATCGAAATCGTAATCGAATTTCGATTAATTGCACAGCCCTAACTAAAACTGTGACTAAAATGTCCAGATATTTGAGTCGACTAAAATCAGACTAAATAAAAATGAAAAGGAGAGACTAAAATCATCCAAACTTGTATTGAGCGTCTGAAAGAGCTCTTGCTGTATCGGGACACATCACCAGAGATGGTTTATTTTATTCGAAATGTAATAATTCTATACAATTCTAACCGAGCAACTAACATTTTACTGTGAGACTGAGCTGCATGAAGGTTTTAAGCTTAAATAGAGGTGGGGCACAATTTAAACCTCTGCTAGTCGAAGGTTTTGCAGCACTAACCACCGATCTACGGCCCTTCACCCGTGTGCACTTCAATATGCGGCCCCACATGAAAAAAGTTTGGACACCCCAATGTAAATTCTCTGCCAAAGGATCAGCTCTGAGCTTTGTTCATGTGGAGCAGCTCCATGAAGCAGAGGAACAACATTAAATATGATTATAATCAATATTATCAATGCAAAGTCCACTCAATTTGTCTTAAATTTAGTCGACTAAAACTAGACTAAAATTGAAAAGATTTTTTTCGATTAAATCTCGACTAAAATTAAATTACATTTTAGTCAAAAGACTAAAACTAAAATAAAATATGTTGTCAAAATTAACACTGGACTCTGGTCAGCCCGGCCTAAATACACATGTGAACCTCTGACCCCCCGCCTTAACCGAGGGCATTTTCTCCAGTTCTTCTTTGCCCAAATCTAAAAGCTTCTTGACTATAGAGCATGATGGTAACTTTTTGTCATGTTTTTGTTGCTTTTTCATTACTTTCATTACTTTTTCGTTGTGTTTTCGTCTCTTGTTTTTCGTTTTTTTTTTTTCATGTTGTTTTTTCATCTCTTTGTCATCACGTTTTTGTCACTTGTATTGCTTTTCCAGCACATTTTTGTTTTTTGATGCTTTTCTTTTAAGCTTTTAGATTTGGGTAAAGCAGATCTGTGGCCCTAGAGCCAGTGGCCCTTCTGTGCTCTTCCAGAATGGACACATGGTCAGTCCGCCCCTGATGGAGGCTGAGCGATATTGAAGTACCGATATGCGATAACGATAATATTGCGGTATTTCACAAAACTATTTCAACACGGTATGTGCCATTGTAATTAACCTCTTAAAGGAACAGGCCAGTGTTTTTCCACACTGAGATATGTTCTTACCTGAGCTGTGACGAGTTCTTTAGGACCTGTCTGATCTTCAGTCACGTAAACACAGCGCAGACGGCGTTAGCATTTAGCCTCTCCCTCTCTCCTCTATAGCTCCAAAACAGGTCAAGATAGAAGCTACCAAGCTCTTCCACGTTTTCCCTATTTAAATATGGTTACGTGAAGTAGGGCTGCTCGATTATTGAAAAAATAATAATCACGATTATTTTTGTCATAATTGAAATCACGATTATTCAAACGATTATTTGTTGCCTTTAAAAAAATCCATCAAAAAAGTGACAAAAATCCATTAAAAAAAAGGACAAAAATCCAGCAGAAAAGTGACAAAAATCCCAAAATTAAAAATTAGAACAAAAATGTGGAAAAAAAAAAATTTGAAGGAAAAAAAAAATTATAATCGATTTTTTGCGATTATGCCAATTTTGTAATCGTTTACTGTTGTAATCGAAATCGTAATCGAATTTCGATTAATTGCACAGCCCTAATATGAAGTGTTACACTATAAAGTGAAGATACTACTACTCCGGGTATTATTACGCCTTACAGTATAGTTTCCCTCTTTATCCACTTAGAAAACCAACATTGTTTAATTTTGTGTAAATATATCTATTGAGATATGTTCTTGCCTTCGCTTATACGAGTTGTCGTGTACCTGTCTGGTCACACAAATGTCAGTATTTAGAGTCTCTTAGCAAAGGTAAAATTCCAAACTGGGGTGAGTTAGAAGCTACCAAGCTGTTCCACGTTTTCCCTTATTTAAATACAGCTACATGAGCCTTTACACGATCCACGTCCAGTTACACCAAATTAAACATGTCGATTTTCTAAGTGGATAAAAAAGGCACTATATTGTGAGGCGTAGTGACACCTGGAGAACTTTGACGATATCACAGCACGAATGTTGGCAGTTGAGAAGCTTCTAGATTTGGGTAAAGCCGAACTGGGGGAAATGTGCTTGGTTAAAGTGGGGAGTAAGAAGTGAAAACCAAATCGTAAGTCTATAAGTTCAATGTGTTTGTTTTTGGCTGAGTGCAAAAGGGTCTTTCCGCCGAAACGGTGCTTTTGCCTCCCAAGGAAATAACCAGCATCAAAATGGCCGTTATTGAAAGACTATTACATAACATTTAATAGTTTTTAAACAATTTCAGCAATGGTCGGTACTTGGATGGGAGACCGTTTGGGAACATCAGGAAGCCTGGGCGAATGTAGTGAGTGGTTGGTGGTGGTCGAAGAGGTCGTCAGTCTACCCCAGGGCAGCTGTGGCTAAAATAGTAGCTTACCACCACCGGGTATGGAGTGAACGAATAGTAAAATATAAAGCGTCTATGTAGGGCTGCTCGATTATTGAAAAAATAATAATCCCGATTATTTTTGTCATAATTGAAATCACGATTATTCAAACGATTATTTGTTGCCTTTAAAAAAAATCCATCAAAAAAAGTGACACAAATCCAGAAAAAAAGACAAAAATCCATCAGAAAAAAAGACAAAAATCCATTAAAAAAGTGACACAAATCCATCCAAAAAATTACAAAAATCCCGCAGAAAAAATGACAAAAATCCAGCAAAAAAGTGACAAAAATCCAGCAAAAAAGTGACAAAAATCCAGCAAAAAAGTGACAAAAATCCATCAGAAAAAAAGACAAAAATCCATTAAAAAAGTGACAAAAATCCATTAAAAAAGTGACAAAAATCCATTAAAAAAGTGACAAAAATCCAGCAAAAAAGTGACAAAAATCCATCAGAAAAAAAGACAAAAATCCAGCAAAAAAGACAAAAATCCATCAAAAAAAGACAAAAATCCATCAGAAAAAAAGACAAAAATCCATCAAAAAAGACAAAAATCCAGCAGAAAAAAAGACAAAAATCCATCAAAAAAGACAAAAATCCAGCAGAAAAAAAGACAAAAATCCATCAAAAAAAGACAAAAATCCATCAAAAAAGACAAAAATCCAGCAGAAAAAAAGACAAAAATCCATCAAAAAAAGACAAAAATCCATCAAAAAAGACAAAAATCCATCAGAAAAAAAGACAAAAACGTGACAAAAATCCCAAAATTAAAAATTAGAAGAAAAAAAAATTGAAAAAAAAAAAAAATTGAAAAAAATTATTATAATCGATTTTTTGCGATTATGCTAATTTTGTAATCGTTTACTGTTGTAATCGAAATCGTAATCGAATTTCGATTAATTGCACAGCCCTACGTCTATGAGTGTCCAGAAAAGCGCTATATAAAACCAATGCATTATTATTATTAAATGTAGTTTCAGTGGGTGCAGCGTGTGCTTCTGTGTTACTTAGCATTAGCATTAGCATTAGCATTAGCATTCGCCTGCAAATGGCAAACTGGTCAAATTTTGTCATTCCTGTTACCAGGAAGAGAAATGGGAAAAATCCATTAAAGAAATGGAAAAGAGAGACTGAGATGCCCCCATGCTTTTTCTTAGGGCTGCAACTAACGATTATTTTGTAATCGATCATTTTTACGATTCATCGATTAATCGCTTGGCTGTTAATGGTGTAGTAAAGTTCTTTTTTAAAATCACATTATAGCTTAAGCCGCGCTGTTTAAGGAAATTCTGATGGAGGAAACTAAAGGGAAATGTTTTTTTTTAAGGCTCTATTCATGAAATTTACATTGTACAAACCACTACAGACCCTAAATATAAAATCAAAGCAGGTTTTCATCAAAAATACTACATTTTTTTTGGTCATTTTTGCTCCATTTTAGTCTGTGTGAGCCAGAAAACGATTAATCGATTACTAAAATAGTTGTCGACTCTTTCAATAATCGATTAGTCGTTTCAGCCCTACATTTTTTACTCCTAAAAATACACCAATTTGAAAAATATCAAGAAAAATATATATTTTAAAATTGTTTTGTGGCGGGTTTAAAGCTGAAAAGGCACTGATTTGGCGGAATGACTTGATACAAAATAGTGTCGATCTCAGTCAGATGGAGACTTTAGGCGATATGTTGAGGCTTCTTGCGATACCGATATTGCATCCCCTAATATCGTGATATATTTGCGATATATTGTGCTGCCCCGGAGTCTCATTCTGGCCTCGTGTTCCACAGGAGGCTGAATACCCCGTGCACGAGCAGATCGACCTGTACGATGACGTCATTTCCCCTTCGGCCAACAACGGAGACGCCCCCGAGGATCGAGACTATCTGGACTCGGCGCCCGGGGCCACAGAGGGAGGGAAAAGCGCCCCGGCCAACGTAGTTTACACCTACTCGGGCAAGAGGATCGCCCTGTACATCGGAAACCTCACCTGGGTATGAGGAGCGTGTAGCTGGTGTGAAGTGCGTGTTACTGATCGTGTGTGTCTTTGTGCAGTGGACGACCGACGAGGACCTCACCGAGGCCATCCGCTCCATCGGCATCACAGACGTGCTGGAGATCAAGTTCTTTGAAAACCGGGCGAATGGCCAGTCAAAGGGGTGAGCGCGGTGTCCTGGTACATCACTGTTAAAAAAAAATCTCACTTGCATGTTTTAAGTTCGTGACGCCGCTGAAAGACGGCGGCCTCTGTGAATGTAAAGGGCACAGAGCGGGAAGCGTCAGAACCTGGTCCGTTCAGTTTGTCACGAGAGCCGCTCACGAATGATTGTTGTTTAAACGTAATGTTTTTATTGGATGCTAGGGCTGCTCGATTATTGAAAAAATAATAATCACGATTATTTTTGTCATTATTGAAATCACGATTATTCAAACGATTATTTGTTGCCTTTAAAAAAATCTATCAAAAAAGTGACAAAAATCCATCAAAAAAGTGACAAAAATCCATCAAAAAAGTGACAAAAATCCATCAAAAAAGTGACAAAAATCCATCAAAAAAGTGACAAAAATCCATCAAAAAAGTGACAAAAATCCATCAAAAAAGTGACAAAAATCCATCAAAAAAGTGACAAAAATCCATCAAAAAAAGACAAAAATCCATCAAAAAAGCGACAAAAATCCATCAAAAAAAGTGACAAAAATCCATCAAAAAAAGACAAAAATCCATCAAAAAAAGACAAAAATCCATCAAAAAAGTGACAAAAATCCATCAAAAAAAGACAAAAATCCATCAAAAAAGTGACAAAAATCCATTAAAAAGTGACAAAAATCCATCAAAAAAAGTGACAAAAATCTATCAAAAAATGACAAAAATCCATCAAAAAAGTGACAAAAATCCATCAAAAAAAGACAAAAATCCATCAAAAAAGTGACAAAAATCCATCAAAAAGTGACTAAAATCCATCAAAAAAGTGACAAAAATCCATCAAAAAAAGACAAAAATCCATCAAAAAAGTGACTAAAATCCATCAAAAAAGTGACTAAAATCTATCAAAAAAAAAGACAAAAATCCATCAAAAAATGACAAAAATCCATCAAAAAAGGGGTGAGCGCGGTGTCCTGGTCCAGTGTTTGGAAATAAACATCTCTAACTCTGCTCTGTTTTAGGTTTGCTCTGGTTAGTGTCGCCTCTGAGGGCTCCTCCAGGAAGCTGATGGACCTGCTCTCAAAGAGGGAGCTCCACGGTCAGAACCCCATCGTCACACCGTGTAACAAACAGTCCCTGAGCCAGTTCGAGATGCAGTCGCGGAAAAGTAAATATACAATGTTGACTAGAGTAACGTCCGCTCGCTGTCTGCTCGTGGACAACAAGGCTATAATTAAAATGTTCCATTTGAATTTTTGGCTCAGGCACTTCGGCAGGACAGATGTCCGGAGAGGGCAAGGCTGGGCCTCCTGGGGGGTCCCGTGGCTTCCCCATGGGGAGGGGAGGCAGGGGACGGTACCCCGGACCCCCTGGCCCAGACCGGTTTCCTGGTCCCCCTGGTCCTGGAGGGCCCCCACCACATTTCCCTGGTACATTTTACACTGTACATGTTAACACATTGCACTAGATGCCGATTCTAAATGCCTTATTATTTTCAGGCGGTATGCAGGGTCCCCCGCGGCCTCCTCCAGGCCCTCCTGGTCCTCCCGGCCCTCCTGGCCCCCCTCCAGGCCAAGGCCTCCCCCCTCCTCTGGGTGGGCTTCCACGTGGGGACAGACTTCCTCCTCCTGTACTCTTCCCTGGTCAGTTTGGGCAGCCTCCGATGGGACCACTGCCCCCTGGCCCCCCTCCTCCTGGTTATGGCCCCCCGCCAGGGCCCCCCCCTCCTCAGCAGGGACCCCCACCTCCTGGACCTTTCCCTCCTCGTCTTCCAGGGCCTATCGGTCCTCCTATGGCCTTGGGTCCTCCGCCACACATGCCCGGCCCCCCTCCGGGCGGACCTCCGCCTGCTCCACACGTGAACCCAGCCTTCTTCCCCCCACCGGGCAACAATATGCCCCCCAACGACAGAGGCCCCCCCGGCCCCAACGACCCCTACGGGCGCCCGCCCCCCTATGAGCGGGACTTCGGGCACGGAGGCCGGTAAGGACAGACGGAGGTTCTGTGTCTTTGTGAAACACTGTTTAAACTTGTGCTGCTTTAGGGACATCGACTCCTCTCGGGGGCCCCTCAGTGAGGCGGAGTTTGAGGAGATCATGAACAGAAACCGGGCCATCTCGTCCAGCGCCATCTCCAGAGCGGTGTCCGACGCCAGTGCAGGTAAAGCCGAGTTCATCAAGTCATAACGTTAGTCATGAAGTTATGAATCAGTCACTGATTGTGTTTTCTGGGGGCAGCTGACTATGGCAGTGCAATAGAGACCCTGGTCACAGCCATCAGTCTGATCAAGCAGTCGAAGGTTTCTGCAGACGATCGCTGTAAGGTGCTGATCAGCTCCCTGCAGGACTGTCTCCACGGCATCGAGTCCAAGAGCTACGGCTCCGCGAGGTAAACGCCGTCGCTCACTCCCCCATCATTACCAGCACACACTGTCGTCTGACTGGGGCTCTTGTTCCCGTCCGAAGAGAGCGCTCTAGAGAACGGGACCACAGCCGGTCGAGGGAGAAGAGCCGGCGCCACAAGTCCCGCAGTCGCGACCGCCACGAGGACTACTACAGGGAACGCAGCCGCGAGCGGGACCGGCACCGCGAGCGGGACCGCGACCGCGACAGAGAGCGAGAGAGGGAGCGAGAGTACCGGCACCGCTAAACCACAGGTCAGTATCTAAACTCCTTCACTTCTGCATCAGTGTCTAAAGGTGTCGCTGTCCCGAGGGGAAGCTCTAAACCGCAGGCGCTCGTCTGGAGAGGTAAGTGCGGCGAGTCCGGGGTAAGTCCTCTGTGCACCTTTGTGTTTGCCTTTACCTCCAACGGCATTTCTGTATTTTATTTTTGTATTAAGTCCTTCAGTAAATTTGTTCTTTTCAAAGTAAAATCGCAAAGATAAAGGAGTTTATTAGCTTAACATCTGTTCACTCCTATCTGCCTATATACTGTATGTAATATCCATGCTCTGTGTGTATTTTGTGTTATTGAATGATTGAATACATAAACTCCAGCAAAATGAACTTAAACATAACAGTTAATGTGATAAATCCAGGTGTTGCGGGTGCTTTGGTAACATTGTTCTGATTTTAATGATCAGTCACACTGTGTTACGTGTAGGTCTGTCTGTTTAATGACTTAATGCCTGTATGTTTGAGCTAAACTGAGCTTTGTCATTGTCAATATAACCTTGAACATTTTGAATAATGTAATATGCAATGGCTCATGTAAACCGTTGAATTTAGCTGAACAAACAGGTGGTTGAAAAAGCCCCGAATGTGAAATTATTTGTACATCACTGTTTAACGGGAAAAATCTCACTTGCATGTTTTAAGTTCGTGACGTCGCTGAAAGACGGCGGCCTCTGTGAATGTAAAGGGCACAGAGCAGGTAGCGTCAGAACCTGGTCCTGCAGGTGGTTCAGTTTGTCACGAGAGCCGCTCACGAATGATTGTTGTTTAAACGTAATGTTTTTATTGGATGCTAGGGCTGCTCGATTATTGAAAAAATAATAATCACGATTATTTTTGTCATAATTGAAATCACGATTATTCAAACGATTATTTGTTGCCTTTAAAAAAATCCATAAAAAAAAAAGACAAAAATCCATAAAAAAAAAGACAAAAATCCATAAAAAAAAAGACAAAAATCTATCAAAAAAGTGACTAAAATCCATCAAAAAAGTGACTAAAATCCATCAAAAAAGTGACTAAAATCCATCAAAAAAGTGACTAAAATCCATCAAAAAAGTGACAAAAATCCATCAAAAAAGTGACTAAAATCCATCAAAAAAGTGACTAAAATCCATTAAAAAAGTGACTAAAATCCATCAAAAAAGTGACAAAAATCCATCAAAAAAGTGACTAAAATCCATCAAAAAAGTGACTAAAATCCATCAAAAAAGTGACAAAAATCCATCAAAAAAGTGACTAAAATCCATTAAAAAAGTGACAAAAATCCATTAAAAAAAAAGACAAATCCATCAAAAAAGTGACAAAAATCCATCAAAAAAGTGACAAAAATCCATCAAAAAAAGACAAAAATCCATCAAAAAAAAGACAAAAATCCATTAAAAAAAAGACAAAAATCTATCAAAAAAGTGACAAAAATCCATCAAAAAAGTGACTAAAATCCATCAAAAAAGTGACTAAAATCCATTAAAAAAGTGACAAAAATCCATCAAAAAAGTGACAAAAATCCATCAAAAAAGTGACAAAAATCCATCAAAAAAGTGACAAAAATCCATCAAAAAAGTGACAAAAATCCATCAAAAAAAAGACAAAAATCCATCAAAAAAGTGACAAAAATCCATCAAAAAAGTGACAAATCCATTAAAAAAGTGACAAAAATCCATCAAAAAAGTGACAAAAATCCATCAAAAAAGTGACAAAAATCCATCCAAAAAGTGACAAAAATCCATCTAAAAAAAGACAAAAATCCATCAAAAAAGTGACAAAAATCCATCTAAAAAAAGACAAAAATCCATTAAAAAAGTGACAAAAATCCATCAAAAAAGTGACAAAAATCAATCAAAAAAGTGACAAAAATCCATCCAAAAAGTGACAAAAATCCATCTAAAAAAAGACAAAAATCCATCAAAAAAGTGACAAAAATCCATTAAAAAAAAGACAAAAATCCATTAAAAAAGTGACAAAAATCCATCAAAAAAGTGACAAAAATCCATCAAAAAAGTGACAAAAATCCATCAAAAAAGTGACAAAAATCCATCAAAAAAGTGACTAAAATCCATTAAAAAAAAGACAAAAATCCATCAAAAAATGACAAAAATCCATCAAAAAAGTGACAAAAATCTATCAAAAAAAAAGACAAAAATCCATCAAAAAAGTGACAAAAATCTATCAAAAAAAAGACAAAAATCCATCAAAAAAGTGACAAAAATCCATCAAAAAAAAAGACAAAAATCCATCAAAAAAGTGACAAAAATCCATCAAAAAAGTGACAAAAATCTATCAAAAAAAAGACAAAAATCTATCAAAAAAGTGACAAAAATCCATAAAAAAGTGACAAAAATCCATCAAAAAAGTGACTAAAATCCATTAAAAAAAAGACAAAAATCCATCAAAAAATGACAAAAATCCATCAAAAAAGTGACTAAAATCTATCAAAAAAAAAAGACAAAAATCCATCAAAAAAGTGACAAAAATCCATCAAAAAAGTGACAAAAATCCATCAAAAAAAGACAAAAATCCATCAAAAAAGTGACAAAAATCCATCAAAAAAGTGACTAAAATCCATTAAAAAAGTGACAAAAATCCATCAAAAAAGTGACAAAAATCCATCAAAAAAGTGACAAAAATCCATCAAAAAAGTGACAAAAATCCATCAAAAAAAAGACAAAAATCCATCAAAAAAGTGACAAAAATCCATCAAAAAAGTGACAAATCCATTAAAAAAGTGACAAAAATCCATCAAAAAAGTGACAAAAATCCATCAAAAAAGTGACAAAAATCCATCCAAAAAGTGACAAAAATCCATCTAAAAAAAGACAAAAATCCATCAAAAAAGTGACAAAAATCCATCTAAAAAAAGACAAAAATCCATTAAAAAAGTGACAAAAATCCATTAAAAAAAAGACAAAAATCCATTAAAAAAGTGACAAACATCCATCAAAAAAGTGACAAAAATCCATCAAAAAAGTGACAAAAATCCATCAAAAAAGTGACAAAAATCCATCAAAAAAGTGACAAAAATCCATCAAAAAAGTGACTAAAATCCATTAAAAAAAAGACAAAAATCCATCAAAAAATGACAAAAATCCATCAAAAAAGTGACAAAAATCCATCAAAAAAAAAAGACAAAAATCCATCAAAAAAGTGACAAAAATCTATCAAAAAAAAGACAAAAATCCATCAAAAAAGTGACAAAAATCCATCAAAAAAAAAGACAAAAATCCATCAAAAAAGTGACAAAAATCCATCAAAAAAGTGACAAAAATCTATCAAAAAAAAGACAAAAATCCATCAAAAAAGTGACAAAAATCCATCAAAAAGTGACAAAAATCCATCAAAAAAGTGACTAAAATCCATTAAAAAAAAGACAAAAATCCATCAAAAAAAGTGACTAAAATCCATCAAAAAAGTGACAAAAATCCATCAAAAAAGTGACAAAAATCCATCAAAAAAGTGACAAAAATCCATCAAAAAAGTGACAAAAATCCATCAAAAAAGTGACAAAAAAGTGACAAAAATCTATAAAAAAAAAGACAAAAATCCATCAAAAAAGTGACAAAAATCCATCAAAAAAAAGACAAAAATCTATCAAAAAAAAGACAAAAATCCATCAAAAAAGTGACAAAAATCCATCCATCAAAAAAGTGACTAAAATCCATCAAAAAAGTGACTAAAATCCATCAAAAAAGTGACAAAAATCCATCAAAAAAGTGACAAAAATCCATCAAAAAAGTGACAAAAATCCATCAAAAAAGTGACAAAAATCTATCAAAAAAGTGACAAAAATCCATCAAAAAAGTGACAAAAATCCATCAAAAAAGTGACAAAAATCCATCAAAAAAGTGACTAAAATCCATTAAAAAAAAGACAAAAATCCATCAAAAAATGACAAAAATCCATCAAAAAAGTGACAAAAATCCATCAAAAAAAAAAGACAAAAATCCATCAAAAAAGTGACAAAAATCTATCAAAAAAAAGACAAAAATCCATCAAAAAAGTGACAAAAATCCATCAAGAAAAAAGACAAAAATCCATCAAAAAAGTGACAAAAATCCATCAAAAAAGTGACAAAAATCTATCAAAAAAAAGACAAAAATCCATCAAAAAAGTGACAAAAATCCATCAAAAAGTGACAAAAATCCATCAAAAAAGTGACTAAAATCCATTAAAAAAAAGACAAAAATCCATCAAAAAAGTGACTAAAATCCATCAAAAAAGTGACTAAAATCCATCAAAAAAGTGACTAAAATCCATCAAAAAAGTGACAAAAATCCATCAAAAAAGTGACAAAAATCCATCAAAAAAGTGACAAAAATCCATCAAAAAAGTGACAAAAATCCATCAAAAAAGTGACTAAAATCCATCAAAAAAGTGACTAAAATCCATCAAAAAAGTGACTAAAATCCATCAAAAAAGTGACAAAAATCCATCAAAAAAGTGACAAAAATCCATCAAAAAAGTGACAAAAATCCATCAAAAAAGTGACAAAAATCTATCAAAAAAGTGACAAAAATCCATCAAAAAAGTGACAAAAATCTATAAAAAAAAAGACAAAAATCCATCAAAAAAGTGACAAAAATCCATCAAAAAAAAGACAAAAATCTATCAAAAAAAAGACAAAAATCCATCAAAAAAGTGACAAAAATCCATCAAAAAAGTGACAAAAATCCAGCAAAAAAGTGACAAAAATCCAGCAAAAAAGTGACAAAAATCCATCAAAAAATTAGAGAAAAAAATATATATATTTGAAAAAAAAAAAAATTTAATCGATTTTTTGCGATTATGCTAATTTTGTAATCGTTTACTGTTGTAATCGAAATCGTAATCGAATTTCGATTAATTGCACAGCCCTATTGGATGCAACACATTGTGACGGGCTCATGAGCAGCTTAACATGAAGGCCATGAGGTGATACGTGTTGTGTCTGAGCTGCTCTGTCAGTGGTCATTGAACTGTGCAAAAACAAAGCTTCAGTCGAGCAAATTCTACATTAAACTTCAGACGATCCTTGTAGTCGGTGCTTTGATCATAACGAATGCTATTTCATCACGAATCCCAAATTATGTCCATGAATAATTTGTGTAATACCAATGTGTCTGTAACTCCTCAGTTTAGAGCAGGTCTCTGAAAGTAGCTCTGTGATGATGGTTGTACAATTTGCTTATGAATTGATACACTGTTATGTCTCATTGATCTCACTTAAAACTCTACCGCTTTAACTGAAACTACAGTTTATCATCTGTACGTTTTCTTGTGTGTCTCTGTAATGTTAGAAACTGCCTGTACCGCAGTTGAACCTCAGAATACGGTATCGTGTTGTACTTTTGACTGCTGGAACTGTAGGTGAATTTGTGAAATACTTTTTAGAATATCACATTTGGAACCGTGAATGACGTAAACAAACCCGTCTGACGTTTAGGAAATCTGGGTTAAGGTGTGAATGTATGAGGGAATGCATTTTGTCTTTTGGTCAAACCAGGATCAACCAGGCGTAAAGACAATGTTACAAATCTAAAGTTTTAATAAAGCTGCAGTTTGAGCACATTTATACTTTGATGGAAGTCTCGTCAGAGTTGGAAATGACAGCAGTGAGTTGTCCAGACTTATTTCTCATAAATTACTTACAGAACATGAAGCATCAATGAGTTAAGCTATTGTGGAGAAGTTATTTCAGTATTTTGTCAACACTGATTTGAGCTGCACAGAAATCTTTAAATAATGTGGTAATAAATGGAAACTCTGTAGTCGCACCATCTCTGTGTCACTTTGTAATATTGTTCCCTCTTTGAGTTAAAGTTCTAAAATAACTGCACTTTTCCACAGTATTCTGGCTCATTGCTGTGCTCCTGTTTGACCCTGGTTTGGCTCCTCGTGTTGACTGCGTAACTATGTAATACAAGTTTGAGTCTGGGATAATGTTCAGTTAGTTTTTAATGGAGCTTTGTACATACTGGGCTTTAAAAAACAAACATGTAAATCAAGTCACTTTAACTTAGTAAACGTGCTCAGGTAATTGCATATCCCTGCATGAAGCTTTCTGTGTTATTAAATTAGTTTTGAAACCAGCAAAAGAACTTTGTTGATACAGTAAACGGTTTTCAGTAGCCTGGCCGGACAGACACGCCTACTTTGTTTTGGAACTCGGACCCGTCTGGACTTAAAGCCAATGATTTTAGGACGATTCAGTTAGTTGGTAAGTGACAGCTGAGTGTGTCGCCTGTATTACAGAAGATGGCGCCATTTCTCTGCCCTTTGAGATTTTTTTTTACTTCAAATAAGCTCCCATGGTTCTTTGACGGCCCGTTTCTTAACCTTCGATGTCAGTCCGACCACAGTCATTTGGGTTTCATCCCTCTTCTTTTTTACCTTAATAAACCCTTCCCTGTGGGGGTGATACAAGTGTTTATAGGATGATTGGAGGGTCTTTCATCTCCCCCTGGTGTCTCTGGCCAGAAAACCATGTTTGCAACGTGACTGCAATCGATCCGGAGCCACCAATAGAATCACAAAGAAGCTAATGGGCAAAGCTAACTGCGGGCTAGCGTCACTTTAAACAGTGTTCATTTCGTCGACTAAAATACTTAGTCTTAATTTTAGTCAAAGTGATATTTTTGTGACTAAAATTGGACTAAAACTAAATTAAAAGTTTCTCATGAGACTAAAACTGTGACTAAAATGTCCAGATATTTGAGTCGACTAAAATCAGACTAAATAAAAATGAAAAGGAGAGACTAAAATCATCCAAACTTGTATTGAGCGTCTGAAAGAGCCTCAGATCATGTAAATTCTCTGTTAAAGGATCAGCTCTGAGCTTTGTTCATGTGGAGCAGAAACATGAAGCAGAGGAACAAGATTAAACATGATTAGAATCAATATTATCAATGCAAAGTCTACTCAATTAGTCTTAAATTTAGTCGACTAAAACTAGACTAAAATCGAACTACATTTTCATCAAAAGACTAAAACTAAATTAAAATATATTGTCAAAATTAACACTGTAAACAGTATTTACAGCCAAGTATGAGTGAAAAAAATAATTTCCATTGTATAATTGGATGTACAATATCCCTCTGTCTCTTCGCCTTTTCTGTCAGTGTAGGATTTACTCTCAAGACAAGTAAAAATCGCAACTTGCTACGACACCTGCAGTTGCGCTCATGGCCTCTAGGGGCATGAGTTACTTAGTACTGCCTTAAAGAGGGGGTGTTCTGCTTTGTTCAGTCCCATAGCACCAGTCTATATCACACTACAATGATGACAAACCTTCTGTTGGTCTGTAAATGCAGTAAATTAGAATAACTGCCTTGTATAAAATGTCTCTCTCAAAATGGCTGCCGTGAATGTCTTGAAATAGGCCTCTGTCTCTTTAACCTCTTAACTCCCGCCTGAACCGAGAGGACCTTTTTCCTCACGTCATCAGATTTTTTTTTTCCATCATTTTTTTGCTGGGTGTTCAACTCATTTTTGTCACATTTTTGCAATTTTTTCGTCACATTTTTGTATTTTTTTCATCAATTTTTCGTCACTTTTTCCATCATTGTTTTCGTCTCAGTTTTGTTGCTATTTTCACAGCTTTTTTCCAGAAGCTTTTGGACTGTGGTAAAGCCAAACTGGAGAAAATGGGATCCGTTCAGGTGGGAGTTAAGAGGTTAAAATATCTCTCTCAAAATGGCTGCCGTGAATGTCTTGAAATAGGCCTCTGTCTCTTTAAGAACCTCTGAGCCTTTAGACACGCCCCCTCCACACGCTGTCTGTGGCATCAGTGGGGAGGGGGTTCTGCTGAGGAGCAGTGGTCGGTTACTCGGCTGGTGACCAAAGCTCGGAAGCGTCTCCAGGAGGTGGGGGCGTTCCTAGGAGGACTCAGGCAAACCTATCCCTAAAATGGCCGCCATCAGAGTTTTTACAGATGACTCAGAAATACGTGAATGTGCCAAGGCAACACTTCAGCCATGTTTTTAATGAGGGAGTGACACAATAACATGATGGAAAGCTTGGAAAAGTCCATTTTGCAGAATACCCCCCCTTTAATCTGATGGAGCAAATTGAACCAACTTTAGATCGATGAAATAAGTCTCCGTGTGACTTTCAGTACATGTCCTCGGTCTGGTGTATCAGGAATAAGTTCGTGGAGCAGCTGATACTGTAGTAGATAGCAGTAGAAGCAGATACAGCTGGAACACAAAACCACTAAGTTCTCCAGCATGTGTGAAACGTCCCTGACGAGCTCCTGAACTGGTTTGAAAACAACAATAAGACGTGTCTGACCGGCCGGGCTTTGAATCCTCGTTTAAACCATGAGTTCAGCTCGACTGCCCTAAAACTTAACGCAGAATCTTCCTCTTTGTAGTTTTGTGATCTTTTGTCCTTTGTCCTTTTGTTACTGTCTCATATTAATCAAATGAAAGTAGCTTTTTTTAAATGTCCTTTTTTATGTTTTTGTTTCAAATCAATAGACTTTGTTAACTTAAAGTAACCGGTAAGCTAATGATTGATCAAGACTGATTAAAGTTGTCTTAAAGTTCTCGTTGGCTTGTAGACAGCCTGCCTTAAATGCTCTTGGTGTAATGACCAAAAGATTGATGTAAAAAGTCTTTTTAGAGCTTTGTTATATGTTGTAATAGATGGTAAATGTTAAAGTGAAGGTAACCCCCCAGTGGGTGTAAACTCAGGACAGAGGGTCTGTATGTTGTAGCTCCTTAGTGATATTCTGCATGATCTTTGTGCCGGCGAGGGTTGGGTCAACACACGTTCAGCAGAAAGTCTCCTGTGCTTTGCCACATTATTCCAGTTGTGTCATATTTGACCAAAGCGAGTCCTCTGTTCTGAGGGGGGGGTTGAGCCAGCCCTGGCCTGCACTGTTTGTGGACTAGACTTTACTGTTGTGAAGGAAATGTGTTTATGGGCAGCCTCCAACAAACTCCACCCTTCATTCTGACACATTTCAGCTCACGAGGACAGGACCAGGACACATCAGGAAGGAGTCAGCTGCATGACAGGACACTCCACCTCAGCTCTGCTCCTCTCTGCTCCTCCTGCCGAACATGGAGGAGGCCTGACCCGTGTAAGCCCCTGTTAAACACACTATATTCATGGTTAACTAAAGATGAAAGAAAACTTTCCAAACTGCTCTTTTATTTTTATGATGTTTTATTTCACTATGAGTAATGATTAAGTGTGATGCTCTTTGCATAAAAAAAATAGAAACAGCCACAACTCTCTCTAATGGACAACGCTGAAATGTATATCCTCATGCTTTATTTTATTTTGGCTTCATGTACTGTGTACATTGAGTTTAGACATTAGTTTTTATAGGGTACATACATACTGGATGTTCTTCCTCCCCTCCCTCGTCCTCATTTATTCTTCCATGGTTAAGATGTTTGTCAATGTGTCTGCTTTTGAATAAATCTAGATGGTGTTGTAATAAACTGTTCACTGAGGTACATTGTGCATTGGGTGGATTCCTCTACACTGTTGTTGCTTTTTTATATTAAATGTTTATCGAAACTTTTCAGATTGAGATGGTAATGAGTGAAAGAGTGGCCAATTTTAAAGCCTGTAAATATGAGCATGATGAAATGTCATGTTTTTAAGTTATTACAGTGTAGCTTTTCCCTCAATTATTGTATGTTTATTTGTACATCAGTCTCTGTCATGAAAAGCTCCTCTTTAATATTGTTGCATTTACTCTGACCGTGGATAGCTTGTCCAGAGTTGTGTGTGTTTGCACTGCTTGTCTTTCAGCAAATCTATGAACCATTTAACAATTATTTAAGACTAATAACGGATTCACTGTGTACAAACCGTCTTGAAATGTCTATTTTAATCTTTTGTAAGAGCAGTGTTAAGCGGCAGCGCCATCCAAAATCTTGAGAAATGTAATCGAGTGCAAGACGAACTTGTCTCCGTAATGTTTGCCCATCATTGTTTCACTGTTGCAGAATTGTAAGTGCATTCAAGTCCTTTTATACCAAAACATTGGCCAGTTTCTCTTGTGTGGTTCTGCTGTAAATTGCACCAAACAGAACTTGGTTTATGTGGTAGATTTTTGAATAGACTGGAATTGTTTGACGAGAGACTTTACTCATCAAAATTGAATTGTTTATTGGTTTCCATTTAACTTTTCCTTCTGCAGCGTTAAGGTAAGTGTTTACAGTCACGTGTGCCTGTGAGAAACCGCAACCAAACCAGGACACGGCCTTTGTCTTTTTTCAAGAGATCCAGTCAAATAAAATGATCCACTTCAATATGTGTTTTTCTAGTGTTTCTAGCATTTTGTTGTACATATTTGGAGATTTTAATTTATTTTTTCTACATTGGATAACGGGTTCTGACTATAAAATAAATTTGAAATCACCACCTCATTGTCTTTTCTTTTTAATTGATTTGGTTTTTCCAAAGTTTAATCGAAGGATGTAAAAACTGACGGTAAAAATCAGAAAATAATACCATGAACTATATAAGTAATACAGATGAGGCGGTAAATGTTGACCCAAGAATTAAATAAAATATGTTCGCTGTAATGGACATAATATAAAACCTGAAAACAATCATGAAATTACTCAGAGGTTCTCAAACTTTTCAGGTCGTGAACTCCAAAATCGCTCAACTCAGGACCCTGGAAAATCTAATTCGTATTAAATCTTGGTTTGGAGACTATTTTTATATTTATGTTCATTTCACTAAAATATGCAGTTTTCAATAAATAAAAACAAATACATGGCATTCAATGGAAGAAATGAAAAAAAAATATCTAAATAAAATTGCGATTCCCACTTTGGGAACCACTGCTCTAGATCAGGGGTGTCCAAAGTGCGGCACGGGGGCCACATGCGGCCCTCAGACCAATTTTTGGTGGCCCTCTGCCTTCTTGCTGAATCGGGACAAATCATCAGAGACGGTCCTTTTTATTTGAAATGTAATAATTCTACACAATTCTAACCAAACTAACATTTTACTGTGAGACAGAGCTGTCATGAAGGATTTGAGCATAAATAAAGGTGTGGGCGCCATTTAAACCTCTGCTAGTCAAAGGTTTTGCGGCACTAACCACCGATCTACGGCCCTTCACCCTGTGTACGCTTCAGTATGCGGCCCCACAGGAAAAAAGTTTGGACACCCCTGCTCTAGATCATTCTTTTCTAAATACAGTTTAAGGCATAGACACGGTTTCCTTTTACCCTGAGCAGGACACATCAGAATAAGAATAGTTTTTCAGTGCCATGGTGCTGACGGGCAACATAAAACACAGAATCTAGATTAAAAATAAACTACAAAACTTTAAAGGGACTATACATAATAATAATTTCCTCCCCCTACATTAATGGGCCGATTTTCTTTACCATCAAAGACCAAGGGCCGGATCCTCCAATTATAGGCCCAAGAAAAGCATGACTTTCTGCAAACATGAGTGTTGTTCATCGTGTATGGTCTAAATGGGTGTTCTGCTTAAAGATTTTTAAAGGAATTGGCGGCTTTCTTCACAAGTACTTTAACATTTAGCATTTGATCTCTGATTTGTGTAATTATGTTTGTTCCTTAAAGTCATCTCGAGGGCCAGAGATTCCATGATGGAGGGCCGGTTTTGGCCCCTGGGCCTGACGTTGCCTATCCCTGCCCTACATGTTCCTCCATGTCCTAATGTGTAGAATGAGCTCAGACCTGTTCAACACAACTGCCTCTAAAATCCTGCACTGTCGCTCAGAAAGGTGTTACTTCGGGTCCGAAGCGCCGTCATGCACGAGCTTAATATAGAAATTACAGTTACACATAAGACCTGAGGTGGCAGTAGTGAGTATAAAATGACCAACTTCCATGACTAACATAAGTGTAGAAAAAAGCTGTGGAACGACTCCGTTAGCTGCAGACTTAAATACATATAACTCACTGTGGGGTCCAAGTGTTTTCATGTGAACAATAACTCCATTCATTTAACTTTAAAAATCTCCATTAGTTTACAATTGCAGGTAATCCCATAATGCTTAGCGATATGACATCACATTCCCCATTCTCATATTCCATAGGAGTATGCTGGGAGAGTCTAAATGCTAACAACATCTTTGGTCTTTTTGCATGACTGAGGGCACGCACAAAAAACAGACAGGTGCGCATCAACTCGTCTAAGCTCATGTAAGAACAGATTTCAGTGTATGATTGTGAAACTCTGGAGAAAGAGAAATGTTAATTGCTCAAATGAACTACACAAACAAGGAAACAAACAAACAAGATTTCAGTGTGTAAAAGCGGTGACCTGTTCCTTTAAGTTGAAAACAGAAGTAAATGCACTTTTTCATGATTTTCTAATTATATGACGAGCACCTGTACGCTATGACCTTACAGATTTGGGTAAAGCTGAACTCGAGAAAATGCACTGGGTTAGGTTATTTAGGTATAAGAATCAATTAAGTTACATTAAATTACATATAATAACGTAACTTAAGTGTGGTCTTGCCCGGAACCTTTGTCGAACGCTTCCGGCAGTCGGACGATAAATCCGGCTGCACATCCGGCTCTTGTTTTGGCCGGTAGTTTGAAATGAGACCTGTGTATGGAGTCTACCGAGGGTTTTTTCTCTAAATGGAAGGAATATTGACAAGGAAAACTTACAGAGAAGTAAAAAACCACCCAAGGCCGACGAGTTACGACATTTCTCTGTAATATGTTTAAAAAGATGAGTGAATTTGGCCCAGATTCAGGCGGGAGGGTTAAGGTAATACAAAGACGCTTTTTTCATGTATTGTTTGTATTACGCGTGATTCTGCCGTACTTAATCCTGTGTGTTTTGTTTTTTTTGCTTAATTTGCAGGGAGTTACGATAGTGAAGCCAATTGTGTTTGGAAATGTGGCCCGGTATTTTGGAAAGAAGCGAGAGGAGGACGGACACACGCACCAGTGGTCTGTTTACGTGAAGCCTTACAGAAACGAGGTAACTACACCCCCTGCTTCACCAATAACATTAGGTTTTTAATATTTGAACGTTACTATATGAGCTCCAGCAGGGCCGGACTGGGACTGAAAAACAGCCCTGGACTCTGACCAGAACTCTGGCCCAAATTAGCGTAATTGTGACACTTCCACAAATACATATTTTAACCTCTGACCCCCCGCCTTAACACTAACGAGTGCATTTTCCCCAGTTCGGCTTTTTATTATGATTGTTTTGATCGGCATCATCAGCAAAAAGAGCGGGAAAGGCGGTCGTAGAAACAGAAGCAAAGTCATGAATATAAATAATAAATAATAATGGTCCCAAAACTGAACCTTGTGGTGCACCAGACTCCATTCATTCATTCATTATTTATTTATTGAAACAGGGACAATGTACAGAACCATTAGTCTTTACAAGAGGAGATGGTTTGTACCAGATTTAGCTCAGCAGATGTTTTCCATCCGCAGTCCCTGGGCATGTGTGAACATAAAGCATTACAATTACAATCTATAAATCCAATCAATAAAATCACTGTATAAAACACGTTCTTTGCTTTTCCTAAAAGTGTACACACAACAACAACAAAACTAAACAATCTCTATAGTTTACATTCATTAATGCTGACACGACTGATGATCTAAAATGTACATTTTCAAATTTCGAGTAAAACTATTAAAATCCACAGACAGTTTCAAACTGTCTGGAAGTTCGTTCCACTGTTTAATGGAGTGAAACGAGAAGGCACATCCTGCAAAGGCCGACCATCTTTTTGGTTTGACACAGTTTTTGTTTGCAGTGGATCGAGTGGCTCTTGTATTTTGCTCAGAACAAAGTCTGACAAAGTTCTTTAGTGGTGGTGGTGCTGCGTTATTGGTGAACGGAATTCCTTTTAGATTCATGTTTTGTTTTATACTGGACTTTACCCAAATCTAAAAGCTTCTCGACTGGAGATCAACAATGTAACGCCTCATTTGAAAGCTAAGACCTACAAAAGTGACGGAAACTTTTCGTCACGTCGCCACATTTTTGGCATATTTTTGTTGTTTTTTTAACTGTTTTTTCTATCATGTTTTGTTTTTCTCACGTTTTTGTAGTTTTTTCATCCTCTTTTTCTCGCTATTTTGATGCTTTTCTTTTTAGCTTTTAGATTTGGGTAAAGCTCGGTTGAGGCGGGACCGGTGGCCCCTCTGTGCTCTTCCAGAACGGACACATGGCCGGTCCGCCCCTGAGCTCCTGTGATTACAGTGAAATAGTTCATCAACATTGTGGATTTTAGACACTGCAATTATTTAACGAGCACATTTTCTGCAGCTTGACTTTACCCAAATCTAAAAGCTTAAAGAAAAAGCATCAAAAAAGTGCCGAAAACACAAAAAGTGCAAGGCCGTGGGAACCCAGGGTGCAGCACCCCCTGGGGGATAATTTGGGAACAGCAAGCAATATTATTAAATAGGAAATATGCGCAGAAAAAGCGTTTTGGGGGTAAATGTGGTAACACTTTACATTACGGGCCGGTAAATCCGTGGTACTTACAGTGGTAATTACTAATAATGACAGTGGTACGTATTATGGTACTTACAGAAATTCTAGGTACTTATTGTGGTACTAAAAGTGGTCATTACTAGTAATTAGGGTTAGGGGTTAGGGAGACAAAGTTACCCCTGTATCTCTCATTACTAAGAGATACAGGGGTAATGCTCTTAGTAATGAAGGTTCTATTTACTAGTTACAGTGATATATCTATGGTACTTATTTGTAATTCAAGGATACTACAGCAGCAATGAGGTACTTCTACAAACAGAAGTAATTTCTAGGATTTTGTGACTATAAAACAACATAAATCAGCATTAGAGAAAACAAGAAGTACAACCTTCATTACTAAGAGTTACCACTGTTTCTAGAAGTACATACCTGGTAATTGTCACTATAGTATCCTTTAAGTACCACAATAAGTATCTAGAATTACCTCTAAGTACCAAGGACTTACTGGCCCGTAATGTAAAGTGTTACCGTAAATTTTGTCTCAGCTCCCCCTAACTAAAATATCTTCCCACGGCTCTGAAAAAGTGACAAAAAAAGCGATAAAACAGAGACGAAAATACAACAGAAACGCTTAAAAATGTGACAAAAACGCGGCGACAACATGACAAAACGGTTCCAATCACTTTTGCAAGTCTTAGCTTTCAAATGAGTTGTTACACTGTTGCTCTCCAGTCAAGAAGCTTTTAGATTTTGGGAAAAGCCAAACTGGAGAAAATACGCCTGATTAAGTGATATAATGCCTCCTGGAATCAAATGTTAAAGAGGGGGTGTTCTGCTTTTGTCAGTCCCATAGCACCAGTCTATATCTCACTACAATGATGACAAACCTTCTGTTGGTCTGTAAATGCAGTAAATTAGAATAACTGCCTTGTATTAAATGTCTCTCTCAAAATGGCTGCCGTGAATGTCTTGAAATAGGCCTCTGTCTCTTTAAGAACCTCTGAGCCTTTAGACACGCCCCCTCCACACGCTGTCTGTGGCATCAGTGGGGAGGGGGTTCTGCTGAGGAGCAGTGGTTGGTTACTCGGCTGGTGACCAAAGCTCGGAGGCGTCTCCAGGAGGTGGGGGCGTTCCTAGGAGGACTCAGGCAAACCTATCCCTAAAATGGCCGCCATCAGAGTTTTTACAGATTACTCAGAAATACGTGAATGTGCCAAGGCAACACTTCAGCCATGTTTTTAATGAGGGAGTGACAGAATAACATGATGGAAAGCTTGAAGAAGCCCATTTTGCAAAATACCCCCCCTTTTAAAGAGACTAGATAATGACTTACTTATGGGAACTGCAGTAAGATTTTGTGTCTGTAAGAAGCGAAACACCTTCTATGGGTGTTAAAAGGTTTGTTAGATGTAAGTGAGAACTAGGGCTGGGTAAAAGCAGGTAGCGAAAGAAATATTTCATCTTCATACTCAAGTTTTGATGCTGTTGGTCATCAGAAAGTGGAGTTGAAAACATAGGAGAAAGTCATGGGGGTGAAAATTGGAGAAAGTGGGAACAAATTTGGGAAAAGAAATGGAAAAATTGGGGAAAACTTGGGGGGAAAATTGTCAAAAATGGAACAAATTGGAAAGTGTTTTTTCTACCCTCGGTTGTTTCACCTCAAACAAATGATACAAATGCAAAAGAAATTAAATGGAAGGAAAAGGAATGAATGATATAAGTTTTTCCTCTGTTTTTATGGTTCTATATGACGAATGATTTAGCAGAGGTATTGAAGAAAAGGTGTCGATAACCACATATGCTAAAGTCCTGGTTTACCAGACACCATCTGACGTCATTGCAGTTTTGCATTATTGACCCGCCTTTATCTATTTCAGGACATGTCTGCCTATGTCAAAAAGATCCAGTTTAAGCTCCACGAGAGCTATGGAAACCCACTGAGAGGTGAGTGATACAAAACAGGCAGCACGATCAACAATTACAAAAGAAATACACGACAACTAGATCCACAGGAAGTAAAGTATAGCAACACAAAACAATGAGATGATTAATCTGATGACTATGTAAACAGGAGGAACAGCTCAACTTAATGAACTGACTGATGCTGATGATGTTTTAATGATTCTTGAACTTTCAGTGGTCACTAATCCTCCCTACGAGATCACCGAGACGGGCTGGGGAGAGTTTGAAATCATCATCAAGATCTTCTTCATTGACCCCAATGAGCGGGCTGTAAGTGCCGTCTACACCGGGGGGGGCAGGTTTGCTCGGTGGAGGGACGGTTTTCTTCATCGTCAAAAGACTAAGGGCCAAACGGACCAATTATACACAATAATCTGAATTAAAGGAACAGGCCAGTGTTTTTCCACACTGAGATATGTTCTTACCTGAGCTTTGACGAGTTCTTTAGGACCTGTCTGATCTTCAGTCACGTAAACACAGCGCAGACGGCGTTAGCATTTAGCCTCTCCCTCTCTCCTCTATAGCTCCAAAACAGGTCAAGATAGAAGCTACCAAGCTCTTCCACGTTTCCCCTATTTAAATATGGTTACGTGAAGTGTTCCACTACAAAGTATAATTACACACAATTAAACAATGTGGATTTTCTAAGCGGATAAAAGGGGGAACTATATTGTAAGGCGTAATAATACCAGGAGTAGGAGTATTTTGTCAAATTTTGTCAAATTTTGTCATTTTTTTGTCATTTTTTTAAATCAATTTTTTGTCTTTTTTTGTCCGTTTTTTCGTTGATTTTTTATCAATTTTTAATAATAGCAGGAGTAGTTTGGCGTCCGCACAGTAAAGTGAAGATTACTGTGAAGATTAAGTGAAGATTTCGAACTACTCCTGGTATTATTACGCCTTACAATATAGTCCCCCCTTTTATCCGCTTAGAAAATCCACATTGTTTGATTTTGTGTAATTATACTTTGTAGTGGAACACTTCACGTAACCATATTTAAATAGGGGAAACGTGGAAGAGCTTGGTAGCTTCTATCTTGACCTGTTTTGGAGCTATAGAGGAGAGAGGGAGAGGCTAAATGCTAACGCCGTCTGCGCTGTGTTTACGTGACTGTGTTTACGTTTCGTCTGCTTTTAAGGACAGACCAAATCCACTCAATCTTTAGATTTAAGTCATTTCTTAGTATTATTTTAGGATTATAGCCTAAAAGCTCTGCTAAGACATTTTAAGGAATTGACAGTATTTTTAACATTTCTAGAGTACTTTAACAGGCATTTCATCTCTGATTTGATTCATAATATTTCTCAAAATCATCTCGAGGGCCAGAGTTTGATGATGGAGGGCCGATTTTGACCCCCGGGCCTGACGTTGCCTACCCCTGCTCTACACTAAGATGTACAAATGCAATATTAACCTTTAGTTGTGATTCCTACCTCAGGTCACACTGTACCATCTCCTGAAGCTGTTCCAGTCCGACTCCAGCGCGATGCCCAAAAAGACCGTGGTGTCCGAGTTCTACGATGAAATGGTAAAGCAGATTTCGTGTCTTACTGAAGTAAATTCAGTTATTGATTAATACAACCTGCTATGATAGGTTAGAGTATGTCTATGTGTGATTAAGACAGTCAAAGAATAGTTTTTTTGTCTAATATTGTGCAGACTTTGAGCTAACGTCTGTTTTCTGCAGATTTTCCAGGACCCGACCGCCATGATGCAGCAGCTGTTGACCACATCGAGGCAGCTCACCCTGGGAGCTTACAAACACGAGACGGAGTGTAGGTTTGGCCTCTTCAATACAATCTGCGTCAACTGTTTTGTTTTCTGGTGCTAATTACCCACAGGCACACACTGGTTTCAGGGTTCAGGGGCTGTGAGTGTTGGAGGGTTCGCCCACTAATCCACACATCGGTAGTTCAATTCTTCCTCTCGCTGGGACACGCTGTTGTCTTGTCCTCAGGGGCTGGACTGGGACTGAAAAACAGCCCTGGACTCTGACCAGCCTGGCCCAAATGAATGTAAATGTGCACTTACCGCCCGCCTTAACGGAGAGCATTTTCTCCAGCTCGGCTTTACCCAAATCAAAAGCTTCTCAAACTGGAGAGCAACACTGCAACGCCTCATTTGAAAGCTGAGACCTACAAGAGTGATTCTAACTTTTTGTCAAGTCGCCGCATTTTTTGTCATAGTTTTGTTGTTTCTTCATTACTTTTTGTGACTTTTTGTTGTGTTTTTGTCACGTTTTTGTGGCCTTTTCGTTGCTTTGTTGTCGTGTTTTTGTCATCACATTTTTTGTCATTTTTCGTGTTGCTTTTCCGGCACATTTTTGTTTTCTTTTCATCCTCTTTTTTTTGTCGCTATTTTGATGCTTTTCTTTTTAGCTTTTAGATTTGGGTAAAGCTCAGTTAACCCCTTAGCACATTTTCTCCAGCTTTACCCCCCAGTCCAAAAGCTTCTGGAAAAAAGGTGTGAAAATAGCGACAAAACTGAGACGAAAACAAGGATGAAAATGCGAAAAAAGTGAGAAAAAATATACGAAAAATGTACAAAAAAATGACAAAAATTGATAAAAATTTGACAAAAAAGTGAGAAAAAAGTCATGAAAATTTGACAAAAATTAGTCGACTGCCCAACAAAAAAAGTGATGAAAAAAAATCTGATGACGTGAGGAAAAAGATCAATTTAGTTTTGTAGGTTTTAGCTTTCAAGTGAGGCGTTACACTGGCCTACAGGATTTGGGTAAAGCTGAACTGGAGAAAATGCTCTCGGTTCAGGCGGGAGTTAAGAGGTTAAGGCAGCCCTAGAGCCAGTGGCCCTTCTGTGCTCTTCCAGAAGGGACATATGGCCAGTCCGCCGCTGACCTGTGTCCATGTGGTGTGACTTTATGTGACATTTAACACACTGGTGGTGGAGCTGTTAGCGCTCGTGCGTCACAGCGAGAAGGTCCAGGGTTCGATCCCCGGCTGGAGGAGGCCTTTCTGTGTGGAGTTTGCATGTTCTCCCCGTGTCTGCGTAGGTTTCCTCCGGGTTCTCCAGTTTCCACTACTCATAGCTGCCAAGTGTCCTGTTTTGGCCTGGAAACTATTGTATTTTGCCTCTTTCCCGCCGGTGGTAAGATACTATTGTAGCCACAGTTGCCCTGGGCTAGACTGACGCACACGAGGCAACCAGTCTGTGCCATCGGCCCCTCCGACCGGTGTTAATTTCATCGACTAAAATATTTGGTCTTAATTTTAGTCAGTGCACTGCAAAAAGTAATTAACTAGATCAGTATAAACATCTCAGTTTGAGCTCAATAATCCAAATGTTAGTTGTTTTGACTAGTTAAGAAGTTGTTGGGCATTTGTCCTGGATTATTTCACTTGTTCTGAGATGTTTCTGACTCGTTTCGATACATTTCGTCCTTATTTCAGGTCATTTTCTTTGCCAATGGGGTAAGGTCTTTGGCAATTTTACTTTCTTATTTCAAACGAGATTTACCCTGGTCTGAAATGTCTGAAATGTCCTCAAACAAGCAAAGTAAACTTGGTCCGATCAGGAAAAATGACTAAATTAGCAAAAAACGCTCAAAACAAGAAACATTTCCTCAATTCAAGTCATTTAAGCCAATGCTTGATATTCACTTTTTGCAGTGTGATATTTTTGACGACTAAAATTTGGACTAAAACTAAATTAAAAGTTTCTCATGAGACTAAAACTGTGACTAAAATGTCCAGATATTTGAGTCGACTAAAATCAGACTAAATAAAAATGAAAAGGAGAGACTAAAATCACCCAAACTTGTATTGAGCGTCTGAAAGAGCCTCAGATCATGTGAATTCTCTGTTAAAGGATCAGCTCTGAGCTTTGTTCATGTGGAGCAGCTCCATGAAGCAGAGGAACAACATTAAATATGATTATCATGAATATTATCAATGCAAAGTCCACTCAATTAGTCTTAAATTTAGTCGACTAAAACTAGACTAAAACTGAAGATATTTTTTTGACTAAATCTCGACTAAAATTTGATCACATTTTCCTCAAAAGACTATGACTAAAACTATATTAAAACATGCTGTCAACATTAACACTGCCTCCGACCACCACCAACCACACACAGACTAGAATAGAATAGAAAAAACTTTATTGTCTACCATGCGCACAATGATGGCAGAAATTTGCCTTTGGCTCGCTCATACATTCTAATACATTTGCCCTGCGATGTACTAGGGCTGCTCGATTATTGAAAAAATAATAATCACGATTATTTTTGTCATAATTGAAATCACGATTATTCAAACGATTATTTGTTGCCTTTAAAAAAATCCATAAAAAAAATGACAAAAATCCATCCAAAAAATGACAAAAATCCATCAAAAAAAGACAAAAATCCATAAAAAAAAATGACAAAAATCCATTAAAGTGACAAAAATCCATCAAAAAAAGACAAAAATCCATCAAAAAAATGACAAAAATCCATTAAAAAGTGACAAAAATCCATCAAAAAAAATGACAAAAATCCATTAAAAAATTGACAAAAATCCATCAAAAAAGTGACAAAAATCCATCAAAAAAGTGACAAAAATCCAGCAAAAAAGTGACAAAAATCCAGCAAAAAAGTGACAAAAATCCAGCAAAAAAAAGACAAAAATCCATCAAAAAAGTGACAAAAATCCATCAAAAAAAAGACAAAAATCCATCAAAAAAAAGACAAAAATCCATCAAAAAAGTGACAAAAATCCATCAAAAAAATGACAAAAATCCATCAAAAAAGTGACAAAAAACCCAAAATAAAAAATTAGAAAAAAAATGTGAAAAAAAAAAAAACATTGAAAAAATAAATTATAATCGATTTTTTGCGATTATGCTAATTTTGTAATCGTTTACTGTTGTAATCGAAATCGTAATCGAATTTCGATTAATTGCACAGCCCTACGATGTACATAATAAAATCAGTTCATTATAAAGTCAGTTCACTGCAGACACAGCAGCAGCAGGTTCACTTCATTAAGGAAAGGAAAAGGGAACAGACTGACTGAACGACATTAATACTTACAACTTGTTCAGCTCCTTGATGCAAAGGGAACAAAATAATTCCTGTACTCATTTTTCTTGGCACAAGGAAGTTTGTGTCTCTGCCCTGATGGAAAGAGCTCAAAGTGACGGGACAGCGGATCGTCATCTGTGATCTTAATACAGACACGACGCACTGCTTTACTATAATGCTGAGATAAACTAGTTTGTTCTTGGCCTGTTATTTTACTGCCCTGTTTAACAACTCTGCCAAGTTTAGCTTTGTTTTTGACAGTTAACTGACCAAACCAAGAGACTATGTTGAATATCGGCACGCTCTCAATTAAACACACAGGAAAAGCCTTTGCTGAGCTTTCTTGTAAACACAGTCAACATGTTTGTTTAATGTGAAAGAACTGTCCAAAATAGTTCCTAGATATTTGAATGAGTCCACTACTACATTCGCTCGGCTTCCTGGTGTTCCCGACAGTCTCCCATCCAAGCACCGCCGGGCTCTTCCCTGCTTAGCTTCCGAGGTCTGACGGGATCGAGCAAAGTTTTATTCCCTAAATGTCCCGTAAAAATCACAGCTGCCCCCCCCGAACTGAACTCTGTTTGGGCTGGAAACGACTGTATTTTGACCCGTCTTGGGTCTTGATTAGGCTGGTTGTTAGAGGATTAACAATGGTGTCTGAGAGGATCAATGAAGAATAGGCAGCAGTCTGGATGTCTTATACAGGAGATGTTTATTTACCATCGGTGCAGGACCTAACCTTAACCTTTTCTTTTATTTGCTGGTTTGACGCCGGTCTGTGAAAAATCAGAACCGTCTGAACCACATTGTCAAAGTGTCAGATTCCTGGTGTGTGTTTTGAAGACCTCGCCTCGCTCTGTAAGAAAAGAGTCGTCCAAAAGACTCCATCGATTTTGGGTCAACAAAACCATGTCTTGCGGTCGCACTTTACTCTGATGCCTCCGGGGGGCGATGTGTCGTCCCCCAACAGAAAAGAAACCGCTGTTCAAAGTCCTTCATTCCGACTGCAGTCAGAAACTTAAATGACAACATCTAGGAAGGCGGTGTTTATCTTGTTGTTTTTCCCCCTCATTTTTCCTGGTCCCCTTGTGTCCTGATGCACTTACAGTTCATGACGTCTGTATATGGTCGTATGTGTCTCCATTTACTGTTTTTTTTATGACCAGAGAGCAGTAAACAGAACTGCCCATTGGGATGAATAAAGTTGTTTTGATTGATTGATTGAAAAGGGATAAATAACCTCTCAGAGCGTCATACTGATATGCAAGCAAACATTCAGTGGCTGAGAGTCTGAGCTCCACAGTCAAGGCTATGACAGAGATAGTACGACTTTACAGCTTGACCCAGTTTGATAAATAGCGATTTAATGTTTTCCTCTAACACTGGTGATGAGACGGCTCGTAGCGGGCGCTGGAAACATTCCCGTATTTTCAAATCCAAAACTTGACAGATTAGCCGCCTGAAAATATGGTTTGACCCCCAAAAAATTGCTACAAAAGGTTTTTCAACGGTTTTCTGTAGGATCAGGTGAGCTCATTAACATACTAAAAGTCTACCAAAATCTGACCACTGGAAAGGTCTAATATTCAAGATGGCGTCCAAGAGGGTGGCGAGATCCTCCTTTATTATTCATCCTAGACAAGTCATTTTGGTTCTAACCCCATGTTTTGGGTGTTTAGGAATCCAATGGGCTTGTTCAAGTTGTAGTCACATGATCACATAATTGTATAAAAGAAATGGTGGACAAACACTCTATATATATATTAACATTAGCGAGTTTGTCACGGCAAATGCTAATTGATGAAATGCTAAGATAACAGAGAGGCTAAAACCCTTCCAGGTCCACCATGTCGCTCACCTCGCAGACTTTAGTGTCTTTGTCCACGATTTCTATTATACAATTATGTGATCATGTGACTACAATTTGAACAAGCCCATTGGATTCCTAGACACCCAAAACATGGGGTTAGAACCAAAATGACTTGTCTAGGATGAATAATAAAGGAGGATCTCGCCACCCTCTTGGACGCCATCTTGAATATTTGACCTTTCCAGTGGTCAGATTTTGGTAGACTTTTAGTATGTTAATAAGCACACCCGATACTACAGAAAACCATTGACAAACCTTTTGTAGCATTTTTTTTTTCAGATATGCAGCCGCCTAGATATGTAGTAGCTTACCACAACCGAGTATGGCGTGAATGAATAATGACGACAGTGTAGCGCTTTGAGGAACTTGGTAACCTCAGTAAAGCGCAATACAAGTGTAAACCATTATTGTTGTTAGTATTTTATATATATATTTTTTGTTATTTTTGTAGTTGGCGAACTAGAGCAGAAGACGAAAGAAAAGATCGAGGCGGCAAAGAAGCGAACGAGCCAGGAGATCACGGAGCTGAAAGACAAACTCAAGGCCAGCAGAGAAAACATCAACCACCTGAAGTCAGAAATCCGGAAACTAGAGGAAGACGGCGACCCCAAGGAGCACTGAAGAAAGAAAAAACATGGAGGAATGTTGTTTAGAATAAGTGTCAGTAGATTTTAAAGAGGGGGTGTTCTGCTTTTTTCAGTCCCATAGCACCAGTCTATATCCCACTACAATGATGACAAACCTTCTGCTGGTCTGTAAATGCAGTAAATTAGAATAACTGCCTTGTATAAAATGTCTCTCTCAAAATGGCTGTAGTGAATGTCTTGAAATAGGCCTCTGTCTCTTTAAGAACCTCTGAGCCTTTAGACACGCCCCCTCCACACGCTGTCTGTGGCATCAGTGGGGAGGGGGTTCTGCTGAGGAGCAGTGGTCGGTTACTCGGCTGGTGACCAAAGCTCGGAGGCGTCTCCAGGAGGTGGGGGCGTTCCTAGGAGGACTCAGGCAAACCTATCCCTAAAATGGCCGCCATCAGCCAAAAATTCAACAAAAATGTGACAAAAATTCAACAAAAATGTGACAAAAATTCAACAAAAATGTGACAAAAATTCAACAAAAATGTGACAAAAATTCAACAAAAAGTGACAAAAATTCAACAAAAATGTGACAAAAATTCAACAAAAAGTGACAAAAATTCAACAAAAAAATGACAAACATTCAGCAAAAATGTGACAAAAATTCAACAAAAATGTGACAAAATTCAACAAAAAGTGACAAAAATTCAACAAAAATGTGACCAAAATTCAACAAAAAAGTGACAAAAATTCAACAAAAAGTGACAAAAATTCAACAAAAAAGTGACAAAAATTCAACAAAAAAGTGACAAAAATTCAACAAAAAAGTGACAAAAATTCAACAAAAAAGTGACAAAAATTCAACAAAAATGTGACAAAAATTCAACAAAAATGTGACAAAAATTCAACAAAAATGTGACAAAAACCTATCCCGAAAATGGCCGCCATCAGAGTTTTTACAGATTACTCACAAATACGTGAATGTGCCAAGGCAACACTTCAGCCATGTTTTTAATGAGGGAGTGACAGAATAACATGATGGAAAGCTTGAAAAAGTCCATTCTGCAGAATACCCCCCCTTTAAAAACATAACCAGGACTGTGTGAACTTCCCAAAGTCACCTCTTGACATGTTATTTTATTTTTGCTATAAGGTTAGTTTGTCTACATTTCTTTAACAGACTGTGTTTTATTTGTGTTGATCCTAAAAAGGGACTGACTGACTGACTGTCATAAACGCTCCTCAGCTTTTCTACTGACTTTGTGCTCGTTTTTGAATTTCCCAGCGTCAGTGAAAGCCTCTCACAGGAAGCGCAGTTGTGGGACAAGTGTGCGCCGACAACCAGCTCCCAACTTCACTTGCAATAAAGACAAATAATGCTCCGAATAGAAATCAAACATGCTGCTGATGTTACGTAACCCTTCGCGGCTTTTGAGGGCGTGTTTTGCGTCTGAAAAACACGCCGCGAAACTGAACGTGACGCTTTGCGGGTTAAACGCGAAACACATGAAGGGGCGAGACGTGAAATGGCAACACAATCGGTAAGAAGTGTTTTAATAAGTTGCTTAGACACGTGACTGAGAGTTTTAGAGGGTTTTATTTTAAAGCGCAGTGTTATAGTTGTGGATGACTGGATTTTTGCGCCACTTTTTGCATGTCGAAGAGTAAACTTAAAAAAAAAAAAGTTTCTGATAATTGTCCCCAACATTAAATCAATAAAAAGAATGAAAATCTTAACGTTTCATATGTAGAAATTCTAACTTTCATTCACTATTTAAAAAAAAAAAAGTTTACGATAATGTCACTAACATTAAATCAATAAAAAATAAGACTTTCATTCAATATTAAAAAAAAAAAAAAAAAGTTTACGATAATTGTCCCCAACATTAAATCAATAAAAAATAAAAAGACTTTCATTCAATATAAAAAAATAAGTTTACGATAATTGTCACCGACATTAAATCAATAAAAAGACATTCACTATTTAAAAAAAACAAAAAAAGTTTACGATAATTGTCACCGACATTAAATCAATAAAAATAAAAAGACTTTCATTCAATATTAAGAAAAAAAAAAAAAAAAGTTTACGATAATTGTCACCAACACTAAATCAATAAAAAGACTTTCGTTCACTATTAAAAAAAAAAAAAAAAAGTTTACGATAATTGTCACCAACATTAAATCAATAAAGACTTTCATTCACTATTTAAAAAAAATATATATATACGATAATTGTCACCAACATTAAATCAATAAAGACTTTCATTCACTATTTAAAAAAAATATATATATACGATAATTGTCACCGACATTAAATCAATAAAAAGACTTTCATTCATTATTAAAAAAATAAAATAAAAAAAGTTTACGATAATTGTCACCAACATTAAGTCAATAAAAAGACTTTCGTTCACTATGAAAAAAAAAAAAAAAAAAAAAGTTTACAATAATTGTCACCAACACTAAATCAATAAAAAGACTTTCGTTCACTATTAGAAAATAATAATAAAAAAATACGATAATTGTCACCAACATTAAATCAATAAAAAGACTTTCATTCATTATTAAAAAAAATAAAAAAAGTTTACGATAATTGTCCCCAACACTAAATCAATAAAAAATAAAAAGACTTTCATTCAATATTAAAAAAAAAAAAAAAAAAAAGTTTACGATAATTGTCACCAACATTAAATCAATAAAAAGACTTTCATTCACTATAAAAAAAATTTAAAAAAAGTTTACGATAATTGTCACCAACATTAAATCAATAAAAAAACTTTCATTCACTATTTAAAAAAAAAAAAAAAAAAAAGTTTACGATAATTGTCCCCAACATTAAATCAATAAAAAATAAAAAGACTTTCATTCAATATTTAAAAAATAAATAAATAAAAAGTTTACGATAATTGTCACCAACATTAAATCAATAAAGTCTTTCATTCACTATTTAAAAATAAAAAAAAATACGATAATTGTCACCAACATTAAATCAATAAAAAATAAAAAGACTTTCATTCACTCTTAAAAAAACCCAAAAAACTTTACGATAATTGTCACCAACATTAAATCAATAAAGATAATCAAAATCATAAAGTTTCATATGTATAAATTCTAACTTTTATTCACTGTTTAAAAAAAAAACGTCGCTTTCTTTTACGCCGCCGCCGGTCACGTGACTCCGGGTTATCACACGTACGTCACAAGAGCAGAATTAATCCCCCTCGCAAACACAGCACACTTGGATCTCCTCGTTCTCCTTCTCTCACAGACTCATTTAAAGGCTCTTTTCCCCGCAGCCTTCTCGCTTAAACCGGATCTTTTTTTTTTCTTTTCTTACGTCGGCGTGAGCGGAACGTAAGAAATGCCCATCGGTTTCCCTCCTGCAGCCCTGCGTAAATCTCCGCTCACGTATGTTTATATCGGGAATGAACGCGCAGTGAACTGAAGCAGACATGTCGCCGGGCTGTGGAGATCGTTAGAGCTGATCGGTTCCTCTTGTCAGGTATGTTGGATCCGCGCTTTACGCACGAGCCGCAACAATGCGTAAGGACGTGTTCGCTTCCCTCCTGTGAGCCGAGACAGGGATTTCATTTGCGATTTCTACATGGATGTCATTACCTTTAGGGCATGTGGTTAAAGAAAAAATCAAAGGAAACCAACAAGAGCATGTGTATCTGTTCGTATGGCTCATGTCTCCTCTTATGTGACTGTGTTATTATTTGTCGGCCTATATTGCCCGGGTTATGTTGAGGATGTGATTGCACTTCCTGGCCTCAAGTCATTGCTTAACCTGTTCTGCCTTAAGTCTTGTGCACTTTCATCATGTGAGCTGCAGAATCAGCCGTAGAAATGCTGTGAAGACTTAAGAGGGACAAAGGCTTCGAGTTATTTGAGGATAACAGTGAAAATAATGTCCCAAAGACTGAAAAGTTCGAATGTGTGTTAATTATTAAGCTCTTAAAGGAACAGGCCGCCTTTTTTTACACACTGAGATATGTTCTTACCTGAGCTTAGACGAGTTGATGTGCACCTGCCTGGTCTTTGTGCGGTCGCTTCCAACTTGGTTAGTGCTAGATGGTCTGCTCCGGAGGGACAGTCTGCTGTGAAAACGTGAGATATCGTGACACAAATGAAGGTTAGGGTTAGGGAAATGGTTAACCTCTTAACTCCCGCCTGAACCGAGAGGATCTTTTTCCTCACGTCATCACATTTTTTTCCAACATTTTTTGTTGGTTATTCAACTCATTTTTGTCACTTTTTTATCACATTTTTGTCATTTTTTCATCAATTTTGAATACATTTTTTGTCACATTTTTTTAATCATTTTTTTGTCATTTTTTGTCACATTTTTGTCATTTTTTTAATCAATTTTTTGTCATTTTTTGTCACATTTTTAAATTTTTTTCATCAATTTTTTGTCATTTTTTGTCACATTTTTGTCATTTTTTTAATCAATTTTTTGTCATTTTTTGTCACATTTTTGTCATTTTTTTAATCAATTTTTTGTCATTTTTTGTCACATTTTTGAATTTTTTTCATCAATTTTTTGTCGAAAAAACATGTGCAATAGCCTCCAGCCCCATGTTAACAGATAGAGAAAAGGGGCGGGCCTTTATTTAACCAGGATGGTCCCACTGAGATAAAGAATCTCTTTTTCAGGGGGGATCTGTTGTACATGTTTTTAGTGGTAGGGGAATATATAGGCCCATATGGATATTTTCTCACAGCAGATTGTTCAGTAGAAGTGAAAAAACGGCAGTTGTAGCGAGCGCTAGCTAACCGTTAGCATTAGCCCGATGCTAACATGTAGCGTCAAGTTAGCAGTCTCCGTTATTTGTGTATTTATAGATACAGACGGCATCTCTGGAATCGCCCATATATGGTCATGTTTGAAAACAGTTAAGGGGGAAAACAAATCTAAACTTTCTCTAATTATTCAAAAACTACTTTAACAAATGCTGAATTATAAATATAGTTTCTACTAAATAAAGATACAAAGACATGGAGAGACCATCAATTTTGAATACATTTTTTGTCACATTTTTTTAATCAATTTTTTGTCATTTTTTGTCACATTTTTGTCATTTTTTTAATCATTTTTTTGTCATTTTTTGTCACATTTTTAAATTTTTTTCATCAATTTTTTGTCATTTTTTGTCACATTTTTGTCATTTTTTTAATCAATTTTTTGTCATTTTTTGTCACATTTTTGAATTTTTTTCATCAATTTTTTGTCATTTTTTTAATCAATTTTTTGTCATTTTTTGTCACATTTTTGTCATTTTTTTAATCAATTTTTTGTCATTTTTTGTCACATTTTTGTCATTTTTTTAATCAATTTTTTGTCACATTTTTGTCATTTTTTTCATCAATTTTTTGTCATTTTTTGTCACATTTTTGAATTTTTTTCATCAATTTTTTGTCATTTTTTTGTCATTTTTTTAATCAATTTTTTGTCATTTTTTGTCACATTTTTGTCATTTTTTTAATCAATTTTTTGTCATTTTTTGTCACATTTTTGTCATTTTTTAAATCCATTTTTTGTCATTTTTTGTCACATTTTTGAATTTTTTTCATAAATTTTTTGTCATTTTTTTGTCAATTATTTATCATTTTTTTGTCACATTTTTGTTATTTTTTCGTCCATTTTTTGTCACATTTTTGTCACATTTTTGTCATTTTTTTAATCAATTTTTTGTCATTTTTTGTCACATTTTTGTCACTTTTTTAAATCCATTTTTTGTCATTTTTTGTCACGTTTTTGAATTTTTTTCATCAATTTTTTGTCATTTTTTTGTCAATTATTTATCATTTTTTTGTGACATTTTTGTCATTTTTTCGTCCATTTTTTGTCACATTTTTGTCACTTTTTTATCACATTTTTGTCATTTTTTCGTCAATTTTTTGTCATTTTTTGTCACATTTTTTGTCATTTTTTGTCACATTTTTGTCTTTTTTTAATCAATTTTTTGTAATTTTTGTCACATTTTTGTCATTTTTTTAATAAATTTTTTGTCATTTTTTGTCACATTTTTGTCATTTTTTTAATCCATTTTTTGTCATTTTTTGTCACATTTTTGAATTTTTTTCATCAATTTTTTGTCATTTTTTTGTCAATTATTTATCATTTTTTTGTGACATTTTTGTCATTTTTTCGTCCATTTTTTGTCACATTTTTGTCACTTTTTTATCACATTTTTGTCATTTTTTCGTCAATTTTGAATACATTTTTTGTCACATTTTTGTCATTTTTTTAATCCATTTTTTGTCATTTTTTGTCACATTTTTGTCATTTTTTTAATCCATTTTTTGTCATTTTTTGTCACATTTTTGTCATTTTTTTCATCAATTTTTTGTCATTTTTTGTCACATTTTTGAATTTTTTTTCATCAATTTTTTGTCATTTTTTTGTCAATTATTTATCAATTTTTTGTGACATTTTTGCCATTTTTTCGTCCATTTTTTTAATCAATTTTTTGTCATTTTTTATCACATTTTTGTCATTTTTTTAATCCATTTTTTAAATACATTTTTTGTCACATTTTTGTCATTTTTTCATCAATTTTTTGTCATTTTTTGTCACATTTTTGAATTTTTTTCATCAATTTTTTGTCATTTTTTTGTCACATTTCCATCATTGTTTTCGTCTCAGTTTTGTTGCTATTTTCCAGAAGCTTTTGGACAGGGGGTAAAGCCAAACTGGAGAAACTGTGCTCGGTTCAGGTGGGAGTTAAGGGGTCAACCTTACGGATTAGGGTTCGGATTAGGATTATTTGTATTTTTAGACAAACCAACTCATAGATCTATACAAAATTACAGCAGACCGTCCCTCCGGAGCAGACGATCTAGCACTAACCTTCCAACTTCACCCCCCGTTTGGAGCCATTGGGAATACATTGGGAGAGGCGTTAGCGCTCGTGCTTCACGGGTTCGATTCCCACCTGGACGGGGCCTCTCTGTGCGGAGTTTGCATGTTCTCCCCGTGTCTGCGTAGGTTAGTGGTAGGTTATAAAAAAAAACATGTGCAATAGCCTCCAGCCCCATGTTAACAGATAGAGAAAAGGGGCGGGCCTTTATTTAACCAGGATAGTCCCACTGAGATAAAGAATCTCTTTTTCAGGGGGGGATCTGTTGTACATGTTTTTAGTGGTTGGGGAAACTAGAGTAGTAGAGTAATTTTTCCCTCTTTTTAGCCATTTTCTGGTGGAATATGAACTTATTTATCACATAAATAAAGTCAAGTGTAAATCGGGCCCATATGGATATTTTCTCACAGCAGATTGTGCAGTAGAAGTGAAAAAACGGCAGTTGTAGCAAGCGCTATCTAACCGTTAGCATTAGCCCGATGCTAACATGAAGCGTCAAGTTAGCATTCTCCGTTATTTGTGTATTTATAGATACAGACGGCATCTCTGGAATCGCCCATATATGGTCATTTTTTAAAACAGTTAAGGGGGAAAACAATTTGGAGAAAAATCTAAACTTTCTCTAATTATTCAAAAACTACTTTAACAAACGCTGAATTATGAATAAAGTTTCTACTAAATAAAGATACAAAGACATGGGGAGGAGCAAAGTGGTTCAACAGCCCATAAATACATGAATAACAGAATGCTAACTTGATGCTACATGTTAGCATCAGGCTAATGCTAACGGTTAGCTAGCGCTAGCTACACCTGCCGTTTTTTCACTTCTACTGAACAATCTGCTGTGAGAAAATATCCACATGGGCCTGATTTACACTTGACTTTATTTATGTGATAAATAAGTTCATATTCCACCAGAAAATGGCTAAAACGAGGGAAAAATTGTGTTTCTCTAAAGATTCTATTTTCCCCCTCGGTGAGGCCACGCCCCCTTCTATGACGAGATGCGTCTGTATTTATGGGCTGTTGAACCACTTTGCTCCTCCCCATGTCTTTGTATCTTTATTTAGTAGAAACTATATTCATAATTCAGCATTTGTTAAAGTAGTTTTTCAATAATTAGGAGAGTTTAGATTTTTCTCCAAATTGTTTTCCCCCCTAACTGTTTTCAAACATGACCATATATGGGCGACTCCAGAGATGCCGTCTGTATCTATGACCTTTTAATTGTTTGTAAACATTCCGGGCTTGTCTGCCGTTGTCATAGTAACTGTTGTCAAAGGTCGTTCCTCTTGTTCTGGCACCTTAAGCCACAACAGAACCACATTTTTTAGTTGTAGTTTAGCTTCACACTTATAATCGCTAGTTTTAGTTGAATCTTTTTTCTCTTGATCACTTCCCGCCTCCACCTGATGTCACTGATGATGTCACTGATGATGTGAAAGGGTCTATATAAACCGTATAAATGAGATGAGGGAGGATTAGAAACCCTGGACTTTTCAGTCTTAAACCAAACTTTCAAAGTAAAATGGATCAAACTGTGTATTATTAATCGTAACTCTCTGTGGTACTTCATCCCAAATAGCATCTTTCAAAAGGTGGGAGGTTTACAATTCCTGTTAAAATGTAATTATAGCATATTTAAACTGCCTTTAAAATTAAGTGCATTTCACAAACAAGCCTTATTAGCATGGAAAATGTGTTACAAACACAACTTTTCACCTCATAAGAGCTTAATTTGGAACAACGAAAACATAATAAGATGCAACAAAACATTATACCTACAAAACTGGTTTGAGAAGAAGATTACCCATGTACAAGATTTATTTGAAAATGGCCAACTCATTTCATATGGATCTTTTATCAACCACCATCAATTTCCCATTCCACCACGGGAATTCAACTCAGTCATGAGAGCTATTCCTATTGTAATAAAAGAACTAATGAAAGCTCATCAAAGGCAAGAAACCGCTATAATTACAGAACCCATTTTAATCAACGGTGTCAACTTTACAAGTAACAAATGCTCCAATAAGTTCATCCGCCACCACATTCAGAACCAAAACAAAATCTCACCAGCTTGCAAAGCTCATTGGAGCTCCACTTTTAGTGAAGTGAACTGGAACAAAACGTGGCTAGTGGCCTTTAAGTACTGTATCAGTAACAAAATCAAAGAAACTCACTGGAAGATTATTCACAACATTTACCCTACTAATTCTTATATATCGAAATTTAGAGATATTGACAACAAATGCTCATTTTGCAACCTGGAAACAGAAACTCTAAAACATCTATTTTACGACTGCGCATATACTCATGAAGTATGGTCCAAACTACAAATGTTTTTATCACAAAAAATCACTTGTCCTATTAAATTAGATTATCAACATATTGTCACGCACTTTAACCACAAAAATAGTAATATTGAATATATGGTTAACTTATTCATTCTGTATGGAAAATTTCATATACACAAAGCTAAATTCTTAACGTACAAGCCCTCGATCAAATTACTAAGTATGGAGATCAACAACTATCTGCAATCACTCAAAAATATTGCCAACAAAAAATCAGTCAAAACTTTAAACGTCGTGGAACAGTTTAACATTACAACTTGACAAATAGCCGGCGTTATTCCGTAGCCTTGCCTTATGTCACCAGTAAAAAGTATTGAAATGTTATGTCTTTCTTGTTTTTTGTGTTGATGCTGTTGCTAGAATGTTGTCACTCTGGAAAACAGATGGGTGTAGCGAGCGCCGAACCGTCAGCCCCTCCTGCTGTCGCTTCAGCGACCGCTACACCGGGACATCACCCATATAAAACAGAAGTAACGGCGTGACAACGTTATCCTTCTGAAATAGCCTCACACCATGGGGACATGAATACAGATACAGTTAATCAAGAAACTTGGCAATGGAACCAAAATCTGTACTCTTTACTTTCTGTTTTAACATATGTTTTTAATTTCTGTATACTACTGCTCAAGATGAGGTGCAAAAGAAGTTAATAAAAAAAATAAAAAAAATAAAAAATAAACCGTATAAATCATATACGCACAGTCGCACACTCATTGTTGTACAGAGTAACTACATAAGGCCGTTCAGTCCGGATGTTCACACAGGCAGAGCTGAGTCTCTCTGGCGCTTGATTCGTTCCATATAATGTAACCACAGTCACCGCACTTCCTCTCAGAGCATTGTTTTGATCTGATCCACTCTGTCAGATTGTTCATGCAGGCTTTGACTTCACCAACATGAGCAACGGACAGAAGAAGAAGCTCACATTAAGATAAGATCATCCTTTCTGGATCGCACAATGGAGAACGTTACATTATTAGACTTGATGCTTGTGATTATGATCAGTTATGCAGCCCTGTCTCAGTTTGCACATGATGTTGCTGTTTTGTTCAAACTTTAGTCACTCTGGATTTTTTTTTAAATTCATTCGAGTGTGTGTAGTTCGAAATCTGACTTGCTTTAATTACAAGCTGTAATGATTATTATTGCTCACGTCTAGTTCCAATTATAGGGAGCGACGTGACTTGCAGCTTTCACTCACGGTGCATTTCACAGGTCTGGGTTTAAAACGTTTGCCTTCACTTTTCACTTTTCACTTTCCCCTCGTGGTTCGCTGATGCTGCGCCACAACGTGAGGTCGATGCATTTCTCACCGGATCACGAGACGCTTCTCCTTTTGTTGTTGTTGCTTTGACACATCGACCCGCGGCCCGTCCTCAGATCTTTGTTTTGGTTTGTGTCCACAGTGGCCCATTGTGGTCCCGGCCGGTGCCCGACCACAGTCCATTCAAAGTGCTGAGTGCATCATCAGCAGAGGGACGTGTGGGGGGGCTCTGCAGCAGCCGGGCTTCTCAACCTGTGGGGCTTTAAACATAATGGGACATATCGACATAGATCATACTAGGGCTGCTCGATTATTGAAAAAATAATAATCACGATTATTTTTGTCATAATTGAAATCACGATTATTCAAACGATTATTTGTTGCCTTTAAAAAAATCCATCAAAAAAGTGACAAAAATCCATCAAAAAAATGACAAAAATCCAGCAAAAAAGTGACAAAAATCCATCAAAAAAACGACAAAAATCCAGCAAAAAAGTGACAAAAATCCATCAAAAAAGTGACAAAAATCCAGCAAAAAAGTGACAAAAATCCAGCAAAAAAGTGACAAAAATCCAGCAAAAAAGTGACAAAAATCCATCAAAAAAGTGACAAAAATCCAGCAAAAAAAGTGACAAAAATCCATCAAAAAAAAAAGACAAAAATCCATCAAAAAAGTGACAAAAATCCAGCAAAAAAAGTGACAAAAATCCAGCAAAAAAAATGACAAAAATCCATAAAAAAAAGACAAAAATCCATTAAAAAAATGACAAAAATCCAGCAAAAAAGTGACAAAAATCCATCAAAAAAGTGACAAAAATCCATCAAAAAAATTACAAAAATCCAGCAGAAAAAGACAAAAATCCAGCAGAAAAAGACAAAAATCCAGCAGAAAAAGACAAAAATCCTAAAATTTAAAAGTAGGAAAAAAATTTGAAAAAAAAAAATAAATGAAAAAAAAAAAAAAATTGAAAAAATGTTTTGAAAAAAAAATATATATATTATAATCGATTTTTTTGCGATTATGCTCATTTTGTAATCGTTTACTGTTGTAATCGAAATCGTAATCGAATTTCGATTAATTGAACAGCCCTAGATCACACCCAAACATACATACAGATCATACATAAATAATCATCCATCCCATTCTATAGTCACAGGCAGGTAGTACTCAGTTACATTTACTCGTGTACAAGTACTTCAGCAACTTTTCTAAGAGGCTGTGTTAATTTAGTCAAAGTGATATTTTTGTGACTAAAATTGGACTAAAACTAAATGAAAAGTTTCTCATGAGACTAAAACTGTGACTGAAATGTCCAGATGTTTGAGTCGACTAAAATCAGACTAAATAAAAATGAAAAGGAGAGACTAAAATCATCCAAACTTGTATTGAGCGTCTGAAAGAGCCTCAGATCATGTTTAAAGGATCAGCTCTGAGCTTTGTTCATGTGGAGCAGAAACATGAAGCAGAGGAACAACATTAAACATGATTATAATCAATATTATCAATGCAAAGTCCACTCAATTAGTCTTAAATTTAGTCGACTAAAACTAGACTAAAATTGAAAAGTTTTTTTTGACTAAATCTCGACTAAAATTAAATTACATTTTAGTCAAAAGACTAAAACTAAAATAAAATATGTTGTCAAAATTAACACTGCTAAGAGGCTGTAATTCTTTAAAGGAGCTATACCTGACATTTTTGCCCCATTAAAGTATGTTGTAATAGTAGTAATTGGTGAAATATTTTTCCTCATCAGTATTTGATCGTGATTGAATTCACAAACCTGTGATATTATTTTTACGTCTGAAAGTCCGTTCTATTGGACAACATCACGCTCATGTTTTCGCATATTGTCACCACTTTTTCTGAGAAAATAATCAGACATTAGTTCATTCGTGCCGACAGAGGAGACAGTGAACTTTGTGACAGTTTTTGTTTCATGTGGATTCCTCCAGTAATGACTGAGATAGATACAGACGCATCTCGTCATAGAAGGGGGCGTGGCTTCGCTGAGGGGGAAAATAGAATATTTAGAGAAACTCAATTTTCCCTCTTTTTTGCCATTTTCTGGTGGAATATGAACTTATTTATCACATAAATAAAGTCCAGTGTAAATCGGGCCCATATGGATATTTTCTCACAGCAGATTGTTCTGTAGAAGTGAAAACACGCCAGCTCTCCGTGTCTTTGTATCTTTATTTAGTAGAAACTATATTCATAATTCTGTGTTTGTTAAAGTAGTTTTTGAATAATTAGAGAAAATTTGGATTTTTATCCGAATTGTTTTCCCCCTTAACTGTTTTCAAACATGACCATATATGGGCGATTCCAGAGATGCGTCTGTATCTATAGCTGGGTTGCAGGTGACATCACAGCGTTCTAAAGGCCAATACTATTGTATGGAGGAAAAATTATTTTGTTTTTGAGGAAATGTTTGGTCTTGTACAGAGAGATCATGGACCCACTGACTGAAGCTAAAGATCACTTTTCTAATTCATACATTTTCTTTTTAGCTACGACTTGTGGAAGTGTAATGCTGTTAATAGGAAAAACTGGCTCCTGTGACATCATCACATTCTAGAACCTGCAGCCCAGCAATAGGCTCTTTATTTGTTTGTAAACATTCCGGGCGTAGCTGGAAGTGAGATTCCTATCTGTTTCCATTGTAGCCGTTGTCATAGTAACGATAAACAAATGTCTAACTGTTTTTGGAAATCTCAGATAAACCTTATTTTATCGTCTCAAATGTCGTTCCTCTTGGTCTGGCACCTTAAGCCACAACAGGACCACATGTTTTAGTCGTAGCTTTACACTTTTAATCACTAGTTTTACTTTAATCTTATTTCTCTTGATCACTTCCCGCCTCCTGCTGATGATGTCATCAGTTAAAGGGTCTATTGAGTTCGGGAATGTGACGTCATGTCGCTAAGCATTATGGGATTAGCAGCCATAGATACAGACGGCATCTCTGGAATCGCCCATATATGGTCATTTTTGAAAACAGTTAAGGGGAAAAACAACTTTAAAAAAAATCGAAACTTTGTCTAATTATTCAAAAACTACTTTAACAAACGCTGAATTATGAATATAGTTTCTACTAAATAAAGATACAAAGACATGGGGAGGGGCAAAGTGGTTCAACAGCCCATAAATACATGAATAACGGAGAATGCTAACCTGATGCTACATGTTAGCATCGGGCTAATGCTAATGGTTAGGTAGCGCTAGCTAGAACTGCCGTTTTGTCACTTCTACTGAACAATCTGCTGTGAGAAAATATCCATATGGGCCCGATTTACACTTGACTTTATTTATATGTGATAAATAAGTTCATATTCCACCAGGAAATGGCAAAAAAGAGGGAAAATTGAGTTTCTCTAAATATTCTATTTTCCCCCTAGGCGAAGCCACGCCCCCTTCTATGACGAGATGCCGTCTGTATCTATTGTAAACTAATGGAGATTTTAAAAGTTAAAATACTGGAGTTATTGTTCACATTAAAACACTTGGACACCACAGTGTGTTAGATGTTTTTACCAGCAGTATCTCAGCAGCTAACGGAGTCGTTCCACTGGTTTTTTCTCCACTTTTTATACTGTTTTTAGCAAATGTTAGTCTATGGAAATGTATGCTAACAGCTGCAAAGATGGCGGATCTCCATGGTAACTGTGGACATTCCCGAACTCTATAGGCTCTTTAGAATGTTGTGATGTCACGTGAACGCTACCTATTGAGTAAGAGACTTTAAACTGCATAAGGACCTGTGTGTGAGACCTTTAAAAGCATCCCTCGCACCACAGTTTGAGAAACCCTGATATAACACGTTCACACACAGGCCACTGGTGTAAGAATAAATGAATAAGAATCCGAGCTGAAAAGGCTGAACTTCTGCTCTCAGCTCCTGCTCTGCCGGCCCTGCGTTTCCATAAGCGAATCAGATAATGCAGCGTTTCCCTTCAGTCAGACTGCGCTCTGTGTTTAAGTGGAGCGGCTCCAGAGAAGCTCATTCATTCACGGGGGAAAACATCCTCGAGGAGCTTTTGTTCTGCATGATAGAAGGATAAGGGTTGAAGTTCTTCGCTGTGAGTAGAAATGAGGCCGTTCGATTCGTTTAGTGCTAACAATATTTACTTTCTTTCTCCTGTTTCTCCTGTAGGTGCGACTCTGCGCTCATGGAGAAACCATCGTCTTCAGGCAAGTCTGGACTGGAGGAGGAAGATGTCCTGGTGCAGGTGAGGAGAACATACAGCTGTGCTCAAAGGTTTACACACCACAGCAGAATCTTTCATTATCCCGGAGGAAACCACTTTGCTCCTCCCCATGTCTTTGTATCTTTATTTAGTAGAAACTATATTCATAATTCAGCATTTGTTAAAGTAGTTTTTGAATAATTAGAGAAAGTTTAGATTTTTATTCAAATCGGCTTGTTGCACAATGTGGCTACGCTAGTTCCTCTGAGCTGAAGCTGTGGGCGCTAGTACTTCCTGTTCATATTCATTTCCATTAAGATGAGCTCAGACCAGTGAGTTCCTGGTAGAAATATTTCCATAGACGAGATGTTTATAAGGATCGGGGAGTTTGTCTTGAAGCTAAAGGCTAATTTAACCTCTTAACTCCCGCCTGAACCGCGAGGATCTTTTCTCCTCACGTCATCACATTTTTTTCCCATCATTTTGGTCACGTTTTTGTAATTTTTTCGTAAATTTTTTGTCAATTTCTTGTGACATTTTTGTGACATTTTTGCCACTTTTTAATCAATTTTTCATCCCTTTTTTGTCAATTTTTTATCACATTTTTGCTATTTTTTTGTCAAATTTTTGTCAATTTTTTGTCAATTTCTTGTCACATTTTGTCACATTTTTTGTAATTTTTTGGTCATTTTTTGTGACATTTTTATGACATTTTTGTGATATTTTTGCCACATTTCCATCATTGTTTTCGTCGAGAAAATGTGCTCGGTTCAGGTGGGAGTTAAGGGGTTAATGCTTTACACAACTTGAAATAGTGCCTTTTTATATATATTTTTTCATAGCATGTTAGCCTTTAGCTTCAAGACAAACTATCAATCCTTTATGATCACCGGCGTCTCCTCTGAACTCGCTACATCATGATTTGAACACAGTAAATGATCGTCTACCGGGAACTCACCGCCCACAACATCATCTTTAGAAAATATGATTATTATTCCAGGAAAAGAAAACAGACAGGAAGTCCAGGCGCTCACACCTTCAGGTCAGAGGAACTAGCATAGCCACACCGTTTTCCCCCTTAACTGTTTTTAAACATGACCATATATGGGCGATTCCTGAGATGCCGTCTGTATCTGTACACCTAGCCTGGCATCATTTAAATAACAGTTAAATCACTCCACTGCAGCTGTTTCCATAGTAACAATAAACAACTGAGCTGGAACTACTTTCAGGTAAAACTGATTAAAAAGTGAAATAACTCCTGCCCAGGATTTTAAAAATAAGCAAACCGGCCCCAATGAACAGTTTCAGTCGGCGGGACCGTGGTATAAGCGGGATTATGCAGCCTCCGCATCGTCCAGTTATTTCTGATCATGGACACCTCGTCGTGCATTAACCCTTACCTAAGAACTGGGGTATGTAAACTTTTGATCTGGGTCATTTTGGTACTTTCTTTTTTCATTATGATTTAAAAAGAGCAAACTCAGTCTTTTCACCATAAAAGGCTTCACACAAACACTAACTATGAGTGAAAGTTTTGTGTTATCTTTCATATTCTTAGAAAAATAGCCCAAAAAAAAATCAAAAATTCTCCCCTCGTCATAGCAGGGGGCGTGGCTTCGCCGAGGGGGAAAATAGAATCTTTTGGGAAACACACATTTTCAGTCTTATTTGCCATTTTCTGGTGGAATATGAACTTATTTATCACATAAATAAAGTCAAGTGTAAATCGGGCCCATGTGGATATTTTCTCACAGCAGATTGTTCAGTAGAAGTGAAAAAAACGGCGGTTGTAGCTAGCACTAGCTAACCGTTAGCCCGATGCTAACATGTAGCATCAGGTTAGCATTCTCCGTTATTCATGTATTTATGGGCTGTTGAACCACTTTGCTCCTCCCCATGTCTCTGTATCTTTATTTAGTAGAAACTATATTCATAATTCAGCGTTTGTTAAAGTCGTTTTTGAATAATGAGAGAAAGTTTAGATTTTCATCCAAATAGTTTTCCCCCTTAACTGTTTTTAAACATGACCATATATGGGCGATTCCAGAGATGCCGTCTGTATCTGTACACTTAGCCTGGCATCATTTAAATAACAGTTAAATCACTCCACTGCAGCTGTTTCCATAGTAACGATAAACAATTGAGCTGTAACTACTTTCAGGTAAAACTGATTAAAAAGTGAAATAACTCCTGCCCAGGACTTACAAAAACCGGCCCCAATGAACAGTTTCAGTCGGCGGGATCGTGGTACAAGTGGGATTTTGCAGCCTCCGCATCGTCCAGTTATTTCTGATCATGGACACCTCGTCATGCATTATCCCTTACCTAAGAACTGGGGTATGTAAACTTGATTAGCCCGATGCTAACATGTAGCATTATGTTAGCATTCTCTGTTATTCATGTATTTATGGGCTGTTGAACCACTTTGCTCCTCCCCATGTCTTTGTATCTTTATTTAGTAGAAACTATATTCATAATTCAGCGTTTGTTAAAGTAGTTTTTGAATAATTAGAGAAAGTTTAGATTTTTGATGCCGTCTGTATAGGTACAGACGGCATCTCTGGAATCGCCCATATTTGGTCATTTTTGAAAACTGTTAAGGGGGAAAACAATGAAAAAATGAAAATTTTCCTCAATTATTCAAAAACTACTTTAACAAATGCTGAATTATGAATATAGTTTCTACTAAAGAAAGATACAAAGACATGGGGAGGAGCAAAGTGGTTCAACGGCCCATAAATACATAAATAACGGAGATGCTAACATGATGCTACATGTTTGCATCGGGCTAATGCTAACGGTTATTTGTATGTGATAAATAAGTTCATATTCCAACAGAAAATGGCTGAAAAGAGTGAAAAATTGTGATTCTTTAAAGATTCTATTTCCCCCCTCGGCGAAGCCACGCCCCTTCTATGACGAGATGCATCAACCTCGCCTGAAGCCTCAACCACATTTTCTCCAGTTCGGCTTTACCCAAATCTGCCAACCTTTCGACTGTAGAGCAACAGTGTAATGCCTCATTTGAAAGCTAAGGCCTGAAAAAGTGATCATAACTTCTTTGTCACGCTGTTTCCGCCTTTTTGAAGCGTTTTCGGCTCTTTTTTTTTTGTCGCTTATTTGTCGTTTTTCTGTTCTCTTGTTCATTTCAAGCTTTTAGATTTGGGTAAAGCCAAACTGGAGGAAAAGTGCTGGGTTCAGGTGGGGGTTAAGGGCCTTTTCTCATCAAACTAACGTGTGGTTGCAGGCGGAGGGGGCGGATGTGGATCCTCACACATCCAGGAAGAGCTCGTCTCGCAAAAGCTTCCGGCTGGATTACAGACTCGAGGTCGGGATCACGACAGCGTCCTCGAACACAGCTACATTTACCCAGGGATGGATTCAGTTTGATCTTTCACCGTCTCGTTCCGCAGGAGGACGTGACGAAGTCGTGTCAGGACAAACACGGCCGCTGGACGAACCCTTGGTCCACGTGGCGTTTCCCCTCCTACCCCAGTTTGCTGAGGTTTCTGCTGCTGGACAAAGACAACAGCAAAGTGCCGTCGAGCAGAGAGGTCAGAGCGGAGCCCGGGCACAACAAACCCCAACAACAGCCCTTTACGGGGGTGTGGAGGGTTCCTGTCCTGGAGCTGTCAATGAGTGGTGTAGATGGAGCTGGTAGAGCGGGTTCATGATCAGAAGGTCAGGGGTTCGAATCCCAGCTCCTGAAGGTGCCCACTGTCGTCGTGTCCTTGGGAAAGACACTTCACTTTACCATTTAAGGGGAGACACTACAGGCAAAACTCATTTTTTTCAGTTTTCAGGTTTTGGGCCAAATCGGTCTCTGAACATATAAGCTTTCACCCGGAAACAGAAAATATGCCTAATCTTCACAATAACATGTTTAAATATTGCGCTGATTCAATGTTCCCCCATAGACTTATATGGGACAAAGCAATTTCTCCAAACACATGTTTCTGTCATTGTGGCGACACTATGTCCACGTCAGTCGGACCTAAAGACTTCACATTTTCCAGCCTTGGACTGAACAAGATTTGGAAGATTTTTTCAGAGGGATTTTTTATTATTTAATCCCTTAAGCCCCATTTATTGAGTTTTGAATGTACAAAAAATAAGGCGAAAATTACATTTTTACAAATGTTTCCACTAAAAAAACAGCTTATTTTAAAACTAAACAAGAAATCCAAAATCCGCTCTGAGAAAGTCTTGGCAACTCATTCATCAATAAAATGAAACCATAAGTTTGAATGTAGCTCTGTCCATTATTCAGATTTCGTCGCCGAAAAGATGGGAAATTTGGGGCATTTTTAGGCATAAAACACCTTGTTCTTATATGAAAAGATAAAATGACAGAAAACTTGCCATGTGTTTTTTTTCTCACATTTATGCCACTGATCGACAGTTTCAAATTGATATCTGTAAATTTCTATTTTTCTCCCTATTCACCTGCAGTGTCTCGCCTTAAAGGAACAGGCCACCGTTTTTCCACACTGAGATATGTTCTTACCTGAGCTGTGACGAGTTCTTTAGGACCTGTCTGATCTTCAGTCACGTAAACACAGCGCAGACGGCGTTAGCATTTAGCCTCTCCCTCTCTCCTCTATAGCTCCAAAACAGGTCAAGATAGAAGCTACCGAGCTCTTCCACGTTTTCCCTATTTAAATATGGTTACGTGAAGTGTTCCACTACAAAGTATAATTACACACAATTAAACAATGTGGATTTTCTAAGCGGATAAAAGGGGGAACTATATTGTAAGGCGTAATAATACCAGGAGTAGTTTGGCATCCTCGCAGTAAAGTGAAGATTACTGCGCGGATTTCGTGTGACGCTTCAAAACTGGTCCAAGATTTTTTTTTGCGTTGTATTTTTGATGCGTTTTTCTTGCTTTTTTGTTGTTGTTGTTGTTGTAGGGCTGTGCAATTAATCGAAATTCGATTACAATTTCAATTATTACACTAAACAAATTATAATAAAGTTTTTTATAATAAAAAACTTTATTATAATTTGTTTTTGTTTTTTGCAAAGCAGACTTGTATTATTTCACGGCGCTGGGATTATTTTCCCTTCGCTTATTCTAGTCCTTTTTTTGTTTATGTGGTAACAATTGTGATCAGATGTATAAAGCTACTAGCCTGGCTACCACCAGACTAAAATCACAAGTGATATTTAGTCTGGACACCAATTCATTTTCTCGTAGGAGAGGTGTGGTTTACGATCGTCCATACTCGTTTATTGGGCGATACGAAAAAAAAAAAAAAAAAGTCTCATGCGTCTGCACGTAGCCCCAGCCAATCATATCATCGTATGAGATGACGTATGACGCACCCGCTGTAAACTTTTGAGATAAATTATTTAGAACAAGGTCTAAAGCTTGATCGAACAATAGCATTGTGTCTGCTGCTTCATGTTGGATCCGTAAATAAACTACAAGCTTCCATATATCGAATAGCGCGTCATCGTCTTGCCGTCCCTCCTCGCTCTGTGATTGGTTCCCAAATCCACGCGAAAATTTGGGCCATGGTCCCCAGGCTGTTGTGCAGTTCGAAATAATTCGAGCGCTCACAGCAGCCAGGTTAGCCAGGTTATAAAGCTACTGTATTTTCCGGACTACAAGACTATAAGTACAAGTAGGGCTGTGCAATTAATCAAAATTCGATTACGATTTCGATTACAACAGTAAACGATTACAAAATTAGCATAATCGCAAAAAATCGATTATAATTTTTCCCCCCAAAAAAATCTTTTTTTTTTTTCATTTTTTTTTTTCCAAATTTAAAAAAAAAAAAATTCTTTGGCCCCTTTTTTTTTTTTTTGCAAAGCAGGCTTGATTTATTTCACGGCGCTGGGATTAGTTCCCTTCACATTTCTCGTGCCGTGGCTCGTGCTTTTGCCTGACATGAAAACAAACGGCGCTGTGTGATGATGTCATCAGGCCGCGCTGCTCAGTTTACTTGCGCAGGTGTGAGGGCTGGCCAGCAGGGGGCAGGTGTGAGGGCAGCAGGGGGCAGGTGTGAGGGCAGCAGGGGGCAGGTGTGAGGGCTGGCCAGCAGGGGGCAGGTGTGAGGGCTGGCCAGCAGGGGGCAGGTGTGAGGGCTGGACAGCAGGGGGCAGGTGTGAGGGCTGGACAGCAGGGGGCAGGTGTGAGGGCCGGCCAGCAGGGGGCAGGTGTGAGGGCTGGCCAGCAGGGGGCAGGTGTGAGGGCTGGCCAGCAGGGGGCAGGTGTGAGGGCTGGACAGCAGGGGGCAGGTGTGAGGGCTGGACAGCAGGGGGCAGGTGTGAGGGCCGGCCAGCAGGGGGCAGGTGTGAGGGCTGGCCAGCAGGGGGCAGGTGTGAGGGCAGCAGGGGGCAGGTGTGAGGGCCGGCCAGCAGGGGGCAGGTGTGAGGGCAGCAGGGGGCAGGTGTGAGGGCAGCAGGGGGCAGGTGTGAGGGCCGGCCAGCAGGGGGCAGGTGTGAGGGCTGGCCAGCAGGGGGCAGGAGTGAAACAGAGACCTCTCTTTAATCGAGGCAAACTTGAAATCATTTGTACTTTTATGCCTGTTCAGCAAACAGAGAATATTCAGCATGTTTTTTTTTAATTAATAAATATAAAATTAAAATAAAGACTTTTTTTTAAAGGGAACAAATAATGGTTTGAATAATTGTGATTTCAATTATGACAAAAATAATCGTGATTATTCTTTTTTCAATAATTGAGCAGCCATGTGGTTTTTTTTCATCACTTTTTGACGCCATCTTTTGTTGCATGTACATCCTAACTTATGTCTCGTTTTTGTTGCTATTTTGATTCTAGAAGCTTTTAGATTTGGGTCAAACCGAACTGGAGAAAATGTGCTCGGTTCAAGTGGGGGTTAAAAGGTTAATTGTGTCTAAACCAGAAACAGTTAAACGATCCCGATCTCATCATGGTTTTGTTTCAGGCCCTGGACGCCGAGCTGCCGGTCATGGAGCCGTACTTCGCCCGTAACCCGGACCTGAGTGAGTCCCGCTCGGGCCTGAGGGTCACCTGGCTGGGACACGCCACGGTCCTGGTGGAGATGGACGGGCTCAACATTTTAACCGACCCCATTTTCAGCCAGAGAGCGTCGCCTCTGCAGTTTATGGGCCCGAAGAGGTACCGAGGCCCCCCCTGCACCGTGGAACAGGTGGGAGTTTGAGTCAAGGTCGGCCCACACGACACGACTTTTACGCCCGATTTCGCACTAGTGTCGCTCTAGAGTCGCGTCGAGTCGAAGGCGGTCACACAGAGTCGGGTCGTGTAGTGTGGGCGGTAGAGAGAAACGTGGGTGATTTTACCGACACAAATGTGAATGACAGAGTGATATAAAGACAGGAAAACACGGCCGCGCCTCCTTTTTTCACTTCTCTGTTAACCTCTTACCACCCGCCAAAACCACATGCATTCTCTCCTCTTAGCCATTGTCGTCACTTTTTTCTGCTGGATTTTTGTCATTTTTCTGTTGGATTTTTGTCTTTTTTTTGCTGGATTTTTGTCATTTTTTTCTTGATTTTTGTCTTTTTTCTGTTGGATTTTTGTCCCTTTTTTGCTGGATTTTGTCACTTTTTTTGCTGGATTTTTGTCATTTTTTGCTGGATTTTTGTCATTTTTTGCTGGATTTTTGTCATTTTTTGCTGGATTTTTGTCATTTTTTTGCTGGATTTTTGTCATTTTTTGCTGGATTTTTGTCATTTTTTGCTGGATTTTTGTCATTTTTTGCTGGATTTTTGTCACTTTTTTGCTGGATTTTGTCACTTTTTTGCTGGATTTTTGTCATTTTTTGCTGGATTTTTGTCATTTTTTTGCTGGATTTTTGTCACTTTTTTGCTGGATTTTTGTCATTTTTTGCTGGATTTTTGTCATTTTTTTGCTGGATTTTTGTCTTTTTTTGCTGGATTTTTGTCATTTTTTTTGCTGGATTTTTGTCACTTTTTTGCTGGATTTTGTCACTTTTTTGCTGGATTTTTGTCATTTTTTGCTGGATTTTTGTCATTTTTTGCTGGATTTTTGTCATTTTTTGCTGGATTTTTGTCATTTTTTGCTGGATTTTTGTCATTTTTTTGCTGGATTTTTGTCATTTTTTTTGCTGGATTTTTGTCACTTTTTTGCTGGATTTTTGTCATTTTTTTGCTGGATTTTTGTCATTTTTTTTGCTGGATTTTTGTCATTTTTTTGCTGGATTTTTGTCATTTTTTTGCTGGATTTTTGTCACTTTTTTGCTGGATTTTTGTCACTTTTTTGCTGGATTTTTGTCATTTTTTTGCTGGATTTTTGTCATTTTTTTTGCTGGATTTTTGTCATTTTTTTGCTGGATTTTTGTCATTTTTTTGCTGGATTTTTGTCATTTTTTTGCTGGATTTTTTTTTCTTTTTTTATCGCTGTTTTGAAGAAGCTTTTACATTTGGAGAACTTGGAGAACATTTCACGGCCACAGCCCCACACACGAAACAGCACAACTTTATATCACCAAAAGTTCACCATGACCACCTTTTCCAGCTACATTTCAACCACGAACAGAGTTTAGCGGCACTCAGGGGCGTAGCACCAAATTCTGGGCCCTGGGTACAAACTATCTTGGTGGACCTCCCCCCATTTGAAATTCACATTTCATATTCTATGTTCTTTGACCACATAACAGTGGTTTAGTGGTTTGACAGTGCAGTTAATTTATATTCTATTATAACTTTATTATATATACCTTAACTAAGTGAAAAAATGGGTTGGCCAAAAAAGTGCTTCATATACAAACACAGATCCAATACAATGGTACTGAGGTCATGGTTTGTTTGTTTGTTTATTTGTTTGTTTGTTTGTTTCAAGTCCATGTTTGACTTGAAATTTCATCTGATTTGGATTCAGTTACAGAAATTGAATAACCTTTAATCCTGTAATGACATAGATATTTAGATTAGGGTGGAATATTCTACTTTAATTGGGCCAATTGAAATGGCTAGTTTTAGGTAGAGCATAATGATTATTAGCATCACATTAAACAGGACGACTGAACTAGGGACAGAGGATATTTGTGCTGAGAATAACACATGTGTGACTTTAAAACAGGCATTAAAATGCTATTTTACAAAAAATGATGAAACTATGATGTCTCTGTGGCCACAGGCCTGAACAAAACACTCAAGGGCTTCAGTCAGATTTAGTCTCACATATTTGAAGCCTTTACCTTTAAGTGTGTAGTCAGTAAATTGTTGTTGTATAAAGTTGCGTTGGAATCGACTAAATGGCTCGAGCTGCACCTTTCACTAGAACCAGGTTAACTCGTCTCCAAAGCTGCGCATTTATAATGCGTGAATCCAAATGCGCGCGGCTAATTAGCATCATTAATTTGGCGAAAACAGCGTGCGCGACCTGTGGCTTTTGTCACTGTGTTGGCCTGAGGCTCAATTATAATAAACATGAGGAAAGAGAAACTTTAGAGGTTAAAACGAGGAGAGAAGCAGCTCTGTCTCTGCACCTGCACTATCCTCGTCTCAGCGCAGGCAGAGGCAGGACTCACCTCACCTCATGTTTAAGTGTCATTTATGACAGAAAGTTTCCTCTCAGCTCCGCTAGAACAGGCTAGTGTTAAATAAAAGCACATTAGAGCGAGGCCAGACTAATATCTGTCTTTCCTCATAGCTCTGTGTCATTACATCACAGAGTCCACCTCATCAAAGTCACTGCTGAGCTGAAGCGCACGGTGCTGGACACCGGTGTGTGGGCTGAACCATTTGGCACATTTTTAAACGGGTGTCAGGGCCCTGAGATATTATCCATCATTATTGTTTGTGCAAAATTCTGGATAGCTACCATTGTATTTTAGCCCCCGTTGTTTAGTTCTTATAGTATCAATTATGAAGAAACTTAGAAAGTACAGTACATAACGCTTTTTGCAGCATTATTGAGGGCCCCTACCCTGCTCTGGGCCCTGGGTACTCAGTACCCTTTACCCCCCCAGTCCGACGCCCCTGGCGGCACTTACTGAGTTTGGAGACGAACTGTTTAGCTTCACCTCACTGCTAACGGCGGCTAGCCTCCCCGCTGTCTCCTCCATCTCGTCTCCTTTTCTTATTAAATCCACTGAAACACGTCCCGCTTCTTCCTGTCGCCGACTTTTATCTCCATGTGACAGAACTATAGCCCAGTTGAAGCTTGGTAGTAGCAGTAAGCTAGCGCTGCGGTGTTGTGACATTGTTGACACCGTTGACCAATCGGGACACACACGTTATCCCGCGCTCACAAACACAGGCCTGTCTTTGCTGATCTGGGGTCAGTTTTGAAGCCGTAGAGACGACAGACGCGCTGTGTTATAAAACATCAACTGTTTGTCAGAATCGTGAGTCGCTCTGACGATTCTCAGTCGTTAAGTGTGAACCCCCAGACGTTCTATAATCGACCTGAATCCAGTCGTGTAGTGTGGACCCCCCATTCTATATGAAATCGTTTACAACTAGAAAAGTCGTGTAGTGTGTGCTGAGCTTCAGTTGTAGTTTTTCCTTTCTCAGACTATGATTTGATTCTTGTGACCTCCTCAGTTGCCCAGAATAGACGCCGTGGTCATCAGTCATTCTCACTACGACCATCTGGATGCTGGATCTGTGGCCAGCCTGAACGCTCGCTTCGGGGGGGAGCTGCGCTGGTGAGTAAAGCGGTAACGTCTCACGCCTCAGTACGAAGAGCTAACCCGATGCTTTTGCAGGTTTGTCCCGCTGGGCCTGATGGACTGGCTGGCTAAGATGGGCTGTGAGAACGTGATGGAGCTGGACTGGTGGGAGGAGAACTGTGTCCCGTCGCATGATGAGGTCACCTTTGTGTGCACGCCCTCGCAGCACTGGAGCAAACGCACGGCGCTCGACGACAACAAGGTCAGTGACGGTTTTCCACATCGTTACCAAGAAAGTGCCGGTGATGTCTTCGTTTAGAGTCTTTGTAACGAGATCGGGTAATAAGTGTAAGGGAGTGAGTACCGTGTTTTCCGGACTATAAGTTGCTCCTTGTGAATAGGCGTGCGGTTTGCTAACGTAGCACATTGATGGTTAGCTACATGAAGCATAAACAACGAGCTATACAGGTGTCTGGTATGTTAACATCACATATTATACGGCTCTTCACAACGCAAGTAGAAGCTCCATTGAGTTGAATGGGATTTTCCAACGTTCTACCGGTCATTATTTTCTGATAAAGGACCTCTGAAAAAAATGATGACGCTGCCAATGGTAACGGAGTTCGTGCTTGTAATAGAGGTCTTTCATATCATTCCGCACGTAGTAGTCGAGGACACGATCTCTGTCCTCGACTACTACTACTCGCCAGTGTTAATTCCGTCGACTAAAATATTTAGTCTTAATTTTAGTCAAAGTGATATTTTTGTGACTAAAATTGGACTAAAACTAAATTAAAAGTTTCTCATGAGACTAAAACTGTGACTAAAATGTCCAGATATTTGAGTCGACTAAAATCAGACTAAATAAAAATGAAAAGGAGAGACTAAAATCATCCAAACTTGTATTGAGCGTCTGAAAGAGCCTCAGATCATGTTTAAAGGATCAGCTCTGAGCTTTGTTCATGTGGAGCAGAAACATGAAGCAGAGGAACAACATTAAATATGATTAAAATGAAGATTATCAATGCAAAGTCCACTCAATTAGTCTTAAACTTAGTCGACTAAAACTAGACTAAAATTACATTACATTTTAGTCAAAAGACTAAAACTAAAATAAAATATGTTGTCAAAATTAACACTGCTACTCGAGGAGTTAACGTGAGTCCGACTTTCAGAGAGAGAGAGAGCGATTCACCACCATTCCTCCTCTCCATCTGCACCTTCAACTAAGTAGCAAGGCTAGCAATAAGTAGCTAGCCTTGCTGGTACTAGCCTCGCCACACTGCCTGGAATCACAACAGACATTGCCAAGCAACATGCAAACTTTTCGGATCTATTTGCCGCAGAAATCATTAAATAAACCTTTCGGCTAGGGCTGCTCGATTATTGAAAAAATAATAATCACGATTATTTTTGTCATAATTGAAATCACGATTATTCAAACGATTATTTGTTGCCTTTAAAAAAAATCCATCAAAAAAGTGACAAAAATCCATCAAAAAAATGACAAAAATCCAGCAGAAAAAAGACAAAAATCCAGCAAAAAAGTGACAAAAATCCAGCAAAAAAGTGACAAAAATCCAGCAAAAAAAGACAAAAATCCAGCAAAAAAGTGACAAAAATCCAGCAAAAAAGTGACAAAAATCCAGCAAAAAAGTGACAAAAATCCAGCAAAAAAGTGACAAAAATCCAGCAAAAAAGTGACAAAAATCCAGCAAAAAAAGACAAAAATCCAGCAAAAAAGTGACAAAAATCCAGCAAAAAAAGACAAAAATCCAGCAAAAAAGTGACAAAAATCCAGCAAAAAAAGACAAAAATCCATCAAAAAAAAAAGACAAAAATCCATCAAAAAAAAGACAAAAATCCACCAAAAAAAAGACAAAAATCCATCAAAAAAAAAGACAAAAATCCACCAAAAAAAAGACAAAAATCCATCAAAAAAAGTGACAAAAATTCATCAAAATAAGACAAAAATTCATCAAAATAAGACAAAAATCCATCAAAATAAGACAAAAATCCAGCAAAAAAAGTGACAAAAATCCAAAAATTAAAAATGTGAAATTTTTTTTGAAAAAAATAAAAATAAAGAAGAAAAAAATAATTATAATCGATTTTTTGCGATTATGCTAATTTGGTAATCGTTTACTGTTGTAATCGAAATCGTAATCGAATTTCGATTAATTGCACTGCCCTACTTTCGGCCTTCATAAAAGTGTATGAACATGTGTGTGTTCAGTTGGCAAATGGCCGTATAATAAGCGGGATCATGTATAGAACGCTGGTCATTATCGGGAAAATAAGCACCTTCAGGGCGAACCGGTTTCGCCCTGAAGGTGCTTATTTTCCCGATGCATAAAGAGTTTTGATAACTATAGCATAAAGAACAAACCAAACTCTCAATCTCGCTCCAGATCACTAAATCTATTGAAATCTTCATCCTCGGTGTCACTTCTGAACAATCGCCATGGCAACGACCTGGACAAGGAGGCGTAACTGCACCGTCGACAAGCCTCTCCCGGCAGCTCGTTTTTCAAGCTCTCATTTGCAAACTCGTTCCTCTGTCCTGCCCTGGTCAGCTCCGCCTCCTTGTGAGAGACTCTTGGTGCCTTTTCAGTGTTTCAGAAGAAGAATGTGTGGATTTCTGGGTCTCAAACGCCACTGAAACACCTGTAGATCATCAGCTGTAATGATGAATATTAATACTGTCATCCCTCCTCCTACACCTACACTATGATCATTAACACACACTTTGCTTTGAAGGAAGTAACGAGTCCATCTTTGTTTCAGTCTCTATGGGGCAGCTGGACTGTTCTGGGACCGGACCATCGCTTCTTCTTTGCTGGAGACACAGGTTATTGTCCCGCCTTCAAAGAGATCGGGCAGCGCTTCGGACCCTTTGACCTGGCGGCCATTCCTATCGGAGCATACATGCCCAGGTGATGAGGACGAGCTCCACCCGTGTGTAGCAGCGAAGGCGTTATTGTCATTAACCGATGTGGACGTTACAGAGATGTGATGGTGGGACAACACGTGGACCCGGCTGAAGCTGTGCTGATCCACCAGGACCTTCAGGCCAGGCAGTCGGTGGCCATTCACTGGGGAACGTTTGCACTCGCCCATGAGGTGAGCACACGCACTCAGCAGGCTCACCACTCGCCCATGAGGTGAGCACACACACTCAGCAGGCTCACCACTCGCCCATGAGGTGAGCACACGCACTCAGCAGGCTCACGTTTAAGTAATGAGTCACGGTCCAAGCTCCTTCCTAACATCCACGTGTGTTTACCTAACCCAGCAAAATACTCAACCTCTTACCACCCGCCTAAACCAAAGGCATTCTGTCCTCTTAGGTTATTATATAGGCCTGTGCAACACCTCATTTGAAAGCTCAGACCCACAAAAGTGATCTTTTTCCTCGTGTTGTTGCTGTGTTGTGTCACCTTTTGTATGTTTTTTTTTGTTTTGTTTTTTCAATTTGTCACATTTTTTTGTGTCATTTTTTGTCACATTTTGTTGAATTTGTGTCATTTCTTGTGTCATTTTTTTCCACATTTTTGGTGATTTTTTTTCACATTTTTGTTGAATTTGTGTCATTTCTTGTGTCATTTTTTGTGTCATTTTTTGTCACTTTTTTGTTGAATTTTTGTCATATTTTTGATGAATTTTTGTCATTTTTTGTGTCATTTTTTGTCACATTTTTGGTGATTTTTTTCCACATTTTTGTTGAATTTTTGCCATTTTTTGTTGAATTTTTGCCACATTTTTGGTGATTTTTTGTCACATTTTTGTTGAATTTTTGTCATTTTTTGTGTCATTTTTTGTCACATTTTTGGTGATTATTTTTTTCACATTTTTGTTGAATTTTTTTTTATTTTTTGTTGAATTTGTGTAATTTTTTGTGTAATTTTTTGTGTAATTTTGTGTAATTTTTTTGTTGAATTTGTGTCATTTTTTTTGTCATTTTTTGTGTCATTTTTTGTCACTTTTTTGTGATTTTTTTTCACATTTTTTGTTGAATTTTTGTCACATTTTTGTTGAATTTGTGTCATTTTTTGTCACATTTTTGTCACATTCTAGTAACTTTTCTGCTTTGGTTTTGTCACTTTTTTGACACCGTCTGTTGCATTTTCATCTTGTTTCTGTTGCCATTCTTGACGCTTTTTTACTAGAAGCTAAACTGGAGAAAATGTGGTTAGTTCAGGTGGTCGTTAGAGGTAAAATTCATCGTATTGGATTAAGCACAATGGCGGATAACATGGCCCCTGTGTTCGTCCCCTCCTGCAGGAAACATCAGAGGATTCCATTACACAGTCAGTATAACGTCTGCTTCGTTTTGTGTGTGTTTGCAGTATTACCTGGAGCCGCCGGTTCTTCTCAGAGAAGCCCTGGAGCAGAAAGGCCTCAAACCCGAGTCTTTCTTTGTCCTGAATCACGGAGAGTCGCGCCTCGTGTCCCATGGCCGTGGAGACATCTTCGACTGAGCTCGCCGTCTCAAACACAAAACAAATAATAATACTGAGAAAACGTGAGCGCAGTGGCCTGTAGTGTTATATAAACCATTGTGCATCTGAATCATAATCATCCATGAATCTGTCCCCATGAACCAAACACTGATCAGCACAAATGAACTTAGGTTTAATTATTTTTTTCCCACTGTAGTTTTCAGAAGTGCCATTATTCAGTGACTCTGGGATTATTTTAGTATTTTGTTCCCTTTTTTCTGTTCTGACTGCAGTCGCGCCATTGTGATTTAACATGGCGCCATTTTGATGCTGTTGTGTGAAAGAAGAAGCAGCGGTTTAAAGGCAGAGGCGGGTAGTGCTCAAGGTACTTTTACTCAAGTACATGTAGGCCTTCTTGAATAACTCTGAAGTAACTGTACATTGGCAACTGTACTGGCCATTTTATGCTTACTACTGCCACCTCAGGTCATACATGTAACTGCAGCGTCTATATTAAGCTCGGACCCGAAGTAACAGCTTTCTGAGTGACAGGGCAGGATTTTAGAGGCAGTTGTGGTGAACAGGTCTGGGCTCATTCTACACTTTAGGACAGGGGTCACCAACGTGGTGCCCGCGGGCCCCCAGGAACTTTTTCTAAATCGTAAAACACTTCATTTTCTTGAATCTAATTCTTAAAATTACAGTTATTTCGGTTCTTGTGACTCAGTATGAGTTTAAAATAAAGCTATTTTAATATAATGTGGGGTCAATATCCTATAAGTGAACAGTGAACGTTTAAGTCTTTAGGATTTGTTTTTAACTGGTCGCCCTCGAACAACTTAATGCTCTTAAAGTCGCCCTCAGCTGAAATAAGGCTGGTGACCCCTGCGTTAGGACATGGAGGAACATGTAGGGGGAGGAAAATACATCATTTTAACATTTTTAAACCAGTATAGTCCCTTTAACTTAAACATCTACAGTCTTTTTTTTTGTTTTTTTCAAGGAAACACATTTTTTCATGTTTTATCTACTCTGAGTGCGAGGAGATCTTTTGTGAATCCATTAAACTTTATTGTCCCTCCCCAGGAAATCTGTCAACGATAAAATAAGCAAGTGCAAGTCCAGTGCAATAGTACAATAAATAAAAGAACATTTAAAACCCCCAAAACCCGACCCACCAGCCGAGCTCGGGGCAGAAAACACACAGGAGAGAAGAGAGTCTTATTAGTGATGATTCATTTAACTCTGGCAGAGGAATCGAGGCAAATCTGCTTCTTCCAACAAACATTTACTCATTTCTGGATTAAATTTGGAGAGACAGAATAATGCACTCGATGTGAGGCAGTGAAACGTTTAATGTGTATCTGTTCTGTTTTCTTTGGAGTAGGGATGGGCGGATCGATACCAAAGTATGTCGATACCAAACGGCTACTTTTTAAGTATCGATATTGGCCGAAATGTATCGATGCTAATTTGCATATGTAAAAAGAAGGCGGGGCAGCGATTATCAACCCAAAAGGATGATTTATTTCTTTGTTCGGAGCCAAAACAGTCACAACAGCAAAGGATCGAACTGAGCCAGGCTGATCGTTCTGGTTTAGGATCTGTTTGTCATTTAAGTATTAATTAAAATTTGTGTTTATGTATTTAATTTCACATTAGTATTGTCTAATTAACCAGTTAAAGTAATACAATTTGAATTGACCAGTTAATTATATAATATAACCAGTTTTAGAAATGTATATGGATTGAAATACATTCACCCATATGAAAAGACCAGTATCGGCATCGGTATCGACAAAAATGACCCCAAAAGTATCGGTATCGTATCGATTCCAAGAAATGTGGTATCGCCCATCCCTACTTTGGAGTCCCGTTATCAAACGTTTTGTCTGCCCTAAGACACAAACACAATATAAATCATATACTTAGGTACTAGAAGTGACTCTTTGGGGTTTTCTCGTAGGGCTGCTCGATTATTGAAAAAATAATAATCACGATTATTTTTGTCATAATTGAAATCACGATTATTCAAACGATTATTTGTTGCCTTTAAAAAAATCCATCAAAAAAGTGACAAAAATCCATCGAAAAAGTGACAAAAATCCATCAAAAAAAGACAAAAATCCATCAAAAAAGTGACAAAAATCCATCAAAAAATGACAAAAATCCATCAAAAAAAAAGACAAAAATCCATCAAAAAAGTGACAAAAATCCATCAAAAAAGTGACAAAAATCCATCAAAAAAGTGACAAAAATCCATCAAAAAAGTGACAAAAATCCATCAAAAAAGTGACAAAAATCCATCAAAAAAGTGACAAAAATCCATCAAAAAAGTGACAAAAATCCATCAAAAAAGTGACAAAAATCCATCACAAAAATGACAAAAATCCATCAAAAAAGTGACAAAAATCCATCAAAAAAGTGACAAAAATCCATCAAAAAAGTGACAAAAATCCATCAAAAAAGTGACAAAAATCCATCAAAAAAGTGACAAAAATCCATCAAAAAAGTGACAAAAATCCATCAAAAAAATGACCAAAATCCATCAAAAAAGTGACAAAAATCCATCAAAAAAGTGACAAAAATCCATCAAAAAAGTGACAAAAATCCATCAAAAAAGTGACAAAAATCCATCAAAAAGTGACAAAAATCCATCAAAAAAGTGACAAAAATCCATCAAAAAAGTGACAAAAATCCATCAATAAAGTGAGAAAAATCCAGCAAAAAAATGACAAAAATCCAGCAAAAAAATGACAAAAATCCATCAAAAAAGTGACAAAAATCCATCAAAAAATGACAAAAATCCATCAAAAAATGACAAAAATCCATCAAAAAAATGACAAAAATCCATCAAAAAAATGACAAAAATCCATCAAAAAAGTGACAAAAATTAAAAATTAGAAAAAAAATGTGAAAAAAAAATTGAAAAAAAAAAATTATAATCGATTTTTTGCGATTATGCTAATTTTGTAATCGTTTACTGTTGTAATCGAAATCGTAATCGAATTCCGATTAATTGCACAGCCCTATTTTCTCGTGCTTTTGGCTCGTCCACCCGCCTCTGTCCAAGTGTTTCCCTGTTTTACTCCAGAAAAATGTTCGATTGTGCAGGTCATGCCCTTCAGAATGAAACAAACAGATGTGTAGAGGCACTTTATCCACTGCTCTGTGGAGTTTGAATGTTCTCGCCGGCTCAAAATCTGATGTTTAGTTTCGTGCGTCTTTGTTTTTCTTTTCCTCTTTTGCTGCGTTTGCCAAACCCGTCTTTTACTCGTGGACTCGGCTCAGACGATTCGAACGACGGAGACGTGGAGTCATTTGTTTTTGTGTCGTCGTTTCGTGCGGAGGTCGAGCTGGGTTTGACCTCCTGCAGCACAAACACACTTTCCTTTTGCGTCGTCCTGGTTTCAGGCTGTTTTAAAGTGTGATTATTTCTATCACTGTAAATGAACCCATAGGAATAAACGCTGTTGTTCTGATTGTGGTAAAGAGGAATGTCTGAGTTTTATTTCATTCTGTCAGTGTTTTAAAGTGTGTAACAGGTTTAGCCACACATGCATATAAGAGATGTAAACACTGCCACCTAGTGCTTGCATCGTGCATTGCGGTGTGTGGAGGGAGTGAGGAGCAAGAGGAGCAGGAGGAGCAGTGTCGAGAGAGTTCTTTTATATTAAAGCGTGGCATCAGGCTTCTTTGAGGTTCAGGACTAACTGCAGGGCCTTGACCCATCACTGTGACCCGTGTTCTCCAGTGGGACGGCCGTCTTTGTCCTGCAGGAGGCGGGTCATTGGTATAGTTTTATTTATAAGGCCATGTTTGGTCTTCTGCCCTCTTACATCTGTAGATAATCTCACAGAGGAGAGTTCAATCAATCATAAGGCTCCACATCTGGAGATGGTCCCAGATGCTCCTGCCCTCTGCTCCTGACGCCTCAGTCGAAGGAGGGGCCACATGCAGAGACACATGATGACACATAAATGATCTTAACCTTTAACCTGCATCATGTGTTTAGCCCATTATGTCATAGAAACACATGATTATTATGACCAAGACGTTTAGTTTGAATAGAAAATAATAACATGTGTAATATTGTCCATATAAACCACAGGCATCAGAGGAAATGCTTTACAACAGTTTATTTCAGATTGTATTGATATAATGATGATAATTATTAACAAATACTACTGGATATGACGTAGCAGACGCTTCAGCCAATCAGAGCCAGGCTCACCTGCACAAACGCCCTCGAGCTGATTCACGTGTTTTCATTGGACAGAGCGGGTGTCCGTCAAATCTAGTTCAAAAACCCGCGAGCTAAACACAGCTGTGATGTTGTACATGTTTTATCTGCGGAGAAATGAAGGAGCTCAGTTTGATCAGGACGTTTGGAGCAGGTTCTCCAGAGGAACTCAGACAGAGACCAGGACTTTGTGGAGAACAGCAGCGGAGCCGAGGCCAGACTTTGTTTCCCCACATCAGACGCTCTGGAACCCGGGGCGGATCCGAGTCTCGCCGCGGTCACCGGAACAACCGGACGTACGGGAGACACGGAGTCTGAGACACGAGGACGTTTGAGGACAGAGATGGAAGTGACAGGAGAGTTTATGGAGCTGGAGGAGAAGACACGAACACATCAGTGGTGAGTTGTGCTTTGGTGTCGCTGTTGTTGTGAGTAAAATGGTGATAACCTATAGCCATATCATATCAATCATATCATAAATCATAAATCATAAATCATAAATCAAATCAAATCAAATCAAATCGAAAAGAAAAGAAAAGAAAAGAAAAGAAAAGAAAAGAAAAGAAAAGAAAAGAAAAGAAAAGAAAAGAAAAGAAAAGAAAAGAAAAGAAAAGAAAAGAAAAGAAAAGAAAAGAAAAGAAAAGAAAAGAGTGTGGGCGGGGCCGAACATCTGGGACGGCTTTACTTATTGCACGTGGGGCTAATTTTGCAAGTTTGTGATTTATTTCTTTGCGTTTGAGTTTTGGAATCGTCAAAAACATTACGTAAAATAAAGTCGTTTCTGAATCAGGTTAACTGTAATGTAATGCCCTCAGTGGGAGCCTGGGGGCGCTGTTTTAGCAAACGTCTTATATGGTCGTAATTCAGGGATAAAACAAACGACCACATGTGTCGTTTTCTGTTGGAGGAAAGTCTCTTAAAATCATAACAACACCACCCAAGAAGTGACTTCCTGTTTCGATCCAGCTCACAACATAAAAGCACCATCATATTCATCAGTTCAACTTTCTTTCTGCCTAACAATTAACAGACAAAATACTTAAATTGTGTATTTAATTATATTCTTGTAATGTTGCAAGTACCTGCTGAGCTAATCAATGAGACGAGCTGCTTTTATTTTGGCGCTGGATCGAAACCGGAAGTCACTTTTGTGATTTTTGAGTCATTTTTTCTGACGCATTATGAATGAATTTATCACACACAAATAAAGTCAAATCTAAGTCGTGTCCACATGGATGTTTTTTCACAGCAGATTGTTAAGAAGTGAAAAAACAGCAGTTGTAGCTAGCGTTAGCATGTAGCGTGATGATAACAGAAAGCATCATGTTAGCATTCTCCTCTTTTTTCATGTATTTATGGGCTGTTGAACCACTTTGCTCCTCCCCATGTCTTTGTATCTTTATTTAGTAGAAACTATATTCATAATTCAGCGTTTGTTTATGTAGTTTTTAAAGGAACAGGCCAGCGTTTTTCCACACTGAGATATGTTCTTACCTGAGCTGTGACGAGTTCTTCAGGACCTGTCTGATCTTCCCCCGTGCCTTCAGTCACGTAAATGTTGCCAGCCCATTTTCTACATAAAGTAGTTAAGCACTTTTTTATTATTGTTGGTAAATGGTTCGCTGTAAATAACAGTATTTATTTATCTTTTTGCTAATGTTAAACACTGCCTTTTTATTATAATTGAAAAACCGCTTTACCTGTTTGTTTACCCATTTTAACTTAATCCGCTATAAACTATTGTATTGTTTGTTCACAGGGGAGCTATGTTTATCTTTTTTCCTGTAATGTTTGAGCTCAAAAATAAACTTTGAAAAGACATCTGGTTCTCCCTGGTGATTCCGAGGGGGCAACGTAAACACAGCGCAGACGGCGTTAGCATTTAGCCTCTCCCTCTCTCCTCTATAGCTCCAAAACAGGTCAAGATAGAAGCTACCAAGCTCTTCCACGTTTTCCCTATTTAAATATGGTTACGTGAAGTGTTCCACTACAAAGTATAATTACACACAATTAAACTATGTGGATTTTCTAAGCGGATAAAAGGGGGAACTATATTGTAAGGCGTAATAATACCAGGAGTAGTTCGAAATTCGCGCAGTAAAGTGAAGATTACTGCGCGGATTTTTTACATTTTGTCAAATTTTGTCACATTTTTTGTCATTTTTTTTGTCAATTTTTTCGTCGATTTATTATAAATTTTTTGTCTTTTTTTTTACATTTTGTCAAATTTTGTCACATTTTTGTCATTTTTTTTTGTCATTTCTTTGTCATTTTTTTGTATTTTTTTGGTAATTTTTTGTCAATTTTTTCGGCGATTTATTATACATGTTTTGTCTTTTTTTTACATTTTTGTCAAATTTTGTCAAATTTTTGTCAAATTTTTGTCAAATTTTTGTCAAATTTTTGTCTTTTTTTTGTCAATTTTTGTAATTTTTTGTAATTTTTTGGTCAATTTTTTCGTCGATTTATTATACATTTTTTGTCTTTTTTTTACATTTTGTCACATTTTTGTCTTTTTTTTTTTAATTTTTTGTCAATTTTTGCGTCGATTTCTTATAAATGTTTTGTCTTTTTTTTACATTTTTGTCACATTTTGTCAAATTTTCTCACATAACGTAGTAATAATACCAGGAGTAATTTGGCATCCGCGCAGTAAAGTGAAGATTACTGCGCGGATTTTTTACATTCTGTCAAATTTTGTCAAATTTTGTCAATTTTTTTGTCATTTTTTTTTGTCATTTTTGTCAAATTTTTGTCAGTTTTTGGTCCATTTTTTCGTCGATTTATTATAAATATTTTGTCTTTTTTTTTTACATTTTGTCACATTTTTGTCAATTTTTGTCCCATTTTGTCAAATCTTGTCACATAACGTAGTAATAATACCAGGAGTAGTTCGAAATCCGCACAGTAAAGTGAAGATTACTGCGCGGATTCCTAAAGAACTCGTCACAGCTCAGGTAAGAACATATCTCAGTGTGTAAAAACGCTGGCCTGTTCCTTTAAAAGTAGCTGTTTCTTGACATGTTTAATAAACTTCTTTGATGAAACAGAGTCCGAGATAAGACACAGCCATTAATACACGAGTCGGAGTGAAAGTAAATGACTTTATTTACACACGTTCAATCACACATCAGCTGCTTTTACAGATTAGAGGAACAATATCAGTTTAGTTTTGATTGTCTCCCTTGATTAACAAAACAAAACGACGATTTCTACAACGAGTCCATAAAACTGGACATACAAGATAAACACCATCACCAAACTCTTCCAGCTCAGACGCTTGGATTATAATGTTCACAGTTTCCCAGTCGCTTTGGAACATGTGATGATTGTGTGATGTACAGCCTTCAAAACCTTCCAAATATAAAAATGTCCGTTTGTGTCATGTGGAAGAGAGACACATTACAGGCAACACTTTATTTATTTATTCAGGTTTTGGGCCAATTCTCTTAACATATAAACTCGTGCTGCAACTAACGATTGTTTTGTAATCGATTAATCTATCGATCATTTTTACGATTCATCGATTAATCGCTTGGCTGTTAATGGTGTAGTAAAATTCTTTTTTTTTTTTATCACATTATAGCTTAAGTGGCGCTGTTTAAGGAAGTGCTGATGGAGGAAACTAAAGGGAAATGGTTTTTTTTAAGGCTCTATTCATGATATTTACATTGTACAAACCACTACAGACCCTAAATATAAAATCAAAGTAGGTTTTCATCAAAAATACTCCTTTTTTTTTGGTCATTTTTGCTCCATTTGAGTCTGTGTGAGCCACAAAACGATTAATCGATTACTAAAATAGTTGTCGACTCTTTCAATAATCGATTAGTCGTCGATTAATCGATTCAGCCTTTCAATTAGAAACCAAAAAAACCTATTTGATTCAATGTTTCTCCTCAGATGGATTTAGTAAAGCAGGTGGTAAGAGATTCACCTCCAAACCCCCAGACCGAGCACATTTTCTCCAGTTTGGCTTTACCTAAAACCTAAAAAACAACCTAAAACAAAGTACCAAAACAGCAAAACAAAAGAGGATGAAAAAAGTGAAAAAAAAAGCGACAGAAAAAACACAATAAACAAGCGACAAAAACACGATTGAAAAGCGATGACGAAGCAAAAAAAAGAGCCACGAATGAGCGGCAGAAACGTGTCAGGAAAGGGCAGCGTGACACGATTAAAAAGCGACAGAAACCAGATGAAAACACGACAAATAAAGCAGGAAAAAAGCTAAAAAAAAAACACATTTCAAACAAAGGAAAAAAAAACTGCAAAAAACAGACAAATGAGAATGTGACAAAAACAAAAAGGTCCCGATCAGTTCTGTAAGTCTTAGCTTTCAAATGAAGCGTTACACTGGCCCAATACCAGTAACGCTTATAACGCCAGATATATTCAAGTTTTGATGCTGTTGGTCCAGGGACAGCAATAAACCAAGTGACTTTGTTGTTTCAGCTCAAATAAATGATTTTTTTCCCCCCATTTTTGCCCCAATGTTTTTTTCTTACTCAATGTATGGCCTTTTTTTTTTTGTCCCAATTTTTTCTCGTTTTCCCAATTTTTTTTCCAAATTTTAGCAAATGTGTCATTTCTAATATTTTTTCCCCAAATGTTTTCAAACTAAATTTATTACACATTTTTTGCTAAATTTTTCCATATATTTTCCCCTATTTCTTCTTCTATTTTTATTTTTATTTTCCAATTTTTTCCCAATTTTTAAATATTTTTTTTCCTTATTTTTTGCCACAAATTGTCCCAATTTTCTCCCATTTTATTCTCGTTTTCCCAATTTTTTCCTAATTTTTGTAAATTCATTTCTAGTATTTTTTTCCCCCATTTTTTTAAACTAAATTTATTACAATTTTTTGCTAAATTTTTCCACATATTTTCCCCAATTTCTTCTTCTTCTTTTTTTTATTTTTTTTTTCAATTTCCCCCAATTTATTTTCCAATATTTTCCCAATTTTTTCCCAATTTTTAAATATTTTTTTTCCTTATTTTTTGCCACAAATTGTCCCAATTTTCTCCCATTTTCCCCAAATTACTCCCAATTTTTCACACATTTCCCGACATTGGAGGTTGAGCCGATATTGTAAATGTGCAGATCTAAAAACAAACATTATTGTCTTTGTCTGTTCTGGTTCTAGAAAACAAGTATTTGATTATAGGTATAGTTATAGTTATAGTTATAGTTATAGTTATAGGTATAGGTATTGGCCAGTACTTGTCTTCAGTCTCGTGTAGAAATTGAGAGAATCCGTCTTCATTTACTTCCACAGTCGTAAATTCAACATTTATTTTTAACTTCAATATGCAAGAATTTAATAAACACTTTGGATGAAGAGGATGAAGAGTGTTTTGTTGTATATTACAGGGGTCTTTCCACTTAAGCTGTTTATTTTCCTTTTTATTGAGTTTTTTATTGAGTAAGCTTCAGTCGAGAAGCTGTTAGATTAGGGTAAAGCCGGACTAGAGGGAATGCACTTGTTAAGGCTGATCAGTGAAATGTGCCAAAGCGACTGAGAAAAACTGTAAATATGTTTCATGCTTTGCTCACTCCCTGTTGTGGCCAGCAGGGGGCACACGTCATCAGCAGCACTTCAGCCCCTGTTTCTGATGCACTGCCTGGTCTGAGCAAAGGCTGTTGGCACAGAAAGGCAGGCACCTCCCTCTGTCAGTCTGTCCCAGGGCAGGTATGAATTGTGACATGAAAAATGAATAGGGCTGGAACCGTTAGATAACACCAGTTTGGAATCGAAAAAAACGTTTAGGTTCTACTGGTGTCGAGAAAATGAAAGTATTGAAAGCAGGAACCGAAAAGAAATATAAATCTTTATATTCAAGTTTTGATGCTGTTGGTCCAGGGGCAGCGATAAACCAAGTGACTTTGTTGTTTCAGCTCAAATAAAAGATTTTTTTCCCCCCATTTTTGCCCCAATTTTCTTTAATCTTACTCAATGTATTGCCATTTTTTTTTTTCTTGTCCCAATTTTTTCTCGTTTTCCCAATTTTTTCCTAATTTTTGCAAATGTTTAATTTTTAATATTTGTTTTTCCCCAATTTTTTTAAACTAAATTTATTACAATTTTTTTGCTAAATTTTTCCATATATTTTCCCCAATTTCTTCTATTTTTTTTTTTTTTTTTTCAATTTCCTCCAATTTATTTTCCAATTTTTTCCCAATTTTTAAATATTTTTTTCCTTATTTTTTGCCACAAATTGTGCCAATTTTCTCCCATTTTCCCCAAATTACTCCCAATTTTTCACACATTTCCCGACATTGGAGGTTAAGCCGATATTGTAAATGTGCAGATCTTCCAAACATTATTGTCTTTGTCTATTCTGGTTCTAGAAAACAAGTATTTGATTATAGGTATAGGCAGTGTTCATTTTGACAACATATTTTATTTTAGTTTTAGTCTTTTGACTAAAATGTAATGTCATTTTAGTCGAGATTTAGTCGAAAAAATCATATAAATTTTAGTCTAGTTTTAGTCGACTAAAATTTAAGACAAACTTAGTGGACTTTGCTTTGATAATATTCATTATAATCATATTTAAAGCTGGGGTACCTGACTTTTTGTTGTTGAAAAGTAAATTTGTTTTTACCACCTCAGGGTGAGTTATAAACAAAAAAAGACAAAAAAGTGACAAAAAAGTGACAAAAAAATGACAAAAAATAGACAAAAAAATGACAAAAAAATGACAAAAAAAAGACTAAAAAGTGACAAAAAAGCGACAAAAAAGCGACAAAAAAGCGACAAAAAAAGTGACAAAAAATGACAAAAAAATGACAAAAAAATGACAAAAAAATGACTAAAAAATGACTAAAAAATGACAAAAAAGTGACAAAAAAGCGACAAAAAAAGGACAAAAAAAAGACAAAAAAGTGACAAAAAAGTGACAAAAAAGCGACAAAAAAAGGACAAAAAAAGGACAAAAAAATGACAAAAAAGTGACAAAAAAGCGACAAAAAAAGGACAAAAAAATGACAAAAAAGTGACAAAAAAGTGACAAAAAAGTGACAAAAAAGTGACAAAAAAATGACTAAAAAATGACAAAAAAGTGACAAAAAAGCGACAAAAAAAGGACAAAAAAATGACAAAAAAGTGACAAAAAAGTGACAAAAAAATGACTAAAAAATGACTAAAAAATGACAAAAAAATGACAAAAAAAGACAAAAAAGTGACAAAAAAAAGACAAAAAAAGACAAAAAAGTGACAAAAAAATGACAAAAAAAAGACAAAAAAGTGACAAAAAACAGATATTGTTAAATTGTATTCACCTAATTTTTTATTGAGTGATGGGAGATAGAAAGACCGCTCTAAATGAGTATTTTTTAGGGGTGGTCACCACTGTTCCACTTTTCCACTGCTCAAAGCTGTGCATGGGCGAGAAACGTGCATATAAACAATTTGCTAGAACAATTTGGACGATTGTGAGTGCTAGAAATTAGTTTGGGCCAAATGAAAAAATGTCAAAGTCTGTGTGGGAAAAATCCGGTGCCGCAGCTTTAATGTTGTTTCTCTGCTTCATGTTTCTGCTCCACATGAACAAAGCTCAGAGCTGATCCTTTAAACATGATCTGAGGCTCTTTCAGACGCTCAATACAAGTTTGGATGATTTTAGTCTCTCCTTTTCATTTTTATTTAGTCTGATTTTAGTCGACTCAAATATCTGGACATTTTAGTCACAGTTTTAGTCTCATGAAAAACTTTTAATTTAGTTTTAGTCCAATTTTAGTCACAAAAATATCACTTTGACTAAAATTAAGACTAAATATTTTGAAAGTGGAGCTCTGTAAAGGATTAGCATCACTGTAAATGTGTCGTCATTATTGAAAACAGCCTGAATGTGGCCCTTCATTTAAAAGTGCAGTTCGTTTGTGCGTCTCCGTCACGCCTCACGTCACGCCTCACGTCACGCCTCACGTCACGCCTCACGTCACGCCTCACGTCACGCCTCACGCCTCACGCAGGGGCCGGACTGGGACTGAAAACCAGCCCTGGACTCTGGTCAGTCTGGCCCAAATTAGCGTAAATGTGACACTTCCACAAATACACATGTGAACCTCTGACCCCCCGCCTTCACCCAGAGCATTTTCTCCAGTTCGGCTTTGCCCAAATCTAAAAGCGAAAATCTAGAAAAGTGACGGGAACTTTTTGTCACGTTGTCGCTGCATTTTTGTCATGTTTTTGTTACTGTTTTTAATACTTTTTTGTCACTTTTTCGTTGTGTTTTTGTCTCTTGTCCAAAAGCTTCTGGGAAAAAGGTGTGAAAATAGTGACAAAACTGAGACGAAAACGATTATGAAAATGTGACAAAAAAGTGAGAAAAGTTTGACAAAAAAGTGACGAAAAATGGATGAAAAAGTGGCAAAAATGTCACAAAAATGCCCAAAAAAATTACAAACAAATTACAAAAAATATGACAAAAATGTGATAAAAATTGGATAAAAATTTGACCAAAAAATGACAAAAATTAGACAAAAAAATGACAAAAAAGTGACAAAAAAAAGTGACAAAAAAAGACAAAAAAAAGACAAAAAAAATGACAAAAAATGACAAAAAACAACAAAAAAATGACAAAAAAAGTGACAAAAATTAGATAAAAAAAGTGACAAAAAAAGACAAAAAAATGACCCAAAAAAAGACAAAAAAAAGACAAAAATATGACAAAAAATGACAAAAAAATGACAAAAATTAGACAAAAAAGACAAAAAAGTGACAAAAAAATGACAAAAAAAGTGACAAAAAAAGACAAAAAAATGACAAAAAAAGACAAAAAAGTGACAAAAAAATGACAAAAATTAGACGAAAAAATGACGAAAAAATGACAAAAAAAGACAAAAATTAGACGAAAAAATGACAAAAAAAAGAGAAAAAAGTGACTAAAAAGTGACAAAAAAGTGACAAAAAAATGAGAAAAAATGACAAAAAGATGACAAAAAAGTGACAAAAAAATGACAAAAAAGTGACAAAAAAAGACAAAAAAAAGACAAAAAAGTGACAAAAAAGTGACAAAAAAATGACAAAAAAATGACAAAAATTAGACAAAAATTAGACAAAAAAAAATGACAAAAAATGACCAAAAAATAACAAGAAAATGACAAAAAAAAGACAAAAAAGTGACAAAAAAAAATGAGTTGAATACCCAACAAAAAAATCTGATGACGTGAGGAAAAAGATCCTCTCGGTTCAGGCGGGAGTTAAGAGGTTAAGCTTTTAGATTTGGGTAAAGCTCGGTTACGCCCGGGGGTAAGGGTGAGGTAAAGTGAGAGGCCCGACCGGTGGCCCTAGAGCCAGTGGCCCCTCTGTGCTCTTCCAGAATGGACATATGGCCCGTCCGCCCCTGGCCTCACGTCACGCCTCACGTCACGCCTCACGTCACGCCTCCGTCACGCCACGCTCTGCCTGCTGCTCCCGGCGCTGCTCCCGGAACAGGCCGAGTATCTCCGGGAAAAGTCCAGGAAGATCCCGTCCGGTTCGTTCTCCGAGTCCAGGCTGTCCGGCGCCGCGTTGTCCGTCCGGGTCTCGGGGCTGGAGCTGGGGCTGGGGCCGGAGCTGGTGTCCTGGGCCAGGGCTCTGGAGGACGAGGAGGGGGAGGAGGAGGACAGGAGCGACCCCGCCCCGTGAGCGTCCTCGGCTGGGGAGGGGTCGGGCAGGAGGCTGGGCGAGGGGTCCGCCGCTCCACCGGGTATCTGGTTTAAAGGTGGATTGTCTGTCGATGAGAGCAAAGCAAGTTAATCATTATTAGTTCTTGAATATCAGGAGGTAATTAAACATTAACAGTCCCCCAGACGAGATCACCCACAGCCCTCCAGCCCGGGACCATCTCCTCTGGAACTGGCCATGGCATTGCCCTCAAGTCGCTAAAGTAGTGCTACAGACGAGTGATGGGTGGATGAGAACTCAAAAGGTGAGGGATGTGATTAAACAGTGGCCTCATGTGGTTTGAAAAATTAAACACAGCCTCTCGACTTAAAGGGATATTTCAGGAGTTCTGACATAGGGCCTCATTTCCTCGTTATCCAGAGTGTTGCTGATTTCTGGAGATATTTTTTTTGTAATTCATGCAGTTCTTTTTCTTTCTTCTTCTCTCGAAATCCGCGCACTAATCTTCACTTTACTGTGCGGATTTCGAACTACTCCTGGTATTATTATTACGTTATGTGACAAGATTTGACAAAATGTTAAAAAAAAAAGACAAAAAATGTATAATAAATCGACGAAAAAATTGACAAAAAAATGACAAAAAAATGACAAAAAAATGACAAAAAATGACAAAAAATGACAAAAAATTTATAATAAATCAACGAAAAAATTGACAAAAAAATGACAAAAAATGACAAAAAATGGACAAAAAATGGACAAAAAATGGACAAAAAATGACAAAAAATTGACAAAAAAATGACAAAAAAATTAGAATAAATCGACCAAAAAATGGACAAAAAAATGACTAAAAAATGACAACGAATTTGACAAAATTTGACAAAATTTGACAAAATGTAAAAAATCCGAGCACTAATCTTCACTTTACTGTGCGGATGCCAAATTACTCCTGGTATTATTACGCCTTACAATATAGTTCCCCCTTTTATCCGCTTAGAAAACCCACATTGTTTAATTGTGTGTAATTATACTTTGTAGTGGAACACTTCACGTAACCATATTTAAATAGGGAAAACGTGGAAGAGCTCGGTAGCTTCTATCTTGACCTGTTTTGGAGCTATAGAGGAGAGAGGGAGAGGCTAAATGCTAACGCCGTCTGCGCTGTGTTTACGTGACTGAAGATCAGACAGGTCCTAAAGAACTCGTCACAGCTCAGGTAAGAACATATCTCAGTGTGGAAAAACCTGTTCCTTTAAGGTAAACGAGTTCCTTAGTGCTGCTTTAATCAAATCATGGTTCAATCGTTGCTGGCATGTTGCTACAGCCCCATGAGGAGGATTATTATTAAAACATAACATTAATATAATAATAATTGAGTTGTGACGCTGTGGAAAACTCGACACATTTCCACAAACCTGAGCGTGCGCTGGACGTGCCGGACGCCGCCTCAGAGGCCGGTGATTGGCTGCTGCGTCTGGGGGAGCCGGTCCTGCCGGTGGCGCCGGTGCTGACGTTGTTGCCAGGAGCAGCAGCTGATTCGCTCTCCTCCACACACGACGTCATCTCAGACACCGAGTGCCTCCGGACGCCGGCGCTGGCGGCGCTGGAGGCGTCCGAGTCGTGCTCCACCAGCGGCGTCAGCATGGGCACGTTGTAGCTCTTGGATCGGACCACGGGGTTCTTGATCACGGGGGAGTGACTGGGTTTGGTCGACCAAGACGGCTGCAAGCGCTTTTCTGGTGAATGAAGAGGAAAATACAGAACTTAAAAGGTAAGACTTGCAATAACTCTGACTTTAAATCACTTTCAGACTGCAGCGCCATCAGGAGGAACAGTAGAGTCACAATGGGGGAGGAGTGTGTGTCTGTGACTGTCTTTGATGCAAAATCAGCACAATATCCTCCAGATCAAAACATGCAACAAAGGAGACACTGCAACTATCGAGACTAAAGCACCGGCATGATGCGAAATTGGACATACTGTAAATGCTGTAATAGAGGCCGGGGCCTTTATTTACTCAAGGGCATCAGGACCAGGCCTTTATTGGAACCAGGCCACAGTTAGAGACAGGCCTTTATTTCTATTTCAGCAAAACGGACGACCAGGAAAACGAAGAAAAAGGAGATTTGTGTCCATTTGCACCTAAAATATTAGGTTCATTTATTAATGAACATTTCAAACCCTCTCCCAGCGGCTGGAACATTGACGCCTTTTATTTTGTCGGGACAACAGGAAGTGTTTCGTTGCTGTTAGCGGAGCTTTGACATCAGTGTCACTGCAGGTTTCTGTTTCGTTTTTACCGGACCGGATTATTTGTTGTTATCTCGTGTAAAAGGCGAGTTTAGACGGAGCGTTTGTGTTTGTGATCGATCATGAGACTGACCCGAGAGAAGACGAGACGCTCGCGCTGATGGGAGGAGTTATTTTGAGGCGTGGGACTGACCTGCACACGGAGCAGCTGGACGTGCTTTGAAGACGCGATGGAGACTTTATTAAAACCCTGGAGGGTCACACAACATTTGCCCTGTTTCCATATATGGTCACAGGAGGTTTGAAAAGTGGCTAAATCTGTGTCAAAGTTACGCTGGGATCAGCTCCTCCGCAGCGTCGCCCTCGGCCCGGGTTCAGTTTGTTACTTCCTGCACCTGAGTTTTCATTTACACCAGTATGAGACAAACTCCGATGAGACCCAGCCTCCGTCGGAGACCTGGCCTCTGATGGAATACAGGCCAGTATCAGAGAATTTACGGTAATATGATAAATCGTGTGGACTAGTCAGGCTCTTGCACTACCGGGTAAATTCTCCCCTTTTGTTTGTCTAGTATTGAAAAAATCTGTGTGTTATTAAGTTACAGGAGCAGAGTGCACCAGCTGCTCGGGCGCCTTTATTCAACACATCTGACTTTAAAGGGATGTTTCAGGATTTTTGGCCTCATTTCCTAGTTATCAGGAGTGTTGTTGATTTCTGGAGATATTTATTTTTTAAATTCAAACAGTCCTTATATTTGAAGAGAGGCTACTAGTTACCATAGACATGCGTTAGCCTAGCACTAGCCTAGCACCACCACAATATAACTAGGAAATGAGGCCCCATGTCAAAAACCCTGAAATATCCTTTAATCTGAAAGCAACAGCTTCTTCATTCTTACGACCTGTGGCCTCTCAAACGTAAGCCCTCTGTGCCCCACACCCACGTGCAGCTTTAAGGCCTGTCTGAGGGGGGTCTGTGCGGGGAGTGGCTCACTTGACCACAGGGGTGTGACAGGCTTGCCACTTCGCCGCGGTCCGCAGTCCAAGTAGCCTGCAGGCCGTGAGGGAGAGCAGCAGCCCCTGCCATGAATAAACCCTTGGCCCATGTTGTGGTGGAAGGTTCTGCAAGTAACAGGTTAAAAAGGAAACAGCTTTTTTACAACGATGTCCAGAAACGACAGCTCATGACACTCTCGGATGCTAAACCTTGGCTAACAAGTTGGCGAGCTTTTTCAGGTGAACAGGCCTGCTGTTACGCCCGAGGCCACCAGCTCCTCCATGTTGGCTTTTGTGGCGTCATCCTGTGTGCTGAACCCTTGTTTGTTTGTATTTAAAGTCCTCCACAGCCATTGGTGGACTGTCTCTGAGCCTGGTTCCTGACTGGATCATGGTCCTACTGCTTCCCTGGCCTGTGATTGGTGCTGCCCCAGAGTCAGACCAACCCTGGGCTCCCACCTGAGCGGCCACGCCCTTAAAGGACCTGCTGGGATCTGACGTGAACAGCAGCCACTTTGCTCTGTGTCTTTGAACGTGTTGTAAAGACACTCGTCGTCCTTAAGACTTAGTTAGAGACTGGTTTTGCTTTTTGTACTTCCTATAACAGAGAGCAACAGCAACAATGACTGATTGGGGGCGGGGTTTGCGTGAGGTCATTTCTGTTGGACAGTGGGCTTGACTGGAGCGGGTCGACAAAATGTGATATTGATTTTGGTCGCCTTCCATTTCATTCATGATTTCCAAACTCTTAAAGCACAAATTGCTCTGTCTGATGTTTGTGCTGCCGGGGAGAGTTTGAGCACCCTCTACTGGCAGTAGTGGGGACTGAAGCAGTTTAACTGAGGCTAAAAACAATGGATGTCAACTTCTTCCCATGGATCTATTATAAACCAGGGAACCCAGGGTGCTGAGGGCGCTGCAGCACCCCCTGGTGGATAGTTTGTGAACTGCAGGCAATATTAAACCCTTAACTCCCTCCTGAACCGAGCACATTTTCTCCAGCTTTACCCCAATCCAAAAGCTTCTGGAAAAAAGGTGTGAAAATAGCAACAAAACTGAGACGAAAACAAGGATGAAAATGTGACAAAAGTGAGAAAACATTGACGAAAAAGTGACAAAAAATTTATAAAAAATGACAAAAATTGACAAAAAATTGACAAAAATTTGACAAAAAATTGACAAAAAAATGACAAAAAAATGACAAAAAAATGACAAAAAATTTAGAAAAAAAGGACGAAAAAGTGACTAAAAATGAACAAAAAAGTGAGAAAAATTTCACGAAAAATTTAGAAAAAAATTCACGAAAATCGACAAAAAATTGACAAAAAAGTGAGAAAAATTTGACAAAAAAGTGAGAAAAATTTGACTAAAAATTTACAAAAAATGAACAAAAATTTGACAAAAGTGAGAAAAATTTCACGAAAAATTTAGAAAAAATTTGACGAAAAAGTGACAAAAAAGTGAAAAAAAAATTGATGAAAAATTGCGCGAAAAAAAGGACGAAAAAGTGCTAAGAATTTGACAAAAAAATGCGAATAATTAGACGAAAAAGTGTCAAAAAAGTCACGAAAATTTGACCAAAATGAGACGACTGCCCGACAAAAAAGTGATGAAAAAAAATCTGACGTGAGGAAAAAGATCCATTTAGTTTTGTAGGTCTTTCAAATGAGGCGTTACACTGGCCTACAGGATTTGGGTAAAGCTGAACTGGAGAAAATGCTCTCGGTTCAGGCGGGAGTTAAGAGGTTAATCAATAGGATTTATCACAGAAAAAGTATTTTGGGGGTACATTTTGTCCCTCAGCGCCCCCTAACTAAAACATCCTCCCACACATGATAGCAGACAGTACCTAGCAGACAGTACCTAGCAGACAGTACCCAGCAGACAGTACCTAGCAGACAGTACCTAGCAGACAGTACCTATAGCAGACAGTACCCAGCAGACAGTACCTAGCAGACAGTACCTAGCAGACAGTACCTAGCAGACAGTATCTAGCAGACAGTACCCAGCAGACAGTACCCAGCAGACAGTACCTAGCAGACAGTATCCAGCAGACAGTATCTAGCAGACAGTACCTAGCAGACAGTACCTAGCAGACAGTACCTAGCAGACAGTATCTAGCAGACAGTACCTAGCAGACAGTACCCAGCAGACAGTACCTAGCAGACAGTACCTAGCAGACAGTACCTAGCAGACAGTACCCAGCAGACAGTACCTAGCAGACAGTACCCAGCAGACAGTACCTAGCAGACAGTACCTAGCAGACAGTATCTAGCAGACAGTACCTAGCAGACAGTATCTAGCAGACAGTACCTAGCAGACAGCACCTAGCAGACAGTACCTAGCAGACAGTACCTAGCAGACAGTACCTAGCAGACAGTACCTAGCAGACAGTACCTAGCAGACAGCACCTAGCAGACAGCACCTAGCAGACAGTACCCAGCAGACAGTACCCAGTAGACAGTACCTAGCAGACAGTACCCAGCAGACAGTACCCAGCAGACAGTACCCAGCAGACAGTACCTAGCAGACAGTACCTAGCAGACAGTACCTAGCAGACAGTACCTAGCAGACAGTACCTAGCAGACAGTACCTAGCAGACAGTACCTAGCAGACAGTACCTAGCAGACGGTATCTAGCAGACGGTACCTAGCAGACAGTACCCAGCAGACAGTACCTAGCAGACAGTACCTAGCAGACAGTACCTAGCAGACACTAGCAGACAGTACCTAGCAGACAGTACCTAGCAGACAGTACCCAGCAGACAGTACCTAGCAGACAGTACCTAGCAGACAGTACCTAGCAGACACTAGCAGACGGTACCTAGCAGACAGTACCCAGCAGACAGTACCCAGCAGACAGTACCCAGCAGACAGTACCCAGCAGACAGTACCCAGCAGACAGTACCCAGCAGACAGTACCTAGCAGACAGTACCTAGCAGACAGTACCCAGCAGACAGTACCTTGCAGACGGTACCTAGCAGACAGTACCTAGCAGACAGTACCTAGCAGACAGTACCTAGCAGACAGTACCCAGCAGACAGTACCTAGCAGACAGTACCTAGCAGACAGTACCTAGCAGACAGTACCTAGCAGACAGTACCCAGCAGACAGTACCTAGCAGACAGTACCTAGCAGACAGTACCTAGCAGACAGTACCTAGCAGACAGTACCTAGCAGACAGTACCTAGCAGACAGTACCTATAGCAGACAGTACCTAACAGACAGTACTTAGCAGACAGTACCTAGCAGACAGTACCCAGCAGACAGTACCTAACAGACAGTATCTAGCAGACAGCACCTAGCAGACAGTACCCAGCAGACAGTACCTAGCAGACAGTACCCAGCAGACAGTACCCAGCAGACAGTACCTAGCAGACAGTATCTAGCAGACAGTACCTAGCAGACAGTACCTAGCAGACAGTACCCAGCAGACAGTACCTAACAGACAGTATCTAGCAGACAGCACCTAGCAGACAGTACCCAGCAGACAGTACCCAGCAGACAGCACCTAGCAGACAGTACCTAACAGACAGTATCTAGCAGACAGCACCTAGCAGACAGTACCTAGCAGACAGTACCCAGCAGACAGTACCTAGCAGACAGTACCTAGCAGACAGTACCTAGCAGACAGTACCTAGCAGACAGTACCTAGCAGACAGTACCTAGCAGACAGTACCTAGCAGACAGTACCTAGCAGACAGTACCTAGCAGACAGTACCTAGCAGACAGTACCTAGCAGACAGTACCCAGCAGACAGTACCTAGCAGACAGTACCTAACAGACAGTACTTAGCAGACAGTACCTAGCAGACAGTACCCAGCAGACAGTACCTAGCAGACAGTACCTAGCAGACAGTACCTAGCAGACAGTACCTAGCAGACAGTACCCAGCAGACAGTACCTAGCAGACAGTACCTAACAGACAGTACTTAGCAGACAGTACCTAGCAGACAGTACCTAGCAGACAGTACCTAGCAGACAGTACCTAGCAGACAGTACCCAGCAGACAGTACCTAGCAGACAGTACCTAGCAGACAGTACCTAACAGACAGTACTTAGCAGACAGTACCTAGCAGACAGTACCTAGCAGACAGTACCTAGCAGACAGTACCTAACAGACAGTACTTAGCAGACAGTACCTAGCAGACAGTACCTAGCAGACAGTACCTAGCAGACAGTACCTAGCAGACAGCACCTAGCAGACAGTACCTAACAGACAGTACCTAGCAGACAGCACCTAGCAGACAGTACCTAACAGACAGTACCTAGCAGACAGTACCCAGCAGACAGTACCTAGCAGACAGTACCTAGCAGACAGTACCTAGCAGACAGTACCCAGCAGACAGTACCTAGCAGACAGTAGCAGACAGTATCTAGCAGACAGTACCCAGCAGACAGTACCTAGCAGACAGTACCTAGCAGACAGTACCTAGCAGACAGTACCTAGCAGACAGTACCTAGCAGACAGTACCCAGCAGACAGTACCTAGCAGACAGTACCTAGCAGACAGTACCCAGCAGACAGTACCCAGCAGACAGTACCCAGCAGACAGTACCTAGCAGACAGTACCCAGCAGACAGTACCCAGCAGACAGTACCCAGCAGACAGTACCCAGCAGACAGTACCTAGCAGACAGTACCCAGCAGACAGTACCTATAGCAGACGGTACCTAGCAGACCGTACCTAGCAGACAGTACCTAGCAGACAGTACCTAGCAGACAGTACCTAGCAGACCGTACCTAGCAGACAGTACCTATAGCAGACAGTACCTATAGCAGACAGTACCTATAGCAGACAGTACCTATAGCAGACAGTACCTAGCAGACAGTACCTAGCAGACAGTACCCAGCAGACAGTACCCAGCAGACAGTATCTAGCAGACAGTACCCAGCAGACAGTACCTAGCAGACAGTACCCAGCAGACAGTACCTAGCAGACAGTACCTAGCAGACAGTACCTAGCAGACAGTACCCAGCAGACAGTATCTAGCAGACAGTACCTAGCAGACAGTACCCAGCAGACAGTACCCAGCAGACAGTACCTAGCAGACAGTACCTAGCAGACAGTACCTAGCAGACAGTAGCAGACAGTACCTAGCAGACAGTACCTAGCAGACAGTACCTAGCAGACAGTACCTAGCAGACAGTACCCAGCAGACAGTACCCAGCAGACAGTACCTAGCAGACAGTACCTAGCAGACAGTATCTAGCAGACAGTACCTAGCAGACAGTACCTAGCAGACAGTACCTAGCAGACAGTACCTAGCAGACAGTACCTAGCAGACAGTACCTAGCAGACAGTACCCAGCAGACAGTACCCAGCAGACAGTACCCAGCAGACAGTACCTAGCAGACAGTATCTAGCAGACAGTACCTAGCAGACAGTACCTAGCAGACAGTACCTAGCAGACAGTACCTAGCAGACAGTACCTAGCAGACAGTACCTAGCAGACAGTACCTAGCAGACAGTACCTAGCAGACAGTACCCAGCAGACAGTACCCAGCAGACAGTACCTAGCAGACAGTACCTAGCAGACAGTATCCAGCAGACAGTACCTAGCAGACAGTACCTAGCAGACAGTACCTAGCAGACAGTACCTATAGCAGACAGTACCTAGCAGACAGTACCTAGCAGACAGTATCCAGCAGACAGTACCTAGCAGACAGTACCTAGCAGACAGTACCTAGCAGACAGTACCTAGCAGACAGTATCTAGCAGACAGTACCTAGCAGACAGTATCCAGCAGACAGTACCTAGCAGACAGTATCCAGCAGACAGTACCTAGCAGACAGTACCTAGCAGACAGTACCTAGCAGACAGTACCCAGCAGACAGTACCTAGCAGACAGTACCTAGCAGACAGTACCTAGCAGACAGTACCTAGCAGACAGTACCCAGCAGACAGTACCTAGCAGACAGTACCTAGCAGACAGTACCTAGCAGACAGTACCTAGCAGACAGTACCTAGCAGACAGTACCCAGCAGACAGTACCCAGCAGACAGTACCTAGCAGACAGTACCTAGCAGACAGTACCTAGCAGACAGTACCTAGCAGACAGTATCTAGCAGACAGTATCTAGCAGACAGTATCTAGCAGACAGTACCTAGCAGACAGTACCTAGCAGACAGTACCTAGCAGACAGTACCTAGCAGACAGTATCCAGCAGACAGTACCTAGCAGACAGTACCTAGCAGACAGTACCTAGCAGACAGTACCTAGCAGACAGTACCCAGCAGACAGTACCTAGCAGACAGTACCTAGCAGACAGTACCTAGCAGACAGTACCTAGCAGACAGTACCCAGCAGACAGTACCTAGCAGACAGTACCTAGCAGACAGGTGGAGCACTGCGAGCTGGTCTGTCCGTCTCTGGAGAACAGGCCGTGAGTGCCCAGATACGGAGACACCACCTTCTGAATGAGCCCCTCCAGACGCAGGTAGTCGTCGGTCACTCCTTTGGACTCGTGGACCCCCTGCAACACAGACCACATCACTTAAAGCAGGGGTGCCCAAACTTTTTGTCTCTAAGGGCCAAAATGAAAAAGTGCCTTAGGGTCGCGGGCCAATCACGGCGATGTCAGCGTGAGACACATACAACTGCAAATAATAATAGTTACTTTATTTTCTTTTTTGGTATACATTTGCATTTAATTCTATCTATGCAAATAACATGCTACAAAAGCCAAGTTTTAGTAGAACAAAATCAATTATTGTAGAAATATAGTGCAACAACACCACCTGTACCTGCAGCACCTACAGTGACTTTACCTCATTCATTTCTTTAAGTCAAAGAAATGCCACATTAGACCAATTTGAAAGTGTCAGTTCAGCATAAATTATTTTATAAGTCATAGACGTCAACGACCTTTGCAATAAAAATTGGAAAAAGTTGGGAAGTTGATGCTACGACGCTCTATGACTGACAAACAAGACACCAGAACAGTGTTTCCTTAACTTTGCGAAAGGAGTGAAACAGCGCCCCCAATTTGACGCTAGTGGCCAAAAGGTGTACTGCATCTATATTTGCCATTGAGAATGAATGGGAGAGAGCTAGTATTAACCAGATGCTGCGCTAAAGTAGGTCACTCTCTGGCGGGCCAACAGAATTGTTCCGGGGGCCCCACTTTGGGCACCCCTGATTTAAAGCAAACAAAGCATCCGGCATTCATGGGAGAGTGTGATCACCACGCATAGCCTTCTCCAGCACATCCCAAAGATTCAAAGAATCGGGTTGAGATCTGGACTCTCAATCCATCTCATGCTCCCTGAACGAGTCTTTCACAATGTGAGCCAGAGGAATCCTGGCACTGTCAGCTTGGAATACGTCTGTGCCATCAGGGAAGAAGAAATCCTTTAATGGAATAACCTGGTCATTCTGGATGTTCAGGTCGTCAGCTGATCTCCTGACCAACTGCAGCAGCTCCAGATCAGAACAGTGAGTGACATCCAGGTGGAGATGTTTTTAGTTTGAACTTAAGAGTTTCTTTGTTTGTTTTCATTAATTGTACATTCCATATTTGTCTAACATCCAAATTACTCACAGTAAAAAGCAACAACTTTCAGGGTCACTGAGGCAAGGTGCTTCCCCTCTTCAGGTCTGTGGGGAGTCCTCGCCTCAAGTGGAGGAGTTCAAGTATCTCAGGTCTTGTTCTCAGTGAGGGACGGATGGAGCGTGAGATGGACAGACGGATCGGTGCGGCGTCAGCAGTGATGCGGTCGCTGTATCGGTCTGTCGTGGTGAAGAGGGAGCTGAGTCTGAGGCAAAGCTCTCGATTTACCGATCGATCTACGTCAGTGTTAATTTCGTCGACTAAAATATTTAGTCTTAATTTTAGTCAAAGTGATATTTTTGTCGACTAAAATTGGACTAAAACTAAATCAAAAGTTTCTCATGAGACTAAAACTGTGACTAAAATGTCCAGATATTTGAGTCGACTAAAATCAGACTAAATAAAAATGAAAAGGAGAGACTAAAATCATCCAAACTTGTATTGAGCGTCTGAAAGAGCCTCAGATCATGTTTAAAGGATCAGCTCTGAGCTTTGTTCATGTGGAGCAGCTCCATGAAGCAGAGGAACAACATTAAATATGATTATAATCAATATTATCAATGCAAAGTCCACTAAAGTAGTCTTAAATTTAGTCGACTAAATCGACATGCACCCCTCCTGGAACCACCACCTTAATGTGGAGGAGGGTTTGAGCACCCGCATGATACTGGAGCTCTGGTGTCAGGGCTTCGTGCCCCTGTAGGGTCTCCCAGGGCAAACAGGTCCTATAGGTGACGGGTCAGACAAAAAGCGGTTCAGAAGCTCCTTATGAGAGACCGACAGGCCCGGTTAATCATGAGGCCGTCCTTCTGTGGACCCACCACCTGCAGGAGGCGCCATAGGGGCTGGTGCAGTGTGATTCGGGCAGCTCCAACAGTTGCCCCCACGACCCGGCAATGGACAAGTGGAAGAAGATGGATGGAAATTGACATCCAATTTTAGTCGACTAAATCTCGACTAAAATTAACTTACATTTTAGTCAAAAGACTAAAACTAAAAATTAACACTGATCTACGTTCCTACCCTCACCTATGGTCATGAGATCCTCACCTATGGTCATGTGATCCTCACCTATGGTCATGAGATCCTCACCTATGGTCATGTGATCCTCACCTATGGTCATGAGATCCTCACCTATGGTCATGAGATCCTCACCTATGGTCATGTGATCCTCACCTATGGTCATGAGATCCTCACCTATGGTCATGAGATCCTCACCTATGGTCATGAGATCCTCACCTATGGTCATGAGATCCTCACCTATGGTCATGTGACCCTCACCTATGGTCATGTGATCCTCACCTATGGTCATGTGATCCTCACCTATGGTCATGTGACCCTCACCTATGGTCATGTGATCCTCACCTATGGTCATGTGACCCTCACCTATGGTCATGTGATCCTCACCTATGGTCATGTGATCCTCACCTATGGTCATGTGATCCTCACCTGTGGTCATGAGATTTGGGTCGTGACCGAAAGGACGAGATCGCGAATACAAGCGGCCGAAATGAGTTTCCTTCGCAGGGTGTCTGGGGCTGAGGAGCTCAGTTACCCGGGAGGAGCTCGTAGTAGAGTCGCTGCTCCTTCACGTCGAAAGGAGCAGCTGAGGTGGCTCGGGCAGCTGTTCCGGATACCTCCTGGTCGCCTCCCGTGTGAGCAGTGTTCATTTTGACAACATATTTTTAGTCCAAAAAAATGTTTCAATTTTAGTCTAGTTTTAGTCGACTCAATTTAAGACTAATTGAGTGGACTTTGCATTGATAATATTGATTATAATCATATTTAATGTTGTTCAGACGCTCAATACAAGTTTGGATGATTTTAGTCTCTCCTTTTCATTTTTATTTAGTCTTATTTTAGTCGACTAAAATATCTGGACATTTTAGTCACAGTTTTAGTCTCATGAGAAACTTTTGATTTAGTTTTAGTCCAAATTTAGTCACAAAAATATCACTTTGACTAAAATTAAGACTAAGGGCCAGATCTTGTGGCGGTGCACGGGGCGGCGAAGGCTCTTGGCGGCGCTATATGTGCCATTCGCCTCCGCCACCTGTGAAGGGGCGTCACAAGAGGAGGCGACTGCACTGATGGAAACACGGCTGACATTCATTTCCTGGTTTACATTGCGCTGTCTTGCTTCTTTCTTAAGCCTTAGGCTCTCACAGGTCAAACTAAAAACTTTATTTACCCCATCGTGAGCTAAACCATCGTGAGCTAAACCATCGTGAGCTAAACCATGTTCACGTCTCCAGAGAAAAAGAGCTACAGCGTCCGCTGTGGCGCGAACGCGAAGCAAAACAAAAGCACATGTTCACCCCCCACTCCCACACAACCCCTCTCCTGGAGGCGGAGTCGATCTGGTTGGAGGAAAATGTGTGTCTCCACCCACTTAAAGCGCTAAGTCTGGAGTGGAAGATCACAAAGTGCTGCTACTGAGGCAAAATGTCACGCTATCGTCTCCGTTTTGATGCACAAGATCGGGCCCAAAATATTTTAGTCGACGAAACGAACACTGCGTGTGAGGTGCTCCAGGCCTCGTGGAAGACCCAGGACACGCTGGTGGGACTATGTCTCCGAGCTGGCCTGGTGTCGCCTCGGGGTCAGAACAGCTGGAGGAGGTGTGTGTGGATCGGGAAGTTTGGGCATCTCTTGCTGATGGGTGGATGGATGGAGGGTCACTGTCACAGTAATGCTAACAAAAACTTGCTTGTGAAAAAATTGGGTTTATATATGTCTACTTTTACCATTTACTGCAGATGGACAAATAACAATCTCATTCCACTTCCAGGGAAAATCAAAGTGCGTTTCTGACGCATCAGTGCAGCACTTTGTGAACTGGTTCCTCATGAAGAGATCAGTGCTGTGGGTGTAACGGTAAAGATGTGCTACAGAGTGAACACTAACTACCATATCTGTTTTTTATGAGAAAGGCACAGACTTATTACATTTCAGCCCTGAACCCACAGCCACAAAACACACCACATGAAGAGCCAGACTTCAGCGAACTCGCGTCACAACTTCTCACTCAGCTGGAGAAATTACACATGAAACCAGCCCTGACAAGTCACAGTGCAGTGACTGTAGTCCTGGATTCACCGTGTTAGTCTGTGTCTCCGTCAGTGGAAGAAAATGGCCGACGATGCCTCATTAAACTGCGAAATAAAACTTTAGGGTTATTATGGATTCTACACATTAGGGGGAGGAACATACACCATTTCAACACTTTTAAACGCCGTGTAGTCCCTTAAATGTTGACAGTCGGCCTATGTTTGATAATAATCCCATTGCCTCTTGTTGTTTATATGAAGCTTTACAGAATTGTCTTTTCCCTGTTTATTCTGTAGACCTAGAGTGTGCGTGCAGGTCTCGTGGACGAGGGAGAGAAATGGAAATAGAAGCTTCTCAATGACAAAAAAACATCTACAGGATCAGCCGGTTCTACACAGTAAGTGTTTATGTTTACATTAAGCTTATGGCGTTTTCTCCTCTCTGTATACGTTCAGGTCTCAGAGGGACAAACAGAGAAGATGCTTCACACAGACACAGCTGAGCAGAGGGGCAGCAGGGGGGCAGCAGAGGGGCAGCAGAGGGGCAGCAGAGGGGCAGCAGAGGGGCAGCAGAGAGGCAGCGGAGGGGCAGCGGAGGGGCAGCCTGGTCATGGGAAGAGCCTGTGCTCATCCTCACACACTGAACTTCCTGTGAGCTCCCACTGCAGCTCAACATCCTCTGCGTTCCTTCCTATTTCATATTTTTTTCAGACCTGGATGGGATTAAACATCTCTGGCTTTGGCCGTGTGTCACTTTAATAGTCCCTGTCTAGTCCTGGATGTAACCTGATCTATGGGCCTGGTGATACCTGGAAGGTCACATATCCTTTTAGGTGGTGCTTTTTCTGAACATTTTCTGAACCGCTGATGTAACTCTAGGTTTTAAGATGCAGTAAAATGCAGTTCGCGCTCGGCCACCTGGACGTGTAATCCCCGTGGACTCAGAGTCGTAAACAGCTCTCATTCATGTAAACTTTCTCATGTTTATCAAAATAGCTTTATTTGGGGCAGAACACGGAAGCAGCTGATGAGAGAAGGGGGGGAGGATGAAGAAGGATGTACTAAGAGTGCAGCAGCAGATGCTTGGACAGACGAATGCAGCGGTAAGAAGTGACACACATGTGGTAAACAAATGCTCCTCCTCTGTTTAGAAGAGCACAGCAGCCTGTCTGTTTCTTGTGACCGTTGATATAGTATATAGCATAGTCGTCTATTGTGGTGTTGTTCATGTTAACCAAGCTTACACAAAAGAAATAGACCTATTGCATGGCATGAGGGACAAGAGTGAACAACAACGGCTGGTATCAATGGGCGAGGTGGCCTAAGCCCCTCCCGTCATGTTTTTGACAAGAAAAAGAAGAAGAAAAAAATCATATTTTAAATTTTTTACAGTTAAAGCAGTACTAAGTAACTCGTGCCTGTTGATGTTGCAGGACACGCATTAGCAGTGGTTCAAGAATCTAAATATTTAGGGGTCATTATTGATTCTAAACTCACATTTAGGAAGGAAGGAAGGAAGGAAGGAAGGAAGGAAGGAAGGGAGGGAGGGAGGGAGGGAGGGAGGGAAGGAAGGAAGGAAGGAAGGAAGGAAGGAAGGAAGGAAGGAAGGAAGGAAGGAAGGAAGGAAGGAAGGAAGGAAGGAAGGAAGGAAGGAAGGAAGGAAGGAAGGAAGGAAGGAAGGAAGGAAGGAAGGAAGGAAGGAAGGAAGGAAGTCAGGTGTCTGATGCCCTGAGCTCTGGGAACAGTTGTCTGTAATGTTGGGTATTGTATGGGCATTTGATGATATGTGATTAAATAAGTAAATCTGATAGTTTTCCTTTTATTTTTTTCCCAGCACAAACATGGTGTGCAACAGCCCCACGCCGCCACTGGGAACATTTAAATGAAAGAATTGAAATAGAAACATATTTTCATCATATTTGTCCAAATTGACTGGCAGTAACATTTCAGGCGGTTTTATTAATTTTTTTATCCTCGGACCTGGCACCCCTGGGTAATTCCACGCTGTATAGCAGTACCTGCAGTATTAGCAGCATCTGGATGATGGAGGGAGGGACTCTGGCTCGAGGTTTGGACAAGGCGTCGTCCAGTTTGAGGTTGAGCGTGATGATGTTTCTGAAGTGGAGCAGAGCCAGCTGACGGACGGACGGCTCTTTGCCCTGGAACAAAAACACAAACATCCCCTTTAATGATCCCGTCCCAGTGCAACATGCTGCAGCTACTGATGTTTCTGAAGTGGAGCAGAGCCAGCTGACGGACGGACGGCTCTTTGCCCTGGAACAAACATCCCCTTTAATGATGGTTAGTGCTAGATCGTCTGCTCTGGAGGGACGGTCTGCTGTGAGTTTGTATAGTTGGTTTGTCTAAAAATACAAATAATCCTAATCCTTAAGGTTAACTCCCACCTGAACCGAGCACATTTTCTCCAGTTTGGCTTTACCCCAAATCTAAAAGCTTCTGGAAAAAATCTGAAAATAGCAACAAAACTGAATCGAAAACAATGATGGAAATGTGAGAAAAAAGCGACAAAAAAGTGACGAAAAATTGATGAAAAATTGATGAAAAATTGACGAAAAAATGACAAAAATGTGACAAAAAATGACAAAAAAATGACAAAAATGTGACGAAAAAATGGATTAAAAATTGACGAAAAAATGACAAAAATGTGACGAAAAAATTGACGAAAAAATGACAAAAATGTTTTAAAAAATTTGATTAAAAATTGACTAAAAATTGACTAAAAATTGACAAAAAATGTTTAAAAAAAATGTTTAAAAAAAATTTGATTAAAAATTGACAAAAAAATGACAAAAAAATGACAAAAAAAGTGACGAAAAAATGACAAAAATTTGATTAAAAATTGAAGAAAAATTGACGAAAAAATGACAAAAATGTTTTAAAAAATTTGATTAAAAATTGACAAAAAATGACAAAAATGTGACAAAGAATTGACGAAAAATGTTTAAAAAAAATGTTTAAAAAAAAATGATTAAAAATAGACACAAAAATGACAAAAATGTGACAAAAAAATGACAAAAAATGTTTAAAAAAAATTGATTAAAAATTGACCTAAAAAATGACAAAAATGTTAAAAAAAATTGATTAAAATTGACAAAAAAATGACAAAAATGTGACAAAAAAATGACGAAAAAATGACAAAAATGTCACACAAAAAAATTGATTAAAAAATGACGTGATGACGTGAGGAAAAAGATCCTCTCGGTTCAGTCGGGAGTTAAGAGGTTTACCATTTCCCTGGCCCTAACCTTAATTTGTGTCACGATATCTCACGTTTTCACAGCAGACTGTCCCTCCGGAGCAGAACATCTAGCACTAACCTTTAAGCTCTTTGCCCTGGAACAAACACAAACATCCCCTTTAAGGATCCTGTCCCAAAGCAACATGCTGCAACTACTGATGTTTCTGAAGTGGAGCAGAGCCAGCTGACGGACGGACGGCTCTTTGCCCTGGAACAAACATCCCCTTTAATGATGATTAGTGCGAGATCGTCTGCTCTGGAGGGACGGTCTGCTGTGAGTTTGTATAGATCTATGAGTTGGTTTGTCTAAAAATACAAATAATCCTAATCCTTAAAATTAACCCCTTAACTCCCACCTGAACCGAGCACATTTTCTCCAGTTTGGCTTTACCCCAATCCAAAAGCTTCTGGAAAAAATCTGAAAATAGCAACAAAACTGAATCGAAAACAATGATGGAAATGTGACAAAAAAGTGACGAAAAATTGATGAAAAATTGATGAAAAAATGACAAAAATGTGACAAAAAATGACAAAAATGTGACAAAATGTGACAAAAAAATGACAAAAATGTGACAAAATGTGACAAAAAAATGACAAAAAATGGATTAAGAATTGACGAAAAAATTGACGAAAAAATGACGAAAATGTAAAAAAAAAATGATTAAAAATTTACAAAAAATGACAAAAATGTGACAAAAAAAATGACAAAAATGTGATGAAAAATTGACGAAAAAATGACAAAAAATGACAAAAAATGACAAAAAATGGATTAAGAATTGACGAAAAAATGGACGAAAAAATGACAAAAATGTTTAAAAAAATTGATTAAAAATTGACAAAAAAATGACAAAAATGTGACAAAAAATTACAAAAAATGGATTAAAAAATGACAAAAAAGTTACACAAATGAGTTGAACACCCAACAAAAAAAATGTTGGAAAAAAAATGTGATGACGTGAGGAAAAAGATCCTCTCGGTTCAGGCGGGAGTTATGAGGTTGTTTCCATTTCCTTGGCCCTCACCTTAATTTGTGTCATGATATCTCACGTTTTCACAGCAGACTGTCCCTCCGGAGCCGTCCATCTAGCACTAACCTTTAATGATCCCAGTGCAACATGCTGCAGCTACTGATGTTTCTGAAGTGGAGCAGAGCCAGCTGACGGACGGACGGCTCTTTGCCCTGGAACAAACATCCCCTTTAATGATGGTTAGTGCTAGATCGTCTGCTCCGGAGGGACGGTCTGCTGTGAGTTTGTATAGTTGGTTTGTCTAAAAATACAAATAATCCTAATCCTTAAAGTTAACCCCTTAACTCCCACCTGAACCGAGCACATTTTCTCCAGTTTGGCTTTACCCCAATCCAAAAGCTTCTGGAAAAAATCTGAAAATAGCAACAAAACTGAATCGAAAACAATGATGGAAATGTGACAAAAAAGTGATGAATAATTGATGAAAAAATGACAAAAATGTGACAAAAAATGACAAAAAAATGACAAAAAAATGACAAAAAATGACAAAAATGTGACAAAAAATGGATTAAGAATTGAAAATGACAAAAATGTCACAAATTTTTTTTACAAAAAATAGATTAAAAATTGACAAAATGTGAAAAAAAATGACAAAAAATGACAAAAATGTGACAAAAAAAATTACAAAAAATTGATTAAAAATTGACCAAAAAATGACAAAAATGTTTAAAAAAAATTGATTAAAAATTGACCAAAAAATGACAAAAATGTGACAAAAAAATGACAAAAATGTGACAAAAAATGGATTAAGAATTGACGAAAAAATCAACGAAAAAATTATAAAAATGTCACAAAAATTTTTACAAAAAATTGATAAAAAATTGACAAAAAATGACAAAAATGTGACAAAAAAATTGCAAAAAATTGATAAAAAATGACAAAAAAGTTACAAAAATGAGTTGAACACCCAACAAAAAAATGTTGGAAAAAAAATGTGATGACGTGAGGAAAAAGATCCTCTTGGTTCAGGCGGGAGTTAAGAGGTTGTTTCCATTTCCCTGGCCCTAACCTTCATTTGTATCATGATATCTCACGTTTTCACAGCAGACTGTCCCTCCGGAGCAGAACATCTAGCACAAACCTTTAATGATCCCAATGCAACGTGCTGCAACTACTGATGTTTCTGCTGCACCTGGACAGGATAGAAGATGGCCTGCAGCATGGACAGGACGTCACAGAAGAAGAAGTCCCAGGTGTCGGCCAAGGAGTCCAGAAGCTTCTGACCTGAAACACACAAGAGTAAACAGGTTCAGGTAACTTATTAACAGGTTCATTTCTATGTCTGCCTCTGTACTCTTTTTATTGGCCTTAAAGTATCTCTAACCTTTAAAACACAATTTAACCTTGAGACTTAATCATTTACCACAAAGCAATGTTCACAGCAGCTGTTATTGATCGACTACGGCTCGGCCTGTGGTTTGTCTGATCTGATTCGACAGCGTTTGTGGCCGGGTTTGGAGAGATTGACGTAGATCAGCACTTCCTGTTTGGTCAAAGTGTGAAAATGAAACTTCACTCTGGTGTTCTGTGGGTTTTACAAAAAGCAAAAGGAGTGTTTTCGTGAATTGATGCGTACGGTCCATGTACCACAATGAAGTGTGAACGCCTGTATCACCTTTGTCACAGTGAAGCGCCGACCTGAATGACTGCGTTTAAAGAGGGGGTGTTCTGCTTTTGTCAGTCCCACAGCACCAGTCTATATCACACTACAATGATGACAAACCTTCTGTTGGTCTGTAAATGCAGTAAATTAGAATAACTGCCTTGTATAAAATGTCTCTCTCAAAATGGCTGTAGTGAATGTCTTGAAATAGGCCTCTGTCTCTTTAACCTCTTAACTCCCGCCTGAACCGAGAGGATCTTTTTCCTCACGTCATCAGATTTTTTTTTCCATCATTTTTTTGCTGGGTGTTCAACTCATTTTTGTAATTTTTTCGTCAAATTTTTGTATTTTTTTGTCAAATTTCTATCATTTTTTCATCATTTTTTTTATCAAGTTTTTGTCATTTTTTTGTCACATTTTTGTATTTTTTTTTCAAATTTTTGTCATTTTTTCTTCCATTTTTTGTCAATTTCTTGCAACATTTTTGCCACTTTTTCATCAATTTTTCGTCACTTTTTCCATCATTGTTTTCGTCTCAGTTTTGTTGCTATTTTCACAGCTTTTTTCCAGAAGCTTTTCGATTGGGGTAAAGCCAAACTGGAGAAAATGGGATCCGTTCAGGTGGGAGTTAAGAGGTTAAAATGTCTCTCTCAAAATGGCTGTAGTGAATGTCTTGAAATCGGCCTCTGTCTCTTTAAGAACCTCTGAGCCTTTAGACACGCCCCCTCCACACGCTGTCTGTGGCATCAGTGGGGAGGGGGTTCTGCTGAGGAGCAGTGGTCGGTTACTCGGCTGGTGACCAAAGCTCGGAGGCGTCTCCAGGAGGTGGGGGCGTTCCTAGGAGGACTCAGGCAAACCTATCCCTAAAATGGCCGCCGTCAGAGTTTTTACAGATTACTCAGAAATACGTGAATGTGCCAAGGCAACACTTCAGCCATGTTTTTAATGAGGGAGTGACAGAATAACAGGATGGAAAGCTTGAGAAAGTCCATTTTGCAGAACACCCCCCCTTTAACCTCTTAACATGTCGCAGGTGCAAAGCAAACGGAAACACATTGTCATGAATCGCTGTGCGCTTCATGCTCATAAAATACACTGCTCTTTTACAAGTGTATTTGTAAACATCTCCCAAATCCTTCCTGTTGTGAAGCGACCATGAGAGTCACGCAGCCGCCATGACATCACTTTTTAATCTAAATTGTCGATTTTGCCTGATGTGCCTTTTATCAAGGTTAGTGCTAGATGGTCTGCTCCGGAGGGACAGTCTGCTGTGAAAACGTGAGATATCATGACACAAATTAAGGTGAGGGCCAGGGAAATGGTTAACCTCTTAACTCCCGCCTGAACCGAGAGGATCTTTTTCCTCACGTCATCAGATTTTTTTTCCAACATTTTTTTGTTGGGTATTCAACTCATTTTTGTAACATTTTTGTAATTTTTTATCACATTTTTGTCATTTTTTCGTCCATTTTTAATCAATTTTTTGGCACTTTTTTTGTCACATTTTTGTAATTTTTTTTGTCACAAATTGTCACATTTTTGACATTTTTTCGTCAATTTTTCGTCAATTTTTCGTCAATTTTTCGTCAATTTTTAATCATTTTTTGTCACATTTTTTACATTTTTTGGTCCATTTTTTATCAATTTTTTGTCAATTTTTTGTGACATTTTTGTGACATTTTTGCCACTTTTCATACATTTTTCGTCACTTTTTTTGTCAATGTTTTCTCACTTTTTTGTCACATTTCCATCATTGTTTTGTTGCTATTTTCACAGCTTTTTTCCAGAAGCTTTTGGATTGGGGTAAAGCCAAACTGGAGAAAACGTGCTCGGTTCAGGTGGGAGTTAAGGGGTTAACTTTAAGGATTAGGATTATTTGTATTTTTAGACAAACCAACTCATAGATCTATACAAACTCACAACAGACCGTCCCTCCGGAGCAGACGATCTAGCACTAACCTTTTTTCAAATGTATCATAACATTTAGACGTACAGGTTTATCTATAGAGGGTATAGATAGAGACGGCGTCTAATGCAAATGCCCATATCTGGTCATGTTCGAAGGAGACAGAGCGGGAAAAACAAAGAAGAGAAAAACTTTCTTTATTTCTCCATTTCTTTAACAAACGCTGAATTATAAATATATGTTTTTACTAAATAAAGACACAGAGACATTGAGGGGGCAAAGTGGTTCAACAGCCCATAAATACGGACAAGTAGACAGGAAGCTATGCTAGCTTCATGCTATGTATGCTAACGTTAGTGAAGCGATGCTAACGGCTGCCGTTTTTTGCTTCTGCTGAACAATGTATTGTGAAAAAACATCCAGATGGACCTGATTTTGGCTTGACTT